>NC_091985.1:10335766-10654614 GCF_044704955.1 Pristiophorus japonicus | reverse complement strand
ACTCTCAGTCACCTGCGGACGTGCAGCTGCAGGCATGTGTGACCTGCCCTGTACGTTATGATTCAAAAACAACATCACTTTGTTCACAGTACTTGTAGCAGCACTTGTGTGCTGAGAGATTTGCTTCATATTGTCACTGGTGGCAATAAACGCCTGGGCTATCACTATGGCCTTACTCAAGGCTGGGGTCTCTACAGTCAAAAGTTTGCGAAGTATGGTTTCGTGGACAATGCCAAGTACGAAAAAGTCTCTGAGATGTGCTCTAAATGTCCTTCAAATCGCAATGTCCTGCAAGGCGTCTTAGCTCGGCAACATAACTTGCCACTTCCTGGCCTTCAGACCTTTTGTAGGTGTAGAACCGGTACCTCGCCATCAGAACGCTTTCCTTCGGGTTCAAATGCTCTCGGACCAGTGTGCACAAATTGTCATACGATTTCTCCGTGGGTTTCTCTGGAGTGAGCAGATTCTTCATGAGGCTATACATTGGTGCCCCACAGATGGTGAGGAGGATCGCCCTTCGTTTGGCAGCACTCTCTTCCCCATCTAGCCGTTGGCCACGAAGTATTGGTTGCGTCGTTCCACAAAAGTTTCCCAATCATCTCCCTCTGAAAATTTCTCCAGGATGCCCACTATTCTCTACATCTTTGGGTTCGCTATCTATATCTCATCATCAGTTGTTGTATATGCAGAAAGAGTCAGACTGAACACTGTGAGCTCAAAGTAAAGTGTGACCTTAGTCTTTTATTGCAGGTCTCCAGAGTGCCTCTCCAACCTGTAAAGCCTTCTTAAATACCTGTGCTCACAAGGGATTATGGGATCCCGTGAGGCTTCAGGGGATGAGCCCTCTGGTGGCTGTACAGAGTAAATACAAGTCCACATATATAACAGTATGGCCTACTCATGCTCCTATATCTTATGTTCTTATCTTAATGTGTTGAGAGACTGGGCTCAAGACTGGAAAATGATATATAACTTAGATAAGTGCAGTATTATACATGTGGGCAGGGAAAATGCTCAACATTCATACACCTTCCAGGGAAAGGCATTAAAGATGGTGGAGATAGAAAGTGATTTGGGCATTCTAGTGCATACATCCTTAAAGGTACACGAGCAATGCCGTGCAGCGATAGCTGGAGCAAATAGGGTGTTGGGGTGTATCCATAGGACAATTGAGTATAAGATGAGGCGTACTGTTTTGTGCTTGTACAAGACAGACTGCACTTGGAATACTATGTCCAGTTTTGGTCTCCTCACGCGGTGGGTGATATTGAGGCTCTGGAAAAGTTACAGAAGAGGGCCACTAGACTGATTCCAAGTCTAAAGCACCTTAGTTATCAAGATAGGTTCAAAGCGTTGGGACTCTTTACCTTAGAGCAGCGTAGATTTAGGGGGGATATGATTGAGGTTTATAAGATAATGAAGGGAATAGACGGTGTTCCAGCTGACCGTTTACTTCAATTAAATAGATTAGGTAGGACCAGGGACACAAATTTAAGTTGTATAAGGCTAGATCTAAGTTAGAGGTCAGGAGGTGGTTCTTTTCCCAGAGAATAGTCGACCTCTCGAACAAGTTGCCGATCCATGTGGTGGATGCAGACTCGCTGAATTCCTTCAAACAAAAGCTGGATTTGTTTCTGGCTGCAGTGGAGATGAACTCTTACTCTAGTTACTGCCAGAGTGATCTCCTGGACTAGGTTCGAGCACCTAAATGGGTCAGAGAGGAATGTTTCTGATGTTTTCCCCCAAATTGGCTTGGGCTTTTTATCTGTTTTTTGTCTCTCGCAGGAGATCACAGGGTTTCAGGTCAGGTGGAGTGTATGGGCTGGATTTGCGAGGGGTTTTGCGACCAGTTTAGCGCCTGGGCGGGGCACAAAAAAGATTTTTGGGGGGGGGGCGCGAAACGAGGCGCGCAACATTTAGCGCCCGGGTGGAACTTTCAGCAGTGGTTTTGCAGCGGCGCTAAAACTTAGCGCCTGTCCGATGTTTTGACCGTTTGGATGATTTCAATCGCCGTGCAATGCTGCACTAGCACCCCGGGCGGAACTTTCGAACATGTCACCCGATTTAGCGTCCGCCCGGGAACCTGCCAGCAAAAAGCAGTTGCACCAGGCACTAATGGCACCTTCTTGGAAATGGAGCAGAAGTTGAGTGTATCAAAGGATTGGGCGAAGAAGGCTGCGTTTTACACAGTGAAGTTTTATGTGAGTTTATAGTTTGTTTTAAAGGACATTTAAGGGCATTTTAAAAGATGGGGCCATACTATGTCAGCCATTAACACTGGCTACTATATTTAAACAGCGTCGAGCTGGAAGAAGAGTTATTGATGATAATTTTGAATATAATCGAAGATGTGTGGGGAGAAGCTCTTACCCCCCCCTCCCCCCTACGAGTTTAGAGGGAACATCGCTCATACCTGCAGCTCTCTGAGGCCCAGTGCGTTAGAAGGCTGTGCTTCTGAAAAGAGGTAGTCACAGAGCTATGCAGCTCATACAGGCAGATCTACAGCCTACCAGTGGCAATAGGATTGCACTGCCCATTGAGGTGAAGGTGACTGCAGCACTTGCCTTCTATGCCTCCGGCTCCTTTCAGGCATCAGTGGGAGACATATGCTCCATCTCACAACACGCTACACATTGCTGCATTCGCCAGGTGACTACTGCACTGTACGCACGCAGGATTGACTTCATAAACTTCCCAATGACCAAGGAGACCCAAAGTGAGAAGGCTGTATGTTTTGGTCGATTTGCTGGCTTCCCCAATATTCAGGGTGCCATTGACTGTATGCACATTGCCCTGCGAGCACCTTTACAGCATCCAGAGGTTTACTGAAACTGAAAGGGATTCCACTCCATGAACGTACAGATCGTCTGCGACCATACTCAGTGCATCATGGCAGTCAATGCTCAATATCCAGAGAGCATCCATGATGCTTTCATCTTGCAAAAGAGCACTGTCTCACGCATGTTCCAGAGTCATACACAAGGCCAGAGCTGGACACGGTTACGGCCTCGCCACCTGGCTCATGACCCCTTTCCGGAACCCTCAGACAGAAGCCAAGCATTCCTATAATAACAGCCATATAAGCACACACAACATCATTGAACAGACAATTGGAGTGGTCAAGCAGCGCTTCCGATGCCTGGACCACTCTGGAGGCTGCCTGCAATACTCCCCTCAGCAGGTCCCTGAGTTCATTGTGGTGTGCTGCATGCTACACAACTTAGCCATGATGAGGGGACAGGATTTGCCAATGGGGATTGCAGGATGATAGAGAATTCAAACAGGCTGCATTTAGACAGACTGTGAAAATTCACAGACCCCCAAGTCAAGGCTGCTACATGCAGTTCAGCATGTTGCATTAAGTCATCAATCAACTTGACATTTTAGGACCCTTGGGTAGCGAGCCAATTAAAAGGTTAAAAGACTATTAATTGAGCCAATAAGGTCAAAGAAGGCGAGTTCTTTTCTGTAAATTGATCCAGGTATAAGTACAGCCATTTTGACCATGTGGTCTCAGAAGGACAAAGACCTGGCTTAAAGCCAAGAAGCTTGTTGTTGCTCTCTGCCAGAAATAAACAAATTAAAACTACAATCGGAGTTCGTATTTCATTGGAAATTAAGAGATCTAACAATTTTGGCATCACGAACACGATCGCTGAGGAAAGAAACTGAATTTTGGACATCGGACCTACATACTGAGGTAAGGACTCCTCTTTATGAAAAAGTCCTCGGTCAAAAGTCTAAATTCGCCTCTCCTTCTACGCGATTCCGAAAGCCCCGGTTTGCGAACCCTCCGGTTGGTAGTCGGCTCGAGGTCCCATAGACGCCTAAACTTCGGCGGTGTGTTAGTTAATTAATCACCGACCTATTGATCGGCTGGAAAGCCTATGACTCGAGACCCCAGTAAAGAAATCAGTATTATAGCAGCAGGAGATAAGAGCAAAGAATTGCCTACAACTGTTAAAGGTGGGCAGGCACCACCTGAAGTTTCGCTAGATGAGATTCTCGAACAGTTGAAAGAATACATAGAGCAACAATTCAACTTATCTAAAACCTGTATTAAGATCGAACAAAAGTACGGAACCTCCAAAGGACAATGGTCCTTGGACGGGATTAAAAGGGTCTGGGGAAAAACGACCCATATGAAAAATAAAGAGCGAACTAGATGGTCCCTAGTGGTTATGGGCCAGATTCGAAACTGGAATGAAATTATAATGCGTTCCCAACATGATTGAGAACTGACCAGTACAAAGGATCAATTGCAAGCAGTTTGTGCGCAGCTGCGACAGAAAAAGCTTGAACTTGAAAAGCTGGAAGCGGAAGTTAAAGATCTTAAAGGTGAAATTAAAGAATGGAAAAAATCATTAGGTCAAGAGACAGTAATAGGAAAAGGAAAATGTATTGGTCAATTCCCAGGGTACCCATGTTTGGATAAATTAAAAGCGCAAAGCCGAAGACACGACCGAGGAATAGATACGGATTCTGAATCCTCCGACAATACAGTGTCGGAGGATGAAGAATTAGGGGTGCGCTTTGCCCCATTTTTAAAAAAACGAGTTGTAGTCAAATCAGAAGAGACTGCGGATGAGGGCGGAACCAAAAAAAAACGAAGAAAAGGGTGTATGCAGAATACTTATTTCATGATCCGGCAGACCCAGAGAAAATTGATAAATGGTCCAAGGAATTGCCCAATCCAAAGAAAGGGGGAGTAAAAACGTGGGACCAATTGGACCGCTTAAGAAATATATATCAACTTCATCCCTAGGACGGAGTGCAAATTTTGACTTTAATGGTGCCAAACACAGGGGGAAGAAAATTGCATGACAAGGTAGAAGAAGCTTTGGGGCAGAATGAGCAAGATTTAGATGCAGGATGGGAGGCGATTAAACACTGGCTGCAAGCCTTCAGTCCAGCTAAGACAGACTGGGGAAAAATTGCAGCCTGCCAACAGAAAGGAACAGAGAAGGTCCTGAAGTACGACGAGCGGTTTAGATGCACGTGGCTAGAACATTCGGGTATGGAGGAAATGGATGAGGAAATGGATGAACAAGTGTTTGGACCCCTGAAAGCAGCTTTCGTGGTAGGTCTAAAGCTAGAACTGTCCAAAATGCTTAAGGTAGTGTTACCGGACTGGGAAGGTAGAGGAACTACCTTTGCAGCATTGGTGGATCGATGTAACCAATTAGATCGGGATATGGGAGCTAAAGTCCGAGCTGTACAGGCTATGGGATGGAAATCCCAGGATTCCGATAAACAGTCATTAGGAAAATTACCCGGAAAATGTCATTATTGTGGGAAAGAAGGTCACTGGGCCAAGACGTGCAGGGCAAAACAGCAAGGTCGTGGCTGGGGAAGAGGACGCAGCCAGGGATACAATTCAGCCAACAAGCCAGACTTGTCACAAGATAACAACCTCATAGAAGCATTTAAGCGACTGACAATACAACAACAGAAGGAGTTACTTGGGATAGCAAAAAACGGTTAGAGCCCACCCTGGTCCCCCTCCTCACACTAATACAACAAAAGGGAGATGGTCTATATATAACTGTGAGGGTGGGCGATAAGGATGTGGACTGTCTTTTAGACACGGGGCGGAATTAACATGCTTACCCCTACAATATGGAGACTTTTTGCCGTTGGATGGTAGGGCATGTACAGCCTATGGAGTTGGGGGCCATAAAATGGAAATTAAAAGGATAACACCGGTACTTATAGGGCTGGGTCCACATGAACTAACCATGCCGGTCTGGATAGGCCCAGTAGATCAACCCCTTTTGGGAATGGACGTTCTAATCGAAATAGATTCATCATTGCATTTTGAGGATGGTCGGGTGACATGGTCAATTAGAACTTTGAAGAAAGAAGAATTGAAGGAACACCCGATATGGGCTAAAGATAAGAACGATTGTGGCCTACTCCAGATGGAGCCTGCGTCATTTACTGGGACCAAGCCTCCATGCACTAAACAGTATCCCATCAGTCCAACTGCCATCGCAGGAATCTTACCGGTTATTCAGCAATTGGAGAAACAAGGGGTGCTTATTAAAACGCATAGCTCCTCCAATAGCCCCATGTGGCCGGTACAGAAATCGAATGAGACTTGGCGTTTGACTGTCGATTATAGGAAAGCTAACCAGTGTATTGATCAAAAAGCTCCTTTGGTCGCAGATCCCTCCATCATTTTTAATGCCCTCAAACCGGAACATAAATATTTCTCGGTTATAGATATGGCCAACGGATTTTGGTCGGTGCCTCTGGCTCCGGAGGTTCGACAGTGGTTTGCTTTCACTGTCCAAGGACAACAGTATACTTGGACCCGGTTACCGCAGGGTTTCCACAACAGCCCTACTGTATTCCACATGGCTTTACAAAGCCATTTGTGAGAATTACCTCCCCTGTCATCCACAGTCATCCAATATGTAGACGATATCTTGCTAGCTTCAAACACGGAGGAACAGCATGAACAAGATTTACGAGCTTTGCTGGACCACCTTCGGCTGAAAGGACAGACAGCTAATGTCTACACAGATTCGCTTTATGCTTTTGGAGTCGCTCACGACTTTGGTCTGTTATGGCGGAAAAGAGGATTCCTCACTGCTGCTGGTACATCTATTCGAAATGGAAAAGAAGTCCGAGACTTACTGGAGGCCATACAATTACCTCAGGAAGTGTCCATCCTGAAGTGTAAGGCCCATACCAAGGAAAATACCACAGAAGCATAGGGAAATGCCCTAGCCGACCAGGCAGCTAAAGATGCCGCCTCACAGGGCGTTCCTCCAGAAGAACCAACACAGATGTGCAGATTGAAAGCACTCATTACATTCCCCGATGGGGAGTCCCGAGTAGCATTGACTCAGATCAGGGAACACACTTCACAGGTGCTGTTTGCCAAGAAGTCTGTAGATTACTGAACATTACGTGGGATTTACACTGTCCTTATCATCCACAATCATCAGGACAAGTAGAGCGAATGAATCGAACTCTGAAACAACAGCTTGCCAAATACCACCAAGAAGGAACACCATGGCCCCAGGCACTACCAATAGTGCTATGTAGCATTTGGGCAACCCCGAACAGAACTACAGGTCTAAGCCCATTTGAAATTATAACAGGAAGACCCATGTCGCTGCCAGGAACTATCGATTTACGGAAAGCTGATGTTCACTTAATGAGTGACACTTTGTTATCATACTGTCAGAACTTAACCAATGCTATTAGTTCTGTTTCCCGACAGGTATCGGCAGCTTGGGGTAATCCACCTGAAGGAGGACACGACATCATCCCGGGAGTCTGGGTGTATGTGAAAAAGTTGCATAAAGAACCTTTGGATGCCAAGTGGGAGGGACATTATCAAGAGTTATTGACCACCCAGGCAGTTGTTAAAGTCCAAGGAAAGAAAGCCTGGATCCACGCTCCACACATAACTGAAGCTGAAATCTAATAAGGACAATTACATTTTGCGAAAATATATACATTTACTGTATTATTGATTGTAGGTATTCTAGGCATAGGCCTATTTCTTACTAGCCGACCCTCTGCACCAAAGGGAAATAGTAGGGTAGCAAGGGAATTACATGTAAATACCTTTTTATATATGTCATACATTTATGCCAAACAAGGTAACATTTCTAGTTGTTGGGTATGTGCGCATATTCCTATTCACTCAAAGGGAGGGATTCCCTTGAGGCCAGTTCCCTTGAATATCTCGGAAATGGCTGAGTGGATAATTAATCAAAACAAAACAGGCAATGCGTTTCAGGATACGGAAAACTGGGCACATAAATGGAAGTCAGCAGGTTACAATCTGACTACCTTTGAAGAGAGATACCAACCGTGCTACAATAATTCCAAACGGCCCCCATTTTTTGTTATCACTAATACAACGGGAATAGGAAGACCGAGGGAATCTGTCTGTCTGATTAGAAACATCAAAGGAGGCCAAAATATGGGGTATAGTAACTGCTCCCGGAATTATAATATAATCAAGCCACGGAACCGTCCAAACTGTGCCAATGTGGGAATTTTTAACGTAACGGGGATTCTGAATAAAACAGATGGAAAAGCCTGGACAGGCCCCGGAGTGTTGCTGACAAAGAAACAGCAAACATTCATTGCCTATAATGGCACCTATTGGGTGTGTGGCCACAAGGCCTACTCTTGGCTGCCCCAGAATTGGATGGGATCCTGCTATTTAGCCTACATTGTGCCTTATATGTATCATATAAAGTCACTGTCGGACATCGTCCTAAGAGAGCTATCACAGAAACAGAGAGGTTCTTTGCCATTCTGATCCCAAGGTATGGGACCGCCAAACTGGCAAGGGAATCCATTAACATGGCATCCGTTGTGGAACGGGTAGCCAATGATACCTCAGAGGGCCTAGTTCAAATCAATGCAGAAATGGTAGCAATCCGCACAGTAGCCCTACAGAATAGACTGGCCCTTGATTACATCCTGACTGAAAAGGGAGGTACTTGCGCCCTACTCGGAACTGAGTGTTGCACATATATCCCAGATAGATCCGAAGAAATTACCCACTTAGCGGAGCATATCCAAAAGGAGGTAGAAAAACTTAAGCAACCCCCATCATTCACTTTGTGGAGTGGAGCCACTGAATGGCTAGGTTCAATAGGAACTTCATTGGTGGAAGGTTTAATTCTATTTGTTGTCATTGTTTTACTTTTATATTGTTTGTTTATGTTGATTAAATGTTGTTGTGACCAGGCGGCTGTAGCTGCTGTCCCGCAGGTGAGACACCTTGCAGGTCCCAGCAGACCGTCTGTACGTGGCACAGGGGTATGTTATGCTTAAGGGAAGGTTGTTTACTGGTTGAACTAAGATATTGATTTGGATTAAATTGGAATAATCTTAATTAACCTACTAAAACCAGACTTCCATTGTGGCCACGATGGAACTCGGGTTGGTGTAAATTTGTGTGGAAGCTACTAGTCCGGACATGTGGCGAAACACATCAACAAATTTTAGAAGGAAACTCTATTAACATGTATGAAATTATTTTGTAGAATGTTGAACCAGTGATACCTGATGTTTTATGATTCAGTTTGTGAAAGAATCAAAGGAGGGATTGATGGAGAATTCAAACAGGCTGCATTTAGACAGACTGAAAATTCACAGATCCCCAAGTCAAGGCTGCTACATGCAATTCAGCATGTTGCATTAAGTCATCAATCAACTTGACATTTTAGGACCCTTGGGTAGCGAGCCAATTAAAAGGTTAAAAGACTATTAATTGAGTCAATAAGGTCAAAGAAGGCGAGATCTTTTCTGTAAATTGATCCAGGTATAAGTACAGCCATTTTGAGCATGTGGTCTCAGAAGGACAAAGACCTGGCTTAAAGCCAAGAAGCTTGTTGTTGCTCTCTGCCAGAAATAAAGAAATTAAAACGACAATCGGAGTTCGTATTTCATTGGAAATGAAGAGATCTAACACAGGAGCACCTCAGGAGAGGGGGGTGTGGGTGGAGGAGGAGGAGGAGGAGAAGGAAGACGAGGAACCCATGCCACCATCACCATCACTGGGAGCATCATGGACCTTTTGCCGCTGCAAAAGCCTGACATCAGCAGCTCATAATTCAACACTTTGCTTGAAGAGTGAACGTCACGTTTGACCGTTGCCTGCCCACTCTATCCCACCATGTTGACTATTCCCCCTCTTATTCTGCAATGAGATATTACACAGGAATGGTTATGGTGAAGAAAAAATGTATTAAACATTGCAAACGTAATTGAGAAACTTGAATAAAATGTATTTTGAATACATTGTGAACTTTTAAACCTTTGTGAAGAGAATTGGGAAACTTAAAAAACTTTTATAAAACAACAACAACAACAACCCTTGCCCCAACTGTCTTTCACGACCGGCTCTTCCCCTCCACCTTACTCTTACCCCCTCCCTCGCCTGATGCCCCTATCCAAAGTGGCACCAAGAATTCGTGCAGCAAGGCGGCCAGAGTCCTGCTGAATTGGGGGGAGGGACATTGGAGACGCCGTCAGGCAACACACTGGATCAGCTCGAGGTGTGGAAGGCCCGGCTTGTGACTGGTGAGCCTCTTGATCAGTGTGGCTAGTCACAGGTGGTATGGGGGTGTGTCTGGGTGTCACACCGGGGACTCCAGTGAGTGCAGGAGGCCACCAGCCTCGTGTGGGCAATGATGGCCTCGCAGGGTTCGCGGCTCGCATTGACAATCTGCGACCCGACCTCCGTCATGGTCGCTTTCAGATTGACGATGCTCGTGGGAATCCTCCCCAAGACATCCAGGAGCTGACGGGTGAGCTGGTGCTCTCCCTGGACAATCCCACCATGTCCAGTTCCGCATCTGCCTGTCTGTCAGCAGACCGACTTTGCCGACTCACCCTCCGGAGAGTTGGCATACGGGATTCGACCCCAGAACTGTGTTGAAGGACTGCCGCTGCTCCATTATATCTAGTCCACAGACATTGCATCACATTGCCCCAACCCTAGTCCACAGACACTGCATCACATTGCCCCAACCCTAGTCCACAGACATTGCATCACATTGCCCCAACCCTAGTCCACAGACACTGCATCACATTGCCCCAACCCTAGTCCACAGACACTGCATCACACTGCATCAACCCTAGTCCACAGACACTGCATCACATTGCCCCAACCCTAGTCCACAGACACTGCATCACATTGCCCCAACCCTAGTCCACAGACACTGCATCACATTGCCCCAACCCTAGTCCACAGACACTGCATCACATTGCCCCAACCCTAGTCCACAGACACTGCATCACATTGCCACAACCCTAGTCCACAGACACTGCATCACATTGCTCCAACCCTAGTCCACACAAACTGCATCTCATTGTCCCAACCCTAGTCCACAGACACTGCATCACATTGCCCCAACCCTAGTCCACACACACTGCATCACATTGCCCCAACCTTAGTCCACAGACACTGCATCACATTGCCCCAACCCTAGTCCACAGACACTGCATCACATTGCCCCAACCCTAGTCCACAGACACTACATCACATTGCCCCAACCCTAGTCCACAGACACTGCACCACATTGCCCCAACCCTAGTCCACAGACACTGCATCACATTGCCCCAACCCTAGTCCACAGACACTACATCACATTGCCCCAACCCTAGTCCAGAGACACTGCACCACATTGCCCCAACCCTAGTCCACAGACACTGCACCACATTGCCCCAACCCTAGTCCAGAGACACTACATCACATTGCCCCAACCCTAGTCCACAGACATTGCATCACATTGCCCCAACCCTAGTCCAGAGACACTACATCACATTGCCCCAACCCTAGTCCACAGACATTGCATCACATTGCCCCAACCCTAGTCCAGAGACACTACATCACATTGCCCCAACCCTAGTCCACAGACACTGCATCTCATTGTCCCAACCCTAGTCCACAGACACTGCATCACATTGCCCCAACCCTAGTCCACAGACACTGCATCACATTGCCCCAACCCTAGTCCACAGACACTGCATCACATTGCCCCAACCCTAGTCCACACACACTGCATCACATTGCCCCAACCCTAGTCCACAGACACTGCACCACATTGCCCCAACCCTAGTCCACAGACACTACATCACATTGCCCCAACCCTAGCCCACAGACATTGCATCACATTGCCCCAACCCTAGTCCACAACCACTGCACCACATTGCCCCAACCCTAGTCCACAGACACTGCATCACATTGCCCCAATCCTAGTCCACAGCCACTGCACCACATTGCCCCAACCCTAGTCCAGAGACACTGCATGACATTGCCCCAACCCTAGCCCACAGACACTGCATCTCATTGTCCCAATCCTAGCCCACAGACACTGCATCACATTGCCCCAACCCTAGTCCACACACACTGCATCACATTGCCCCAACCCTAGTCCACAGACACTACATCACATTACTCCAACCCTAGTCCACAGACACTGCAGGACATTGCCCCAACCCTAGTCCACAGACACTGCATCACATTGCCCCAACCCTAGTCCACAGCCACTGCATCACATTGCTCCAACCCTAATCCACAGACACTGCATCACATTGCCCCAACCCTAGTCCACAGACACTGCATCACATTGCCCCAACCCTAGTCCACAGACACTGCAGGACATTGCCCCAACCCTAGTCCACAGACACTGCATCACATTGCCCCAACCCGAGTCCAGAGACACTGCATCTCTTTGCCCCAACCCAGCCCAGGGAGTGTGCGGGACTTACCGTCAGTATCCAAGAGGGGGTCAGCACCCCCACGGGTAGTTTCCCGATCTGAAACTCCGATGAGGTCTGCCACTTGCTCCACCAGGTCGGTGAGTGGCAAGGTCTGAGGTGGGCCGCTGCCTGTCCGCCACTGCTGCTGGCGGTTATGGGAATTCTTTGCCTGCAAAGATAACAATGAGAATGGTTACCAGAGGGTCCATCTGCTCTTGTGGCACACACAGATAGCCACCAAAGCACTTATACCATACTGTGTGAATGTAATACAGTCCTCCGTTTAATGGCCTAGGAAGTTGCACGTGGTTCATCAGGAGGACATCGAAGTGCGGAAACATCTTTTGAGATCTCAGAAAGCAATCTTAATAATGTGTAAAGATCATTCATGTCAAAGAGGGTGCCACACTAAGCTTACCTATGTGTCATGGCATTTTAGGAGGCAACCCACAGAGTGCTGAGAGACAGCAACAGCATGAGAACAAATAGTGTCTCAGATTTATAATTTAAGTACTGAAGGAGTGCATCAAATAAAAATTGTACTCACTCTAACGATCCATGAATGATCGTTGAATTTTTTCTGGTGCTGTGTTGCAGGCCTTTGGACAATGTCGGAGGCAGAGACCTCCACGGCAATTTGCATCCATATCTTCTTAAATACTGATGGGAGGGGTCTAGATCCACCCACTCCTCCTGCACAACTCAGACCATCAGCGCTCCATTGCTCCCACTAGAGCCTCGTTTGGCTCTGGGCTGAACCTTCGGGCACGCTGCCTGGTGTCCTCCCCCTCCATCATGAAAATCAAAAAGTAAAATGGCTGATTCCGCCCCGGGTGTACTGCGCATGCGCACGGCCGTGTACCTGCATGAGCGTTTGTGGTTGCACAGCAGACCAAAAACACGGGGGGGAAAAATTTGCGCATGTGCAGGACGGACAATTTTTTTTCCGGTCGGAACTTTTGGCTCCGGCGCACAAATTCTGTCGTGCAACGCCAGAGTTTGCGTTGACAACCATCATGAGCTTTCATTTGCCGCAAGTTGCACGCTTTGGCGCTAACGCTAACCCGGTGCTAAAAAAACGGGCAAAATCACTAAAACCCGAAAATCGCTAAAACCCGAAAATCCAGCCCATTATATGTTGTGATACACAAGCTATCGTAATTGTGTGGGACTGGCTTGATGGAGAACTGGTCTGTCATTTTTCGTATGTCTGTAACCATCCCCTCCCCCAATCTGGAAAGCGTCTCCCCACAGGCACGTGGAATTGCTCTACTCTGAGCAGAGTAAAGTAACGATGTCGTGGTGAGCACATTAGTTAAATGGCAGCACTAAATACACATGGGATCGGAAGCAAGCAGAGAAACAGGCTCATCACCTCAATCAGCAGAATCAGCAACAAGACGCAATTGTTTGCTTTTGGCAAAATAAATTTCACACCAATCGGCTTACCAAAGTGATGAGGTAAAGTGGCTCATTGCAAACATATTGAAGTCAAGTTATAAGACAACATATAAGACCTTTATATTACAAAAAGTAACACTTGAAGAGGAGAATATTTCCAGAACTATGGGGAAAGAGCATGGGAGTGGGATTAATCGGATAGCTCGTTCAAAGAGCCCTGTTGGCATTTTAGGAAGAGGTAAAAGATTGAAAGACACTCTTTGAAGAAGCACAATTAACATCACTAAAATAGATAACTTGGTTGTTATAACAGTGCAGTTTGTGGGATCTTGCTGTGCACGATTGGCTGCTGTGGTTCCTACAGTCCAACAGTGACTGCACTTTGTAAAAGTACTTCATTGGCTGTAAACAGAGTATTTAAGGAAGTGGCCCGAGAAATAGTGGATGCATTGGTCGTCATTTTCCAACATTCTATTGACTCTGGATCAGTTCCTACGGACTGGAGGGTAGCTAATGTAACACCACTTTTTAAAAAAGGAGGGAGAGAGAAAACAGGGAATTATAGACCGGTTAGCCTGACATCGGTGGTAGGGAAAATGTTGGAATTAATTATTAAAGATGAAATAGCAGCGCATTTGGAAAGCAGTGACAGGACCGGCATTTATGAAAGGGAAATCATGCTTGACAAATCTTCTAGAATTTTTTGAGGATGTAACTAGTAGAGTGAACAAGGGAGAACCAGTGGATGTGGTGTATTTGGACTTTCAAAAGGTTTTTGACAAGGTCCCACACAAGAGATTAGTGTGCAAAGTTAAAGCACATGGTATTGGGGGTAATGTATTGATGTAGATAGAAAACTGGTTGGCAGACAGGAAGCAGAGAGTGGGAATAAATGGGTCCTTTTCAGAATGGCAGGCAGTGACCAGGGAGGTGCCGCAGGGTTCAGTGCTGGGATCCCAGTTATTTACAATATACATCAATGATTTAGATGAAGGAATTGAATGTAATATCTCCAAGTTTGCATATGACACTAAGCTGGGTGGTGGTGTGAGCTGTGAGGAGGATGCTAAGAGGCTGCAGGGTGACTTGGACAGGTTAGGTAAGTGGGCAAATGCATGGCAAATGCAGTATAATGTGGATAAATGTGAGGTTATCCACTTTGGTGGCAAAAACAGGAAGACAGAATATTATCTGAATGGTGACAGATTAGGAAAATGGGAGGTGTAATGAGACCTGGGTGTCATGGTACATCAGTCATTGAAAGTTGGCATGTAGGTACAGCAGGCGGTGAAGAAGGCAAATGGTATGTTGGCCTTCATAGCTACAGGATTTGAGTATAGGAGCAGGGAGGTCTTACTGCAGTTGTACAGAGCCTTGGTGAGGCCACACCTAGAATATTGTGTTCAGTTTTGGTCTCCTAATCTGAGTAAGGACGCTCTTGCTATTGAGGGAGTACAGCGAAGGTTCACCAGACTGATTCCCGGGATGGCAGGATTGACATATGTGGAAAGTCTGGATCAACTGGGCTTGTATCCACTGAAGTTTAGAAGAATGAGGGGGAATCTCATAGAAAGATATAAAATTCTGACGGGATTGGACAGGTTAGAGGCAGGAAAATGTTCCCGTTGCTGGGGGTTTCCAGAACCAAGGGGTCACAGTCTAAGAATAAGAGGGAAGCCATTTAGGACTGAGATGAGGAGAAACATCTTCACTCAGAGAGTGGTGAACCTGTGGAATTCTCTACCGCAGAAAGTTGTTGAGGCCAGTTCATTAGATATATTCAAAAGGGAGTTAGATATGGTCTTTACGGCCAAAGGGATCAAGGGGTATGGAGAGAAAGCAGGAAAGGGGTACTGAGGTTGAATGATCAGCTATGATCTTATTGAATGGTGGTGCAGGCTCGAAGGGCCAAATGGCCTGCTCCTGCACCTAATTTCTATGTTTCTATGTTTCTATGTTTCTATGTAAAGCGATTTGGACGACCTGTGGTTGTGAAAGGTGCTATATGAATGCAAGTCTTTCTTCTTTCTTTCTCTGCTTTCATGCTATTTTTATCGCCCATGCTCCGTTGCAGACTCTCTCCATCTGATGTTTCTTGGTATCACTCAGCATTCCGCACCTTTGTTTGGTAGAATTACGCTCTTCTGATTGAAATGGGGAGCATTTGAGTTGGGCTGTACCCCCAGAACAGTGAGTAAATGATTGCATCCAACACATGGCGCATGTTACCCAGCAAATACAAGATGGCACAGACAGAGCTGTGATACCTGCTACATTGCAAAGAATTATTTTCGTACATTTTCCAACCCTCCCCTTCTTCTATGAATCCCAAAAAGTTAGTTTGCAGGTGCAGCAGGTAATCAGGAAGGCGAATGGAATGTTGGCCTTCATTGCGAGAGGGATGGAGCACAAAAGCAGGGAGGTCCTGCTGCAACTGTATACGGTATTGGTGAGGCCACACCTGGAGTACTGCGTGCAGTTTTGGTCACCTTACTTAAGGAAGGATAGACTAGCTTTGGAGGGGGTACAGAGACGATTCACTAGGCAGATTCCGGAGATGAGGGGGTTACCTTATGATGATAGATTGAGTAGACTGGGTCTTTACTCGTTGGAGTTCAGAAGGATGTTATAGAAACATTTAAAATAATGAAAGGGATAGACAAGATAGAGGCAGAGAGGTTGTTTCCACTGGTCGGGGAGACTAGAACTAGGGGACACAGCCTCAAAATACGGGGGAGCCAATTTAAAACCGAGTTGAGAAGAAATTTCTTCTCCCAGAGGGTTGTGAATCTGTGGAATTCTCTGCCCAAGGAAGCAGTTGAGGCTAGCTCATTGAATGTATTCAAGTCACAGATAGATAGATTTTTAACCAATAAGGGAATTAAGGGTTACGGGGAGCGGGCGGGTAAGTGGAGCTGAGTCCACGGCCAGATCAGCCATGATCTTTTTGAATGGTGAGCAAGCTCGAGGGGCTAGATGGCCTACACCTGTTCCTAATTCTTATGTTCTTATGTTCTAATGAAAGCACTGACTCTTGCTGAGTGATGGTTCTGCCAACACCAACCATCCTCTGAAACGTGGCCATTCCTCATCTGTGAGGAGTGCGTGCCACTGGGGTAGCAACCTGTTGAAGTGGAAGAAGGGATTTAAGGGTTAAGAACGTAGGAACAGGAGGAGGCCATTGAGCTCCTTGAGCCTGTTGCGCAATTCATTGAGATCATGGCTGATCTGAATCTTAACTCCATTTACCTGCTTTGGTTCCATAATGCTTACTACCCTTTCCTAACAAAAATTTATCAATCTCAGTTTTGAAATTTTCAATTGACCCCCGGCCTCGACAGCTTTTTGGGGGAGAGAGTTCCAGATTTCCACGACCCTTTGTGTGGAGAGGTGCTTCCTGTCATCACCCCTGAACGGCCTGGCTCTAATGTTAAGGTTACTGCTCCTTGTTCTAGACTCCTCCCACCAAAGGAAATCAATTATCTCCATTTACCCGATCAAAACCTTTCATCAATGCAATCTCCTCAATTAGATCATCCCTTAATCTTCTGTACACATGGGAATATAAGCCGAGTCTATGCAACCCGTCCTCATAATTTAACCCTTTTAGCCCAAGTATCATTCTGAATATGAATCCGTGCTGCACTGCCCCAAGGCCAATATGTCCTTCCTGTGGTACGGTGCCCAGAACTGAATGTAGTGCATGCAAATAAGTGTTGTTAGGGGCGATGGATAGCCATGGTGTAAGATCTGGAGTTAGTGATCCAATATCCGTGTTGGCTCTCCTGCCTCTGACTGAGAAGGTTGTGGGGTCAAGTTCGGTTTCTCATGCCATCTGTTACCGCCGGAGAGGCGTGGCTAACAGGCAGCCTAGTATTTACCGTCAGCGGCGACCGGGTTCCTCGGCTCACGGTAAATTTAGTTGGGCGACGCCAAGATGTGCCGCTGCGCGCTCTACCGCCACCCATGTGGTGACGTCATCGGCCGTGCGACGCCCCCTTGCCGCCGCCGTTCCGAGATTCGGTGAGTACGGTGGCCTTACCGGCAGGCGGCCCAGGAAAGGTGTCGGGACATTGGGGATCCCGGGGCAGGAGCGTCCAGGGAGCAAGGTCAGTGGTTACGTTTATTTTTTTAATCATTTATGTATTAACAGGACCCCAGTGAGGAAGTGTGGGTGAGGGAACGTTTCGGAAACGTAAAAAACAAGTTTTCATCTCGCATGCTGGCAGCCGACCGCGGGGAAATTGGGTCGGCTTCCTGAGCTGCCGTTCCGCTAGCGCTCGACGATGAATGTGCAATGCCACTTTTAGGTGCTGCTCTCTCATCTTTGGGCGGCAAAAACCGAATTTTGCACAGTTTGAGGCGGCACCTACCGCCTGGCGTTAAAATCAGCACTCAGCCGGTGTCACCGCCTCAAAAGCAGCGGGACTGAATTTTGACCCCAGTGTGTCCAAGTTCCACTGCAGAGCCTTGGGCACATAATCCAGGCCTGTAGTGTAGAAAATGCAGCAGCCAAAATAAGATAATGACCAGATAATCTGCATTAGCGATATGGATTGAGGGATACATATTGGCCGGGACAGCGGCGAGAACTCCCTTGGGCTTCTTCAAAATAGTGCCGTGGGATCATCTGAGAGGGCAGACTGCACCTTGGCTTAACGTCGCATCCTAAAAATGGCACCTCAGACAGTGCAGCACTCCCTCAGCACTGCACTGGGAGGGTCAGCCTGTACTTTGTGCTCAAGTCTCTGGAGTGGGGATTGAACCCACAAGCTTCTGACTCAGACGAGAGTGCTACCCACTGAGTCAAGGCATGAATCGATGCCAGCAAAAGTTTACCTGTTTGGAATATCCAGCATCTGAAATGTCATGGAAGGTACAAAGAAGCAGAGAGGTATAAGACAATGTAATATGGCCTTAAAAAAGAAGTACGTTGCAAGAGAACCAAATCCTGGAACAGTGTGGCAGAAGGCACGTTCCAATAATTAAATGAAGACAGTGTGAGACTTCCAGTCAACGTACAAAAAACTAAGAGAAGGTTACCAGCGAGGGAATGAAATACTAAATATTTTACAATATCTCATCCTGCCCAGGTACATTGCCATTCTGACAGTCTCTCCTGTCACACAGTTCCAGTCACGACATCAAACTTTCAAATTCCGATTCAAGTCAATCATCAGCACTCTGACCGTGACCCGATTTCTTCAGTAACTTCCTGATAATTCTCGTTTAAGTTTCCAGACTGTCCTTTCCGTTTTGCTTTGGCTACAGTCGCTCCCTAGAGTTTTGCTTTTAACTCAGTTTCCTTCTTTATTGTGCTTTTACTCCAGTTCATCCACTCTGACGCATTCTTTCCTTCTGCAGTAGTTCTTGTTTTGTCCAGACCTTTCTGCTACTCTCCTAACGGAGCTGAGTCACGCTACGTCACATTGCAGTTCCACAGGTGCACCTCGCTCTAGTATCTCACCCAAGATGTGACCATGGCTGGGGTGGGGGGGATACCAGATACAAGATACAAGCCATTTTCTGTTTGCACACATGCACCTTCCAACAGATCTGGGTTCAGATCTGGGCACCGCCCCTCAGGATATACTGCTCTTGGAGTGGGAGCAGTGCAGATTCACCAGAATGATACCAGGGATAAAAGGGTTAAATTATGAAGACAGGTTGCATAGACTAGGCATGTATTCCCCTGAGCATAGAAGATTAAGGAGTGATCTAATTGAGGTGTTTAAGGTGATTAAAGGGTTTGATAGGATAAAAAGGGAGAAGCTATTTTCTGTGGGGGCATAACCTTAAGATTAGAGCCTAGCCATTCGGGGGGGAGGCAGTGATGTCAGGAAGCACTTCTTCACACAAAGGGTGGTGGAAATCTGGAACTCTCTTCCCCCAAAGGGCTGTGAATGCTGGGGGTCAATTGAAAATTTCAAGACTGAGATCGATCGATTTTTGTTAGGTAAGGGTATCAAAGGATATGGAACCAAGGCAGGTAGATGGAGTTAAGATACAGATTAGCCATGATCTCATTGAATGGTGGAACAGGCTTGAGGACCTAAATGGCCTCCTCCTGCTCCTATGTACCCGAGCAAGGAGATGGGGCCTCGGTTTAACATCGCATTTGAATGGCAGCCCCTCCGATAGTGCAGCACTCCCTCAGCGCTCCCTGGGAGCGTCAGCCTGGATTATGTGCTCAAGATCGTTGTTGGATTTGAACCAACCCACCAGACTTGCCCTTACTAGAAGTCGGGAGATGGTCCCAACAGTAACATTTTGTGGAAGGTAAGTTTGAGGTACATCACAGTCAGACTGTTCCATTATTGCTCTTCTATGTTCTCCTCTCCTGGTCCACTCTAAGGACTCCCCCTGATGCAGATGCCCGATCTTTGAGGCACCTTCTCCAGTGAGTGGCATGGGATCGCCCACCTCCCACCTCCACAGAACAGGAACAAAACGCTGGACTTCGGGAAGTGCGGTTTGAAAACAAAATGATGTTTAGCTTACCCTCGATGATGGGCTGTCCAGTCATTTACAACTTGTGTCCTGAGCCACGAGGCTTTCCTGACGCCTGAAAGATTTCCCTGCAGGGTCAGAGAGGAATAAAAAACTCAGCACAGCCACGCTTTTCCTGGTTATATGTGTCACAACTATTAATTGCTTCTGTCAGGTTGCAACTTTATTTGGCTAATTAAAATGATTAATGCTCTATTTTTAAAGGTGTACCTTCGCACAATTCAGTTCACGTAGGAAAAGAAAACAAACAAACATGCCAGGCGCCTTGCGCCGATAACAACAGGCTTGGCACGATGTCATTTGCTGTACGTCACCAGCAAAAGTCAGAATTTAAAGGCACAGGCTTTAATTAATGGAGAATCTTAGCTATGAAGACAGATTGGATCGGCTGGGTTTGTTCTCACTGAAACAGAGGAGGTTGAGAGGAGACCTCATTGAGGTGTATAAAATATTGAGGGGCCTGGACATGGTGGATAGTAAGGGTCTATTTCCATTGGTGGAGGGGTCTATTATGAGGGGGCATAGTTTTAAGGTGGTTGGTGGAAGGTTTAGAGGGGATTTAAAGGGGGGATTCTTTACGCAGAGGGTTGTGGGGATCTGGAGCTCACTGCCTGGAAGAGTGGTGGATGCAGAAACCCTCAACACATTTAAAAGATGGTTGGATGGGCACTTAAAGTGCCGTAATCTGTAGGGTTACGGACCTAGAGCTAGTAATTGGGATTAGACTGGATAACCTTTTGTTGGCCGGCGCAAATATGATGGTAAGTACTGCAGGGAAGCGAATACGGCCAAAGTGATCTCCTGGATTAGTTTCGATCACCTCGATGGGTCGGAGAGGAATTTTCCCAGATTTCTATCCCCAAATTGGCCTGGGTTTTTATCTGGTTTTTGCCTCTCCCAGGAGATCACATGGCTCCGGTTGGGGTGGAGTGTAGAATGTTTCAGTATAAGGGGTGTCGCAGTTGTGTGAGGCGGACTGGTTGGGCCGGGTGCTCTTTACCTTTCCGCCATTGTTCATTGTTCATCGGTTTATATGTAATCTTCAGGGCTGCTGACCGAGAGCCATTTGGCACTTTGTCGGCCAGTGCGGACACGATGGGCCGAAATGGCCTCCTTCTGCACTGTAAATTTCTATTTTTCTATGTTTCTATGTTTCACAGTACAACAGGATAGAATCATAGAAAATTACAACACTGAAGGAGGCCATTTGGCCCATCGTGTCCATGCCAGTCCAAAAAGAGTTACCCTGTCTAGCCCCACCTTCCAGCTCTAGGTCTGTAGCCCTGTAGTTATGGCTCTGCACATCCAAGTATCTTTTAAATGTGATGAGGGTTTCTGCCTCTGCCACCCTTTCAGGCAGTAAGTTCCAGACTCCCAGCACCCTCTGGGGGAAGAAATGTTTCCTCATCTTCCCTTTAATCCTTCTACAAACTACTTTAAATCTTGCCCCTTGGTTATTTACCTCTCTGTTAAGGGAAATAGATCTTTCCTATCCACTCTGATATGTCCTTACTATACAGTATAAATGCACACGAGGCCCATGCTTGAGAGAAGGTCAGTCTGTGACCTGTCCTTTATTTCTTAGCACTCAAGTGATGAAGGTGGGTGGAACTTCCCTTTTATACCTGAAGGTCCAGGTTAGGAGTGTCTCCCACCTAGTAGTCATTGTTACCAGAATCCTATTTCCCTCTTTGGCAATCACAGTGCCTGCGAGCCATTTGGGCCCTGCAGCACAGTTGAGGACAAAAACAGAATCATTTACATCAATACATCGCGCCCTCGATGATAGTCATATTGTGGCTGGCGCCTGCTCTCGACAATTTCTTTCATGGTGGGGTGTATAAGGGATAGCCGGGTTTTGAGCGTCCTTTTCATTAGCAGCTCTGCGGGTGGAACCCCTGTGAGCGAGTGTGGTAGGGATCCAAAGGCCAACAGGAAGCGTGATAAGCGCCTTTGTAGGGAACCCCCTTGGATTCTGAGCATCCCCTGTTTGATTATCTGCACTGCTCGTTCTGCCTGGCTGTTTGAGGCCGGCTTGAACGGTGCCGTTCTGACATGGTTAATTCTATTGCCTGCCATGAAGTCCTGGAATTCAGTGCTTGTGAAGCACGGGCCATTGTCGCTGACCAAGACGTCCGGTAGACCGTGGGCGGGTGAACATTGCCCATAGACTTTCTACTGTGGCAGAGGATGTGCTTGAATTTAAAATGTCACACTTGATCCATTTGGAGTAGGTGTCTATACAACCAAAAACATTTTTCCCATGAAAGGACCTGCATAGTCCACATGGATGCGTGACCAAGGCTTGGCGGGCCATGGCCAGGGGCTAAGGGGGGCTTCCTTGGGCGCATTGCCCAGCTGGGCACACGTGTTGCACCTGCGAACACAAAGTTCCAGATCTGCATCTATCCCTGGCCACCAAACGTGTGACCTGGCAATTGCCTTCATCATGACAATGCCCGGGTGCCCATTGTGGAGTTATCTGATGAACACCTCTCTGCCCATCTGGGGCATGACTACGCGGTTTCCCCACAGTAGGCAATCAGCCTGAATCGAGAGTTCATCCCTGCGCCTGTGAAATGGTTTAAATTCCTCAGGGCATGCCCTGTACGTGGCTGCCCAGTCCCCATTCAGGACACATTTCTTGACTAGAGACAATAGCGGATCTCTATTTGTCCAGACTTTAATCTGACGCGCTGTCACGGGTGAGCCTTCGCTTCCGAAAGCTTCAACAGCCATGACCATCTCAGCAGCATGCTCGGTAGCCCCTTCAGTGGTGGCTAGTGGGAGCCTGCTGAGTGCATCGGCGCAGTTTTCAGTGCCCGGTCTGTGCCGAATTGTATAGTCATAGGCGGCTAACGTGAGTGCCCACCACTGTATGTGGGCCAATGCGTTTGCATTTATGGCCTTGTTGTCGGCCAAAAGGGACGTTAGGGATTTGTGATCTGTCTCCAGCTCAAATTTCCTGCCAAATAGGTGCTGGTGCATTTTCTTTACCGCATATACACATGCGAGCGCCTCCTTTTCTACCATCCCGTAACCCCTTTCTGCCTGGGACAGACTCCTGGAGGCATAAGCTACCGGCTGTAACTGACCCTTGACATTGACATGCTGCAACACACACCCGACACCATAGGACGACGCATCGCACATTAACACAAGTTTCTTACATGGGTCGTATAGTGTTAACAGAGTGTTGGAACATAACAAATTGCGTGCTCTATTAAAAGCCCTTTCCTGGCTGTCCCTCCAGACCCATTCGCGACCTTTGCGTAGGAGCACGTGTAGTGGCTCTAGCAGTGTGCTCAATTTTGGAAGAAAGTTACCAAAATAGTTCAGGAGCCCCAGGAACGAATGCAGCTCCATCATGTTACGGGATCTGGGTGCTCTCTGGATCGCTTCTGTCTTGGACGCAGTAGGGCTGATCCTGTCTGCTGCTACCCTCATCTCCAGGAATTATACCTCTGGAGCTAGCAAGATGCACTTCGCGTTTTTTAGTCGCAGCCCTACCCGGTCCAGTCTGCGTAGCACCTCCTCCAGGTTGTGGAGGTGTTCTTCAGTATCGTAACCCATGATGAGGATGTTGTACTGAAAAACCACCGTCACTGGAATCGACTTGAGGAGGCTTTCCATATTTCGTTGGAAGATCGCGGCGGCCGAGCGAATCCCGAACGGACATCTGTTGTACTCAAACAACCCCTTGTGTGTCGTGATGGTGGTCAGCTTCTCGACTCACTTGCCAGCTCCTGGGTCATGTAAGCTGAGGTCAGGTCCAATTTTGAAAAATGTTTGCCACCGGACAGTGTCGCAAAGAGCTCCGCTCTCGGTAGCGGGTACTGGTCTTGGAGTGACACCCAATTGATGGTGGCCTTGTAATAACCACATATCCTGACCGACCCATCCGCCTTGAGCACCGGCACGATTGGGCTCGCCCAGTCACTGAATTCGACTGGCGAGATGATGCCTTCCCTCAGCAGGCGGTCCAATTCGCCTTCTATCTTTTCCCGCATCACGTTCGGCACTGCTCTGGCCTTGTGATGTACTGGCCTGGCGTCCGGGTTTATGTGAATCACTACCTTGGCCTCCATGAAAGTGCCGATGCCGGGTTGAAATAATGAGCCAAATTTGCCCAGGATCTGTGAGCATGATACTCACTCCACAGAGGAAATTGCATTGACATCGCCCCATTTCCAGTTCATGACAGCAAGCCAACTCCTCCCCAGTAGTGCGGGACCGTCCCCTGGGACAATCCAGAGTGGCAACCTGTTCTCCGAATCTTTGTGGGTCACGACTACAGTGGCGCTGCCTAGCACCGGAATTATCTGCTTTGTGTAAGTCCGTAGCCGTGTGTCAATCGGCGATAATTTTGGCCTCCTGGCCTTGGATGCCCACAACATTTCGAACTGTTTGATACCCATCAGGGACTGGCTGGCCCCCGTGTCTAGCTCCATTGATACTGGGATGCCATTGAGGAGCACTTTCATCATTATTGGTGGCGTCCTGGTGTATGAACTGTATACGTGCTCCACATGAACTCGCTGAACTTCAGCTTCCAGCGATTTTCCCCAGCGTTCATTTCTGCAATTTCTGCAGGTATTTTACTCATCTCTGCAAACTCTGGCTGAGTGTGTGCCTCCACGCCTCCAACATGAGCTGCTGTTGGAAACAAAAGGTCCCTTGCCAGTCGATCGTCCCTGACTGCCTCTGTGATTGTCCTTGAGTGCGCCATTAACAGGTGTTGATGGCCCCATTACTGGCCGCATTGTCCCTTGCAATGGCGTTAATCGCCGTTCAGCTTGCCATTGTCTCTGTCGAACTCCCCCTCTGGGTTCGACTACATGTTGGGGCAAGCCCGACTGCTCTTGTCTGCCTGGAGAACTGTGTGCTGCTTTAACAATGTTGAATCTCTGTCCCAACCATTCCTTAACACAGTACCTCTCATCTGTTCTGCTAGTGGCCATGCTCGCGTGGTTTAAATCCCAGTTTCTTGTCGCCATTGATATGTCCTTACTATACAGTATAAATGCACACGAGGCCCATGCTTGAGAGAAGGTCAGTCTGTGACCTGTCCTTTATTTCTTAGCAGTCAAGTGATGAAGGTGGGTGGAGATTCCCCTTTTATACCTGAAGGTCCAGGTTAGGAGTGTCTCCCACCTATTGATCATTGTTCTCACAGTGAACAACTTAGGTCAGATTATACATGGGTTACAATGCTGGTTGAATACATGACACACTCTATAATTTTATACATCTCAATTAAATCTCCCCTCAGCCTCCTCTGTTCCAAGGAAATTAACCCCAGCCTATCCAATCTTTCCTCATAGCTAACGTTTTCCAGTTCTCGCAACATCCTCACAGGGAAGTAGATAAATTTCCAGCCAGCTGTCTCCAGGAAGAGCACATTGCTGCCTGCTGAGTGGCCCAGTGTGTTCAGGATCTGCTCCTCAGCCCCATTAACAATGAATCAAGCTGTTTCCGGGCATAGAGTACATAGAATTTACAGCACAGACACTGATCCACGCTGGTGTGTGTGCTCCACATGAGCCTCCTCCCACTTTACTCTGTCCCTCCCTCATGTGTTTATCTAGCTTTCGCTAAAAGGCATCTATGCTATTTGCCTCAACCACTCTCCATGTGTTAGCAAGTTCCACATTCTAACATCCACACCTCTACACACAAAGGGTGATAGAAGTTTGGAACTCTCTTCCGTAAACGGCAGTTGACACTCGATCAATTGTTAATTTTACATCTGAAATTGATAGATTTTTTGTTAACCAAAAGTATTAAGGGATACAGGACAAAGGCAATAGATGGAGTTAGGTCACAGATCAGCCGTGATCTCATTGAATGGCAGATCAGGCTCAAGAGGCGAAATGGCCTCCTCCTTTCCCTAACCATTCTCTGGGTAAAGAAGTTTAATCTAAAGCCGAGATTATTGTGCTCATGTCTCTGGAGTGGGGCTTGAACCCACAACCTTTGACTCAGAGGCGAGAGTACTGTCCACTTTATTTTATTCATTCATGGGATGTGGGCATTGCTGGAAAGGCCAGCATTTATTGCCCTTGAGATGGTGGTGGTGAGCTGCCTTCTTGAACCGCTGCAGTCAATGTGGTGAAGGTACTCCCACAGTGCTGTTAGGGAGGGAGTTCCAGGATTTTGACCCAGTGACGGTGAAGGAATGCCGATATATTTCCAAGTCAGGATGGTGTGTGTCTTGGAGGGGAACTTAGAGGTGGTGGTGTTCCCATGCGTCTGTTGCCCTTGTCCTTCTAGGTGGTAGAGGTCGCGGGTTTGGGAGGTGCTGCCGAAGAAGCCTTGGCGAGTTGCTGCATTGCATCTTATAGATAGTACACACTGCAGCCACGGTGCGCCGGTGGTGGAGGGAGTGAATGTTGAAGGTGGTGGATGGGGGGCCAAACAAGTGGGCTGCTTTGTCCTGGATGGTGTCGAGCTTCTTGAGTGTTGTTGAAGCTGCACTCATCCAGGCAAGTGGAGAGTATTCCATCACACTCCTGACTTGTGCCTTGTAGATGGTGGAAAGGCTTTGGGGAGACAGGATACCAATTGCTGGAGAATACCTAGTCTCTGGCCTGTTCTTGTTGCCACAGTATTTATGTGGTTGGTCCAGTTAAGTTTCTGGTCAATGGTGACCCCCAGAAAGTTGATGGAGGGGGATTCAGGGATGGTATTGCCGTTGAATGTCAAGGGGCAGTGATTAGACTCACGCTTGATGGAGATAGTCATTGCCTGGCACTTGTGTGGCACGAATTTTACTTTCTACTTATCAGCCCAAGCCTGAATGTTGTCCGGGTCTTGCTGCATGCGGGCGTGGACTGATTCACTGAGCCACAGCTGTAAGGTCCCAGAGACGATTTGCCCGATGCTGGTGAATGATTTCCTTCGTGCAGTGTGTTTACCTGGTTTGCGTAAAACACCTGGCAACGTGGCAGCTTTACCCTGCATCGCGCCCATGGTATACGCGACTTGGGAATACGTGATGTTGGCATTAAAACTGGAAATATTCCCCACTGCTGGTTTCCATCAAGCACCAGAACCACAATGAAGAATTTTAAGAAAAGTGAAAGGTGGGTTTTGTGTATTAGGATGTGTTTGTGTCTAATGCAATGTTCCCATTACAGGCATCAAACCAAAACATGTAATAATACCAGACGTGACATGCTTTATTTCTTCCGTTGTGTTGTTGGATAATCAGAAGTTTTCAGTGTTACTTGCCTTTTAACAAACAATGATCACGCAAGGTTAGGGCTATTTATAGGCCAGTCGCTGAATGGCTGGCCTGCTGTGAATGGCCCTGGGGTTAGTGTGGGAGTGCAGTGTGTAAACCAAAGATAGAAATGTCGGAATGTTTATTTCTTTGGTCACTGCACCCCACTCGCGCTGGGAAAGATGAATGAACAGCTGATCCCCAGACTTAGCTGAATCCATCCGACTTTGAACACACTTGGCACAAAAAAAGATAGTTTAAAGACATCCACAGTCTTTCCTCAACTTTATCCCCTCCTCTCCTGACAGCAGTGATTCAAAAACAGCAGTTCTGACGAAGGGTCACAGACCTGAAATGTTAACTCTGTCTCTCTCTCTCTCCACAGGTGCTGCCTGACCTGCTGAGTGTTTCCAGCATTTTCTGTTTTTAACGTCGTAAAACATCCTAAGGCACTTCACAGGAGCGTTATCAAACAAAATTTGATCCAACCTAAGGAGATATTGGCCCGTAAATTGCGGCTGGAGGCTTCCTGTGGGCAGACATCTCTGACCGGAAAAAAAATTCCGAAAGTACCTGGTGGTTCGGGAGAAACGTAGACCTGCACTCCGAGGCTTAATTGCACAGTCCATTGTACGGGCCTATGTCTTTCAGGAGCTGAAGCTTATCCTCGGATCACGTGGGCCAGGACCACCAATCACAATGTAGTATTCTCATTCATAGTAATGGGAGCTCCAAGGTCCGAGCTCCCATTACTATCAATGAGAATGTCCCTAAAAGTAAACAAAACACAAACATAAATTAAAAAAACACTTCACTTTTTAAAATTAATAGAAATTGCATTAAACTAAATGTTTAAGAGAAAAATTTATTTTTGTGAATTAAAAAAAATGCATTAATATTATTCAAAATAAATTTACCGTCATAAGGTTTTTAATATAAAAATAACGAATAACATTTATTTTTTCTATGTTTTAAAACGCTTCCACTGGTAAAAGTAGGCCTGCTCCCAGGGATGCGTGTGATCTCTCAAAAGACATGCAAAAGTTGGTTCTCGGCGCATGCGCATTACGAGCCGAGAACCAGCATTTGCGAGGCCTCTTTGGGTGCGCGCACACATCGTATGCACCCGGAGAGGCCGCAATTTTCGGGCCATTAGGACAGGGAACCAAAAGCTTGGTCAAATAGGTAGATCCTAAGAAGCGCCTTAAAGGAAGAGAGGGAGGTAGTGGGGGCGGAGAGATTTAGGGAGGGAATTCTCGAGCGTAGGGGCTTGACAGCTGTAGGCACGGCCGACAATGGTTGAGTGATTAAAATCGGGCATGTGCAAGAGGTCAGAATTGGAGGAGCGCAGATAAATGGGGGGTTGAGGGACTGAGGGAGATTACAGAGATAGGGAGGGCAAGGCCAGGGAGGGATTTGAAAACAAGGATGAGAATTCTGAAATTGACTCGTGCTGGAGTGCAGTTTGATGGCCATTCTTCACACCTGAACCTGGACACGCTGCGCTCGTGGCTGGTTTACCATGAGTGGAATCACAGTCATCCCCAAATCTGTAATTTCCCCCCAAATCCAAACAACTCCACTTCCCAGCAGGAATAATTGGAAAGCTATCAAGAGTGGGGATACTTCTGGAACCGTTGAGTGAGCGAGTGGTCAATCTATGGAACAGGGTCCCTGGGGAGATGGTGGGAGCAGTCAGTATTGATTCATTCAAAAACAAATTATATCAATATCGTTTAGGAAATAACATTAGGACACCGTATATGTGTAATTGGAGACGTGAGGTGTGGTGTGTGGAGCGAGCTCGGGAGGAACAGGTGACTGTGGACCTGTGGTTCCTAAAGCTCTCCCCCATTGAGGGTTTTCCTCACCTCATGTCTGGGTCTGTTGTAGACTCATTGATCGAGATTGGTCGCTGGGATTGGTCAACTACTCCATTGATGTATCATGTGACTACCAGTAGAACTAGATCTCTACTCATTGGAATTCAGAAGAATGAGACGTGATCTTATCGAAACGTATAAGATTATGAGGGGGCTTGACAACGTGGATGCAGAGAGGATGTTTCCACTGATGGGGGAGACTAGAACTAGAGGGCATGGTCTTAGAATAAGGGGCCGCCCATTTAAAACAGATGAGGAGAAATTTCTTCTCCCAGAGAGCTGTGGATCTGTGGAATTCGCTGCCACACAGAGCTGTGGAAGCTGGGACATTGAATAAATTTAAGACAGAAATAGACAGTTTCTTAACCAATAGGGGGATAAGGGGTTATGGGGAGTGGTCAGGGAAGTGGAGCTGAGTCCATGATTGGATCAGCTATGATCGTATTAAATGGCGGGGCAGACATGAGGGGCCGTATGGCCTACTCCTGCTCCTATTTCTTATGTTCTTATATAGATCAACCTTGGTCTTTTTTCATCCAGGAATTCTTAGAATAATAGATCGGTTACAGCACGGCAGAAGGCCATTCGGCCCGTCGAGCCCGTGCTGATTCTCAGCTAGTCCCACTCCCCCGTCCTTTCCCTGTAGCCTGCAATTTTTTCCTTCAGATACTTATCCAACTCCCTTCTGAAAATTAAAATTGAGCTTCCCTCCACCACCCATTCAAGCAGTGCATTCTAGATCCTAACCATCGCTCCATAAAAAGTGTTTTCTTACATCACCTTTGATTCTATTGCCATTCTTATGTTTCTGTTGGCACTCCGACAGTGCAGCACTCCCTCAGTACTGCCCTTCCGACAATGCAGCGCTCCCCCAGTACTGCCCTTCCAACAATGCAGCGCTCCATAAGTACTGCCCCTCCGACAGTGCACTACTCCCTCAGCACTGCCCCTCCGACAGTGCAGCGCTCCCCCAGTACTGCCCCTCCGACAGTGCAGCGTTCCCTCAGTACTGCCCCTCCGACAGTGCACTGCTCCCTCAGCACTGCCCCTCCGACAGTGCAGTGCTCCCCCAGTACTGCCCCTCCGACAGTGCAGCACTCCCTCAGTACTGCCCTTCCGACAATGCAGCGCTCTCCCAGTACTGCCCTTCCAACAATGCAGCGCTCCATAAGTACTGCCCCTCCGACAGTGCACTGCTCCCTCAGCACTGCCCCTCCGACAGTGCAGTGCTCCCCCAGTACTGCCCCTCCGACAATGCAGCGTTCCCTCAGTACTGCCTCTCCGACAGTGCAGCGCTGCCTCAGTACTGCTCCTCCGACAGTGCAGCGCTGCCTTAGTACTGCCCCTCTGACAGTGCAGCGCTCCCTCAGTACTGCCCCTCCGACAGTGCAGCGCTCCCTCAGTACTGCCCCTCCGACAGTGCAGCGCTCCCTCAGTACTGCCCCTCCGACAGTACTACAATGAAGAGTCAGCCTGGATTATGTGCTCAAGTGCATAGTTGGATTTAAACCAATCCACCAGACTTGCCCTTACTAGAAATCTGGAGATGGTTCCAACATTAATGTTTCCTGGAAAGGCAAATGTGAGGTACATCACAGTCAAACTGTTCTATTATTGCTCTTGTAAATCTGTGTTAAGTTAAAAAATACTTTTCCAAACTACGTTGCACTGGACTATTTTAAATGATTTAATGGGACAATTGGGAGGCGGGCAGGGAGTGGAGGGGCCTGGAAAGCGATCAGCATGCATGGGGGAATGGGTTTTCCCGCAGGGCCTGATTAGCATTGATAAGCACTGATTCCCGCCCGCAGCGAACAGGTAGTGAGGTTGGCTGGTTGCTGGGCAGCTGGGCCTGTGGCACAAGGCAGCAGAGAGGAAGGAGAGAGAGATCAGGAGGGGAGAGGAGGGTGGGGTAATCGAAGGCCGGAAGGGGATCGGGACCCCGAGGTCGTAAGGGGATCCCGGACCAGCGGGTGATTGGAGGCCAAAGGGGATCAGGGGGCCAGAGAGTGATTGGGGGCTGAATGGGGATTAGAGATCGAAGGGGGAATCGGAAGTCGAAGGCCTTGTGAGGGTGGGGCGGGTGTCGCAGGCTCCTTGGGGCAAATCGGGTCAGGGCTCAGGAGGGGCTCCGATCGCAAGGGGTTGGTGAGGCAGGGATGCTGGATCCTAGCTCCTTGGTCCAGCAGTCCTCGCCTCCCTTTAGCTGACGGGTTGGCCCGAGGCCTTGGGAAACCCGACCAGCCAGAGTTAAATTTAAAATGGTGGATCACCGTGAGGCCTCATTACAATATTTAAAGTGACAGCCCACCTCCTGCGAGTGGGTTGGCTGCTCACCCCCATCCCCCCGCCCCGCCCCCCACCCCAAACCCGCCCCCCGACTCGCCTCCGTTAAAACCGGAAGTTGGTGGTGGGTTGAGGTGGGAATTCAGAATTCTACCTCTTTAACCTTCCACCTGACCCCAACTCATCCATTTATTGGGGTTAAAATTGCCCCAATGTTACTGAGAGAGACACAGACCAAATGAGCATTGAAGTAAATGATTCTGGTAAAGCTTGTGCCATTTGGAGCACTCCTGTTGCTGTTACAATTCAGAAAACTGTTTTGAAATAGTGATTAGACTTATAGTTAATTAAATGTAATTAAACCATGTGGGACGGATATTATCACTCACAGGACTCCTTTTAATTTATATGTTTCAAACCTGTAAATCCAAGGTAATCAATGTCTCGCAATTTCACCTTTGAGATTGAATCACTGTCTGGTGTCTTAATGTCAGCAATTCTTTATAATATATATACGTAGCGACTAGTGATCTTATTAATTAATTAAAGAGGCTGGTTGCTGTTTGAAAAAGATTTAGAGCAGGATCAACCAACAACAACAACAGCAGCATGCAGCATTTATATAGTGTTTTTAATGTAGTAAAACTTTCCAGGGCGCTTCACAGGAGCGGAATCAGACAAAAACCTGACACCGAAGTAAAGATAGAGTGACTCGGAGGGCTGACTAAAAGCTTGATCAAAGAGATAGATTTTAAGCAGGGATTTAATGGAAGAGAGAGAGGTAGAAAGGCGGAGAGGTATAGGGAGGGAATTCCAGAGCTTTGCAGATGATACAAAAATTGGCCGTGTGGTTGATAGTGAGGAAAAAAGCTGTAGACTGCAGGAAGATATCAATTGTCAGGTGAGCAGACCAGTGGCAAATGGAATCAATCCGGAGAAAGTGTGAGGTGATGCATTTGGGGAAGGCTAATAAGGGAAAGGAATATACTATAAATGGCAGGATACTGAGAAGTGTAGAGGAACAAAGGGACCTTGGAGTGTATGTCCACAGATCCCTGAAGGTAGCAGAACAGGTAGATAATGTGGTTAAGAAGGCATAAGGGATACTTGCCTTTATTAGCCGAGACATAGAATATAAAACACTAGTTAGGCCACAGCTGGAGTACTGCGTGCAGTTCTAGTCACCACATTACAGGAAAGATGTGATTGCACCAAAGAGGGTGCAGAGGAGATTTACGAGGATGTTGCCTGGACTGGAGAATTTTAGCAATGAGGAAAGATTGGATAGGCTGGATTTGTTTTCTTTGGAACAGAAGAGGCTGAGGGAAGACCTTATTGAAGTGTATAAAATTATGAGGGACCTAGATAGAGTGGATAGGAAGAACCTATTTCCCTTTGCCGAGAGGTCAATAACAAGGGGCATAGATTTAAAGTAATTGGCAGAGGATTTGAGGGGAGTTGAGGAGTAATCTTTTCATCCAGAGGGTGGTGGGGTCTGAAACTCACTGTCTGAAAGGATGGTAGAAGTAGAAACCCTCACCACATTTAAAACATACTTGGATGTGCACTTGAAGTGCTGTAACCTACAGGGCTACGGGCCAAGAGCTGGAAGGTGGGATTAGGCCAGGTAGCTCTTTTCTGGCCGGGATTGACATGATGGGCCTAATGACCTCCTGTTTTAATGATTGACCCCAGCGGTGATGTTAGGCTAACCGGTTTATGTTGCACAGTTCAAACGTGCTCTCTGTATAAATATAGATACTACATTTGCTTACTTGCCATCCTGGAGGTGATCAATGGTGTTCAATGGTTACTTACTGATGATAACTATCTCCTTGTGTCCTCATTTGCTTCAGGTTCCTTCAAGGAGATGCACCATCAAGATCACCGCAGTTGTCGGCCTTAATTCCCTTTAATTTAGTGAGTACCACTGTCGCGCTGACTTCAAAATCTTCTCGGAGTTAAAGGGAGCACTACTCAGATGGTAATTATATATTAATTACACAACCAGTGGATCTGATGGCATCAGCTGCTTTGTTCTCACCGAAGAAGCTATATTTTCTATCCATCTTTTACAGTTAACATTTTCCTAGTCCTTTATTAGCAAAAGGGCACTGTGCAATTACAGGAAAACGCACTCAAATGCGATCATGCAGCATAAATCCAATTCATCCAACAGCAGAGCCCTAAATCTCATTGCCAGTTCTGGGCCTTTAATTCTCCTGCTGCGTTTACGTTCCTCCCCCTGACTCTGGAGGTGCTGCTTCACATTGGGTTGTCGACAAGCCCAGCTCCCATTCACGTGTGAGGCCAGGTAGAATGTTTTTAGCGGCATCAGAGCCTAACTCTGAGCCATTGCAGGGTGAAATTTGCTGGGCTTGGTGATCTCCATTGCCAACAGACTGTGTTTGGTTAACTACCCCTACATGGAACTCCGACACAGCAGGCGAGCCCCAGGTGGGCAGAGGAAACATTACAAGGACACCCTCAAAGCTCCTTGATAAAGTGCAACATCCCCACTGACACCTGGGAGTCCCTGGCCAAAGACCGCCCTAAGTGGAGCAAGTGCATCCGGGAGGGCGCTGAGCACCTCGGGTCTCGTCGCCGAGAGCATGCAGAAATCAAGCTCAGGCAGCGGAAGGAGCGTGCGGCAAACCAGTCCCACCCACCCCTTCCTTCAACCACTGTCTGTCCCACCTGTGACAGAGACTGTAATTCCCATACTGGACTGTTTAGTCACCTAAGAACTCACTTTTAGAGTGGAAATAAGTCGTCCTCAATTTCGAGAGACTGCCTATGATGACCCCTGTAGTTCTTAAGGAAGGTGAATTCAAAATACTACTTTCATAAAACTAGGAGTCAGAAAGACAAACTAGTGAAAAAATCAACTAAGGCCAGATATCAGAAGAAACTTCTACGCACAGCTGTAAGGAGCTATCTTTCAGGCAGGGTAGGAGAGATGCACATGTTAGACATGCTCGATAAAAGTTGGGATGATGGGCTGGGAGAGGCACAATGCTCGAAGCACGAGTTTCAATGGGACTTTTTTTTGTCCTGAAAACTAATCATAGGTCCTCAGGGGCCGAAATTCCCCATTTCTGCGCCTCCCGTTAGCTCCTTCAGGGGGAGCTAATGGGATGCAAATTTGCCGGGGGCAAAGCGATCATGATACCACTGCTGACTTTGACGTCTGTATTCAACATGATCGTTCAAGTCAGGGTGGACAAGAGAGAGCTTGGTCTTGAGGCCTCTCTTCAGCAATAGTCCAGAAGGGGAGATCCCAGTAAGTGTGTGGGGTCTTGTCTTGTAACTAAGCAATATGCATGACAAGCGAGTCTGCAGTGAACCTTGAGTTACACGTTTCATACTCTGCTTGATGGTTTGGACTGCACGCTCTGCTTGACCATTAGATGCGGGTTTGAATGGTGCGGACCTCACATGTTTGATAACATTGAGTTTCATGAACTCTTGAAACTCGAGACTAGTGAAGCAAGATCCGTTGTCACTTACAATGATGTCGGGCAGACTATGAGTGGCAAACATGACACGAAGGCTCTCAATGGTAGCTGTGGATGTGCTGGATGACATGATTATACACTTTATCCACTTGGAATATGCATCTACCACAACCAAAAACATCTTTCCCAGGAAGGTACCTGCAAAGTCGATGTGGATCCTGGACCATGGTTTGGATGGTCACGACCACAGACTCAGTGGCAATTCCGCTGGTGCTTTACTAAGCTGCATGCAAGTGTTGCACTGATGCACACATGATTCCAGATCAGAGTCAATTCCAGGCCACTATACATGAGACCTGACAATGACTTTCATCATGACAATACCAGGATGAGTGCGATGTAGATCATGTACAAATTTCTCTCTGCCTTTCTTTGGCATAACAACACGATTACCCCAAAGTAAACAATCTGACTGAATGGATAGTTCGTCTTTGCGAAGATTGTAAGGTTTGGTCTCATCACCCATTTGCTTGGGTATGGCAGACCAATCACCACTAAGGACACAATGTTTCACAACTGATAACATCAGGTCCTGGCTGGTTCAGGTCTTAACTTGTTGAGCCGTGACAGGAGTTCCTTCACTTTCAAAAGCTTCCATAACTAACAGTAGGTCTGCCGGTTGTGGCATCTCCACCTCCGGTGTGGGCAACGGCAGACGGCTCAGTGCATCGGCACAATTCTCAGTGCCAGGTCTATGGCGAATGACATAATCATAGGCAGATAATGTCAGTGCCCAGCTCTGGATGCGGGACGATGCATTGGTGTTGATACCTTTGTTTTCCGAAAACAATGAAATGAGTGGCTTGTGATCTGTTTCCAGTTCAAACCGAAGACCAAATAGGTACTGATGCATCTTTCTAACCGCATACACACAGGCTAATGCTTCTTTTTCTACCATGCTGTAGGCTCTTTCCACCTTTGACAAACTTTTAGAAGCATATTCAACAGGTTGTAGTTTACCCGACTTATTAGCTTGTTGGAGCACGCAACCAACTCCATATGACAAAGCATCACAGGCCAATACTAGATGCTTACACGGATCATAATGTACCAGCAGCTTGTTAGAGTAAAGCAGATTAGTAGCTTTCTCAAAAGCTCTATCTTGAGACGCACCCCAAACCCAGTTGTCACCTTTTCTTAGCAGCATGTGCAGTGGCTCTAATGAAGTGCTCAATCTAGGAAGGAAATTACCGAAGAAGGCCAAGGAATGAACGCAGCTCCGTCACATTCTGAGGCTTGGGTGCATTTTTGATGGCCTTGGTTTTTGAGTCTGTAGGCCTGATGCCGTCAGCAGCAACTTTCCTCCCCAGGAATTCGACTTCCGGTGCCATGACGACGTACTTCGAACGTTTCAGTCTGAGTCCCACTTTGTCCAGATGATGTAGAACCTCTTCTAGGTTGTTCAGATGTTCGGCGGTGTCACGACCTGTGACCAGGATGTCATCTTGGAACACGACAGTGCTAGGGACGGACTTCAGTAGACACTCCATGTTCCTCTGAAATATGGCTGCAGCCGAGTGAATTCCGAAAGGACACCTGTTGTAGATAAACAGTCCTTTATGAGTGTTGATGCACGTAAGTTTCTTCAACATCTCGACGAGCTCCTGTGTCATGTAAGCCAACGTCAGATCCAGTTTAGTGAACGACTTGCCCCCGGCTAGCATTACAAACAGGTCATCAGCCTTCGGTAACGGGTATTGATCCTGTTTCAAAATTTGGTCAATCGTAACCTTGTAATCTCCACAAATCCTGACAGTGCCATCACTCTTCAACACAGGAACAATGGGGCTGGCCCATTCGTTAAATTCGACCAGTGATATGACCCCTTCACGCTGGAGTCTGTCCAGTTCGATTTCGACCTTCTCCCTCATCATGTACGGAACCACCCGAGCTTTATGATGGACCAGTCTTGCATCCGAATCCATATGGGTCGGTACCTTGGCTCCCGTATAATTGTCGATGCCTGGTTCAAACAGCGAGGGGAACTTGCTCAGCACTTGAGCACATGCAGTATCATCCGGCGACGACAACGCTTTGATATCGTTCCAATTCCATTTGACTTTTTTCCAGTCAATTCCTGCCAAACAGCGTTGGACCATTGCCTGAACAATCCATAATGGTAAATCATGAACCGCACCATCATACGATACCTTGACTACTGCACTGCCAATCACAATTATGAGTTCTTTAGTGTATGTACGCAACTTGGCATTGACTGGACTCAGCTTAGGCCTCACAGCCTTAGTATCCCACAGCTTGTCGAATGTCCTCTGGCTCATTATTGATTGACTCGCACCCGTGTCCAATTCCATCGGTACCGGCACACCGTTAAGTTTCACGTTAATCATTATCAGTTGGCTCTTTGTTAGGAACGAATACAGTCCATACACTTCCTCCTCTGGTATCTCGTTTTGGTATCCGGATCCGCGCTATACTGGTCATCATCCTCCATGTGGTATGTCGCAGCACGCTTGCTCAGTTGCGAACACATGCGCTGGAGATGCCCCCTTCTCAAACAGCCTTTTCAAATGTACTGTTTAAACTGACACTGATGAGGCCGATGATTGCCCCCACAACTCCAACACTGTGAAATCGGATTCATTCCCGTTGGCGGACTTTGAGCAGCCACAGCTTTCGCATACGCAGTCGAGTAGGCCCTGCCATTTGCAGTTCCGCCAAACGACGATACAATCTTCTTTACAGTACTTGCCGAGTTCCGATTTTTCGATATCTGCTTTAAGTATTTGTCCATCGTCATGCATGCCTGGGCAATCGTGATGGCCTTGCTCAATCCAGCGTGTCCGCCGGCAGTAGCTTACGTAGGATCACCTCATGGTTGATGCCGATTACAAAGAAGTCCTGCAACATGTCTCCCAACGCGTTTTCAAACTTACATGGTTCAGTTAGACGTCTTAGGTTGGCAATGAATTCCGACACATCCTGGCCCTCAGAATGAACGTGCTTGTAGAATCGATATCGTGAGATGATGATGCCTTCTTCTGGTTTGAGATGGTCACATACCAGAGCACACAATTTCTCATAGTCCTTGTCCATTGGACTGGCAGGCGAAAGAAGATTCTTTATGAATCCATAGATTTTCGGACCGCAAACTGTGAGGAAGACCGCCCTGCGCCTAACTATGTCAGTGGGTTCCTCCATTTTGTTGGTCACGAAGTACTGGTCCAGGCGAGCTACAAAATCTGCCCAGCCCTTCAGTCCTCTCCCTCCACGAATCTCTCCAGAATTCCAATTGTGCTCATTTTTGCATGCGAAGGTTCTTAGGTTACCTCGTTGCCAAATGTTATGTATGTAATAACTCGATAAACTGAATACTGTAAACTAACACAGGTACAAACCTGGCTCTGCTTTATTAGGGCCCAAAGTGATTACATTTCATGATGGCTTGCCTTTAATACCTGGGCCACACACGCATGCGTACAACCCAATGACCTCTGACAGTGGTGCCACCTGTTGGCTAGTAACCACAAGCATACATACAAGACACTCCCCTTTAACGGAAGGGGAGGGGCGTTGAAACCCCAAGCGGGGAAGCCCCTTGCTGCTGCCGAACCCACCTGAGTAGCAGCCTCGAACCTGCCCCAGCAGGAAGTGGAGCGCGTGACATTGCTCACTACTTCCTGTGAGGGGTGGTAACCGCAATTTTTCGCAGCCGGGGCAGGACTTCCACGCCAGGTGCAGGAAGTCCCGCCTCCCCTCGGTTACCACCCCTAAATGGGGCGTAACCCAATTTTGCCCCCTAGGTCTTCAATCATGTGAGCTCAAAATTCATTATGCATTATTCCTTCGTCAAATCCAGGTATCTGCTTCTGCTGCAGTAGATCCACTGGCTGGTGTAGCTTGCTATGCGAGTGTAATGACTCAAGAGTCTGGTTACTGTAAACTCACTCAGGTGCAACCTGATCCATCGTTATTCCAGCCTAAGCGTGCCAGCGTGACAAAAACACCCAGCTTATATACAGGTGATCAAGCACACATGCCACATACATACAGCCCGATGACCTCCGACCGCGGCGCCCCCTGGTGCCTGGTGACCCCCAAGCATTAATACATAACAATGAGTTGTGTTCTTCCTTTGCCCTCTGTTCTCTCCTGCTGCACTCAGACGGTATTTGCTGTCTCGCCTCTGCGTGAGGAGGTTGTGGGTTCAAGTCCCACTCCAGAGACTTGAGCACAAAATCTAGACTAACTCTCTAGTGGTGTGCTGCACTGTTGGAGGTGCTATCTTTCAGATGAGATTTTAAAAGGAGACCCTGTTGATGGAGGGCAGTTCTCCCTCGTAATTATCCCTCAACCAACATCACTAAAAACAGATTATCTGGTCTTTTATCAGATTGCTGTTTATGGGAGCTTGCTGTGCACAAATTGGCTGCCACATTGTCTACATCGGAACAGCGACTACACTTCAAAAATGCTTCATTGGATGTCCTGAGGTCATGAAAGGTGCAGTATTAATGCGTACAAGCTTTCACATGGTAGGACCTCTGTATTTCGGTTGTTTTTAACACAAAAATTCAAACACTTGGAGGGTGATGGTTCTGCTGGGTAGCACAGGACAATGCTCCCTGGTCCTTCACCCTGAGATTCCCCACAATCCCACTGTGGGCCTTTCGCAGGACAGAATGCGTGAGATTCGGAAGCTCACTGTGCAGGCGATTATGGGTGTTGTTGCTCCTATTTGCACAGTTCGTTGGATATCCAATGGCTTGTACCTCATCATCATAGGCAGTCCCTCGGGATCAAGGAAGGCTTGCTTCCACTCTTAAAATGAGTTCTTAGGTGGCTGAACAGTCCAATACGAGAACCACAGTCCCTGTCACAGGTGGGACAGACAGTCGTTGAATGAAAGGGTGGGTGGGGAGTCTGGTTTGCCGCACGCTCCTTCCGCTGCCTGCGCTTGTTTTCTGCATGCTCTCGGCGACGAGACTCAATGACCTCCTGGATGCTCTTCCTCCACTTAGGGCGGTCTTTGGCCAGGGACTTCCAGGTGTCGGTGGGGATGTTGCACTTTATCAGGGAGGCATTGAGGGTGTCCTTGTAACGTTTCCTCTGCCCACCTAAGGTTCGTTTGCCGTGAAGGAGTTCCGGCATGTACCAGCATGTGTCTCAGCCACATTTCCTGTCATGTATTTAACCATCTTGCAATGACATAGTCATGTAACTGTAACTCATGTGCACTGTACCTGTACCATAGAAATGCACACCCTGACCACAGGGGGTGAACTTGCGAGAGACACTGCTCACCTGGGTTCCCAGGTATAAAAGGGGAGGTCCCACCCAGGGTCAGCACTCCTTGGTCCTGGCAATAAAGGTGAAGGTCACAGAGTGACCGTGTCTGATATACCCATGCCTCGTGTGAGTTTGTAGTTAGGTGCAGGGACACTACATTTCCAACACTGAATGTTCCAAAATATTGCCAGATGGTCTACGCTGAAACAAAGGACTTTTCTCAATTCTAAATTAATTGATCTAAATGCTTTTATTAACCCCAGACTCGACTATTCCAATGCTCTCCTGGCCAGCCTTCCTTCTTCCACCCTCCTTAAACTTGTGCTCATCCAAAACTTTGCTGCCCAAGTCCCGTTCATTCATCACCCCCTTCGGTTCTCGGTCCGGCAATGCCTCGATTTCAAAATTCTCATCCTTGCTTTCAAATCCCTCCATGGCCTCACCTGTCCCTATCTCTGTAACCTCCTCCTGCCCTACACCCCTCCCTATCTCTGTAACCTCCTCCAGCCCCTACATCCCTCCCTATCTCTGTAAGCTCCTCCCACCCCACAGCCTCCAATTCTGGCCTCTTTCGCAGTACCCACTTCTTTCATCCCAACCTTGGCAGCCCTGCCTTAAGTTGCCTGGGCCCTAAGCTCTGAAATTCCCTCCCTAAACCTCACTGGCTCTTTACCTCTCTGTCGTTTAAGATGTTCCTTAAAACCTACCTCTTTGACCAAAGCTTCGGGTCATCTGCCCTAATGTCTCCTTATGCTGCAAGCTGTCAAATTTTGTTAGATAACACTCCTGTGAAGCACCTTGGGTTGTTGTACTACGTTAAAGGCGCTATATAAATACCAACTGTTGTTGTGTCTTCCCACGTCAAACTGTGGCAAACAATTTCACACAATGAATTATTCTAAAATTCGCTGACTGTTATACTGGGAAATAAGTCTTGGACCAGTGACATCTCATAGACAGTAGGGAGATGACCTTCTTAAAAGGTGATTGGGGAATTTTTGTGTTTAAATATAGCCAAAATACAGAAGTCCTACCATGTGGGAACTGTCCACTCAAATCCCATTTCCCCGCTCCATACTTAAACATTCTATTCCTCTTCAAGTGTCCACTTAATTCCCTTCTAAACATTGTGAGATGATTCAGCTTCAGTCGGCAAATGTAGCAGTGCATTCCAAATTCCAGTAACCCTTCGTAGGAAAGCATGAACTCCCCTTTCTACCTCAAGTATCACGCTCCCTTGTTGCTGATTCACTGACCAGCGGAAATAATCTTTCTCCACTTACTCTTGTGCACCCTTTCAAAGCTTTGTTCCCTTCTATTGGATCCTCCTTATACTTTTCTAGTGAACACAGCCCAACATCAAAGATCTGATTGTACTGGAGAGGGTACAGAGGAGATTTACGAGGATGTTGCCAGGAGTGGAGAATTTCAGCTATGAGGAAGGCTTGGGGTTGTTTTCTTTGGAACAGAGGAGGCTGAAGGGAGACTTAATGAAGGACCTGGATAGTGTGGATAGGAAGGACCTATTTCCTTTGCAGAGGGGTCAACGACCAGGGGGCACAGATTTAAAGTCATTGATAGAAGGTTTATTGGGAAGTTGAGGAGAACTTTTTTCACTCAGAGGGTGGTGGGGGTCTGGAACTCACTGCCTGAAAGGGTGGTAGAGGCAGAAACCTTCAGCATAGTTAAAAAATACTTGGATGTGCACTTAAAGTGCCGCAACCTACAGGGCTACGGACCAAGAGCTGGAAAGTGGGATAAGACTGGGTGGCTCTTTTTCGGTTGGTACAGAGAGGTAATCTTATTGAAACTTATAAGATAATGAGGCGGCTCGACAAGATGGATGCAGAGAGGATATTTCCACTCATAGGGGAAACTAAAACTAGGGGACATAGTCTCAGAATAAGGGGCCGCCCATTTAAAACTGAGCTGTGGAGAAATGTCTTCTCTCAGACGGTTGTAAATCTATGGGTCATTGAATATATTTAAGGTAGACAGATTTTTGAGTGATAAGGGAGTAAAAGGTTATGGGGAGTGGGCAGGGAAGTGGAGCTGAGTCCATGATTGGATCAGCCATGATCTCATTGAATGATGGAGCAGGCTCGAGGGGCAAAGGGCCTACTCCTGCTCCTATTTCTTATGTACAGACACGACGGGCTGAATGGCCTCCTTCTGTGCCGTAAATTTCTAAGATTCTAACCCCAGTGAACAGAGCTCCACTGAAGACAGCCCGAGTAAACACAGCCACAGTGAGCACAAGCCCGAGTTTACACCTCTCTCATCATAACTTTATCTTCTCACCCGAGTGAATCAACACTCAAAACCAGCAGTAATTGCAGTGGTTTTGCTTGTTGAATTCCGGTGCTGTGAAACTGAGCAGTGTGTAATCTGCCGCAGGTGCAAGATCATTGTTTTGAATTTGGTCACGATTTATTTCCAGTATCATTTGAAAAATACCTAATTACGCCTGATAGGCACCCACTGAGAACTCTTCTGCTGTCTGCCCGCTTCTGCACGCAGCCTCTTTGCAATGAATTAGCAGAGAGCCAGTCCCGCTGGAAACGGTAAGTTTTAAGCTGCAGCACTGTGCGTTATCCAGAGACTCAGCAAATCTGTGTCACCGTTAGCGTGCGGCTTAAGTTATTCATACACTGGCTTCTTGTCGTAGAGGGATGTGATCGGGGGCCCAGGAAAGGCGAGAATTCGGGGCCCAGAAGAGGCGAGGGCCCAGGGGCAGCACGGGGCCAGCCCACACTGCGATATGTGTGCGCACTGGGTCCGTGCAGCAGAGCAGGTCTCCAGTCATCTTGGATAACCCTTGCCACTGGACCAAGACCTAGCTCTGTCAAGCCCGTGTGGTCACCATATGTCAAAGAAATCCACGCACAGGCATTTTCCACTCTTCAGGAGGTAGTTTGGGATCTGGAATATTAGGTCCTTCATTGAAACACCTGTGAACTCATCCCTTTTTGGCGTGGAAGCAAGTCATCCTTGTTTCGAGGGACCGCCTATGATGATGATGATGATGCTTAAGTTTTGTTGCGTATGCAATAACTCAATGGGCTTGGTACCGTGAACTCAATCAGGTGTGACCTGACTACATTATTCACTCTCAAAGTGAGGATTAAACCCCCTGGAGGCTTCCTTTATACACAAGGGCTGCACGTGTGTGTCCGTGGCCCAATGACCTCCAACGGTCATTCCCCCTGGTGGCAGGTAAACCCAGGCATACATACATGACAAGTTCCCACACCTGATTGCGTGCTGCTGTAATAATCCTTGTCGCACCACTCCCTGCTCAAACATCGCCCCTGTGCTCGCTGACCTACGTTGGATCCCGGTAAAGCAACGCCTCGAGTTTAAAATCCTCATCCTGGTGTTCAAATTCCCCAATGGCCTCGCCCGTCCCTGTCTCTGTAACCGTTTCCAGCCCCACAACCCTCCGAGATATCAGTGCTCCTCCAACTCTTGTCGGCCGTGCCTTCAGCTGCTAAGGCCCTAAGTTCTGGAATTCCTTCCCTGAACCTCTCTGCCGCTCTCTTCTATAATGCACTTCTCAAACCACCTCTTTGACCAAGCTTTTGGTGACCTGTCCTAATATCTCCTTATGTGGCTCGGTGTCAATTTTGTTTGATAAACGCTGCTGTGAAGCACCTTGGGACGTCATACTATCTTAAAGGCTCTATAGAAACGCAAGTTGTTGTTGTAGGTGTTATTGTCTACACTTGTGCTAACCTAAGGAATCAACTCCATTCACATCACAGTGAAAAGCCGTACAGACTGACTTAGCTCCAGTGAACTCAATGACAGGTGTGAAAATCCTAGAGGACATAAGCGCTAGCTGGAATTCTGTGCAAAAAATATTGGGAGAGTGCTATTCAGTTTTCATTTAGAATGTTTATTTAATGTTAGGTGTCAGCCATGGCTCAGTGGGTAGCACTCTTGCTTCTGAGTCAGAAGGTCGTACGATTAAGTCTCACTCTGCAGACTGGAGCATAAAATTCAGGCTGGCATTCCAGGCCGCTGAGAGCATGCGGGAATCAAGTGCAGGCAGCGGAAGGAGCGTGGGACAAAACACCCTTTCCTTCAACCACTGTCTGTCCCACTAGTGAGACTGGCTGTAATTTCCACATTGGACTGCACAGTCACCTGAGAACTCACTTTTAGAGTAGAAGCAAGTCTTCCTCGATTTCGAGGGACTGCCTATGATGATGATGAGGGAGCACTGCACTGTCGGAGGGGCAGCATTGAGGGAGTGCTACACTGTCGGAGGGGCAGCATTGAGGCAGCGCTGCACTGTCGGAGGGGCAGTAATGAGGGAGCACTGCACTGTCGGAGGGGCAGCATTGAGGGAGTGCTGCTCTGTCGGAGGGACAGTACTGAGGGAGCACTGCACTGTTGGAGGGGCAGTACTGAGGGAGCACTGCACTGTCGAAAAGGCAGTACTGAGGGAGCGCACCCTGTCAGGGGGCAGTATTGAGGGATCACTGCACTGTCGAAGGTGCAGTACTGAGGGAGCGCTGCACTGTCAGAGGGGCAGTACTGAGGGAGCACTGCACTGTAGGAGGGGCAGTACTGAGGGAGCACTGCACTGTAGGAGGGGCAGTACTGAGGGAGCACTGCACTGTCGAAGGGGCAGTACTGAGGGAGCGCTGCCCTGTCAGGGGGCAGTACTGAGGAAGCGCTGCTCTGTCGGAGGGGCAGTACTGAGGGATTGCTGCACTGTCGGAGGGGTAGTACTGAGAGAGAACTGCACTGTTGGTGGAGCTGTACTGAGGGAGTGCTTTACTGTCGGAACGGCAATACTGAGTGAGCGCTGCACTGTCGGAGTGGCAGTACTGAGGGAGTGCTGCACTGTCGGAGGTGCAGTACTGAGGGAGTGCTGCACTGTCCGAGGGCAGTACTGAGGGAGTGCTGCACTGTTGGAGGGGCAGTACTGAGGGAGTACCGCACTCTCGGAGGGACAGTACTGAGGGAGTGCTGCACTGTTGGAGGAGCAGTACTGAGGGAATGCTGCACTGTCGTAGGGGCATACTGAGAGAGTGCTGCACTATCGGGGGGACAGTGCTGAGGGATCGCTGCACTGTCCGAGGGGCAGTAGTGAGGGAGTGCTGCACTATCGGAGAGGCAGTACTGAGGGATCACTGCACTGTCGGAGGGGCAGTAGTGAGGGAGTGCTGCATTGTCGGAGAGGCAGTACTGAGGGATCACTGCACTGTCGGAGGGACAGTAGTGAGGGAGTGCTGCACTGTTGGAGGGGCAGTACTGAAGGAGTGCTGCCATGTCGGAGAGGCAGTACTGAGGGATCGCTGCACTGTCGGAGGGGCAGTACTGAGGGATCGCTGCACTGTTGGAGGGGCAGTACTGAGTGAGCGCTGCACTGTTGGAGGGGCAGTACTGAGGGAGCACGCATTGTGCGAGCCCTGCACTGTGAGAGGGGCAGTACTGAGGAAGTGCTGCACTGTCGGAGGGGCAGTACTAAGGGAGCACGCACTGTGAGAGCGCTGCACTTTGAGAGGGGCAGTACTGAATGAGCACTGCACTGTCGGAGGGGCAGTACTGAGGAAGTGCTGCACTGTCGGAGGGGCAGTACTGAGAGAGCGCTGTACTGTCGGAGGGGCAGTACTGAGTGAGTGCTGCACTGTCACAGGGGCAGTACTGAGAGAGTGCTGCACTGTCCGAGGAGCAGTACTGAGGGAATGCTGCACTGTCCGAGGAGCAGTACTTAGGGAGTGCCGCAAAGTGGGAGGGGCAGTACTGAGGGATCACTGCACTGTCGGAAGGGCAGTACTGAGGGAGCTCTGCAGTATTCGAGGGGCAGTACTGAGGGAATGCCGTAATATAGAATCATAGAAACATAGAAAATAGGTGCAGGAGTAGGCCATTCAGCCCTTCGAGACTGCACCGCCATTCAATAAGATCATGGCTGATCATTCCCTCAGTACCCCTTTCCTGCTTTCTTTCCATAACCCTTGATCCCCTTAGCCGTAAGGGCCATATCTAACTCCCTCTTGAATATATCCAATGAACTGGTATCAACAACTCTCTGCAGCAGGGAATTCCATCGGTTAACAACTCTCTGAGTGAAGAAGTTTCTCCTCATCTCAGTCCTTAATGGCCTACCCCTTATCCTAAGACTATGTCCCCGGTTCTGGACTTCCCCAACATCGGAAACATTCTTCCCGCATCTAACCTGCCCAGTCCCATCAGAATCTTATAAGTTTCTGTGAGATCCACTCTCATCCTTCTAAACTCCAATGTATAAAGGCCCAGTTGACCCAGTCTCTCCTCATATGACAGTCCAGCCATCACGGGAATCAGTCTGGTGAACCTTCGCTGCACTCCCTCAATAGCAAGAATGTCCTGAGGGAGCGTTGCGCTGTCAGAGGGACAGTACTGAGGGAGTGCTGCACTGTTGGAGGGGCAGTACTGAGGGAACTCTGCACTGTAAATGGGAATGCGGTTGAGCCAATGTTGCCAGTACGTGTCACACCACGGCTGGATGAACATTATAATTGGCATTTTAGCCGGTTACAAAGTGGTTGAGGGGCGTGAAGGTTTTTGTTGAGCAGATTGGCTGCTTTTCCCCCTTTCTTTCTCCTTGAGCTGGACCAGCCCAACCGGTTCAATTGTAGCATCTTGATTTCAGAATGTAGCTTACAGTTAAACATAAATGAAAATGCTGGTTAACAATTAGAAAGCGATGCATTGGGTCTTGATTTCAACACTTCCAGTTACTTTTAACAGCAGTGCCATTGAGGAGTGTGCAGCGCTTGTATCTAACGTAAAGGTGGAGCAACAAATCTGATTTACGATGTCAACGACACAGAGCCAAGCCATTGCATTTTAGCCCTCTGCGCTGATCAATGTCCGCACTCACTCAGTAAAACATCCATTTTGAAACCTGGGTTTCCTGACTGGCTGAAGTGATAACGATGAAACTCTTTTTGGAGTTCACCTGAAAAACATAAAAACATTAAACGGTGCCACCCGACCTGGGTGACACTCCAGACATTTACAAGGCCCTTTTTTTTTCCCCCTTTTTTTGGTTTTTTTTTTGTGTTTTTCTTTTTTTGGTTTTTTTTTGGGCACTAAAATCACAATTTTCCCCAGTGCCCCCTATAAAAGGGAAGGGGGACACTAAAAGCACCGGCAATTAAAACAAATTAAACTTTAAAACGTAAAATCAAATTAAAATTTGGTTGCCGGGCGTGATGATGCACTCCAGTCCCTCCGGTGCCCACCTCTCGCGGAAGGCCGCGAGCGTACCGGTGGACACCGCATGCTCCATCTCCAAGGAGTGATAACGATGAATGTTAGCACTCTGCGTATCACTACCTCCTCAATCAGTCTGTATAGCTCAGGTTCCTATACTTGTAATCTCCAAGCTTGGTCTCAATAATCCTATTGATTAGCCTGAATTCACCCCTACAGTTCGCAACTGTTGCACCGTGAGCCTGAGACCTTCAGCCCGGTCTCCCGATTTAAAATGCCAAAGTTTCAGTCAGTCCAAAAATTCTGACGGGACGAGAGCCTCCTCCATTTGCTGGCGGAGGGGGTTCTAAGGCGGAAATATTGCGACAGTCACAACCGATGTGCCCTCTAACTTGTGCTCCCGTTAAATTTGCTGCACGGCCGAGCACGGGCGGGACCTTCCCGCGGCAGCGGCTGAGAAGCAGCCTGCGCGCACCCTCGCAATTGGTGGGCGGCCGTGTAACTCAGGGGGAATACTGGTCACAACCCAATTCCTGGTGGCCATGTGTCGGCAGCAGGCTATCCAGAAAAAATTAATTGGTACGCAAGCCAGTCGCAAGTTTTATGGAGGGAAATTCACGGGTTGGGGGAACTGCTATTTCGTAATACGTGCTCCCGACATGCTCCAGGATGATGCCATTGCAAAACTGCCCCTCGTGTTGGCAACTTAGAAGCATGACTGATGTGGAAAATGGAAATGCCACAAAGTAACTGCAGTGGGAGCCCTATACTGTATCTGCCCTGGGAGTGTTTGATGGGACAGTGCAGAGGGAGCTTTACTCTGTATCTAACCCTATACTGTACCTGCCCTGGGAGTGTTTGATGGGACAATGTAGAGGGTGCTTTACTCTGTATCTAACCTGTGCTGTACCTGCCCTGGGAGTGTTTGATGGGACAGTGTAGAGGGAGCTTTACTCTGTATCTAACCTGTGCTGTACCTGCCCTGGGAGTGTTTGATGGGACAGTGTAGAGGGAGCTTTACTCTGTATCTAACCCCCTGTACCTGCCCTGGGAGTGTTTGATGGGACAATGTAGAGGGAGCTTTACTCTGTATCTAACCCTATACTGTACCTGCCCTGGGAGTGTTTGATGGGACAGTGTAGAGGGAGCTTTACTCTGTATCTAACCCGTGCTGTACCTGTCCTGGGAGTGTTTGATGGGACAGTGTAGAGGGAGCTTTACTGTGTATCTAACCCGTGCTGTACCTGTCCTGGGAGTGTTTGATGGGACAGTGTAGAGGGAGCTTTACTCTGTATCTAACCCGTGCTGTACCTGCCCTGGGAGTGTTTGATGGGACAGTGTAGAGGGAGCTTTACTCTGTATCTAACCCCCTGTACCTGCCCTGGGAGTGTTTGATGGGACAATGCAGAGGGAGCTTTACTCTGTATCTAACCCCCTGTACCTGTCCTCGGAGTGTTCTATAGTAGGATGGAACCAGCAGTGGGGTCGTAACCATCTACGGTCACCGGCCACCATGGACATGCCAAGGTAAGGAAGATTTCGGCCCAAGAACTCAAATAGGGAATTCAGAAGGAGCTTCTTTACCAAGAGAGTGGTGAGAATATTGAACTCGCTACCACAAGGAGTGGTTGAAGTGAATAGCATTGATGCATTTAAGGGGAGGCTAGATAGGTATATCAGGGAGAAAGGAATAGAGGGTTATGCTGATAGAGTTAGATGTAGATAGATGGGAGAAGGCTTGAGTGGAGCATAAATGCCGGCATGAACTGGTTGAGCCGAATAGCCTATTGCTATGCCATATATCCTATGTAATCCTATGTAATCAATATTATCAAATCAATCATTATCAAATAATTCATTACCAAATCAATCAATATTATCAAATCAATCATCAAATAATTAATTATCAAATCAATCATTATCAAATAAATCAACATTATCAAAGCAATATTATTAAATCAATATTATCAAATCAACATTAGCAAATAAATTAATATTATCAAATCAATCAATTATTATCAAATCAATCAATATTATCAAATCAATAATTATCAAATCAATCAATATTATCAAATCAATTATCAGATCAATCAATATTATCAAATCAATATTATCAAGGGAAAGAAAGCAGAAGTAACACGGACATCCCTCACCTCGGTGAGTACAATAACAGTCATCAAAGTAAAAAAGTTTTATTGTTGTGAAATGTCTGCTCACAGAATGATGATTCTGAGCATGAAAAATTCACAATGTGTGGTGTGAACACCTGTCACTTGAATGATGATGCCTTGGAGGAACAGCCTGCACATCCCTGATCATCTCACTACCAGTATAAACTATGCCGGTGATAAAATTTTATATGTGGTTGGTGTTCTGGGAATAGAATACAGTGAGGAGAGATCAAATTCAGATGAAACTTTGACAACGTTATACAGAGAATGAACGACCTGTGGGACTATAACTGGCTCGAGTATTCTCAAGCATCTTTTGTTTCTTTTAATATGTGCAGCTTTTTATACTGTTTACCTTTGGGCGATTTCCCCTTGGAGTTGAATTCATATTTTTTATTATTTTTGTTGGTCATTGCCATTCAGTTGCTGGAGTTTCTCAGCTGATTAACATCAGGAGGCAGGAAGAACTTTGTAATGTTAAGAAATTATAGAGAGAGATAATGCTCTATTGAATATATTATACAATCACACACTGCATGTTACAGGGGTGTAATACTCCTCTATATATTATAACATAACACACTGCATTACAGGAGTTCCTCAGGGCAGCGACCTAGGCCCAACTATCTTCAGCTGCTTCATCAATGACCTTCCCTTTATCAAAAGGTCAGAAGTGGGGATGTTCGCTGATGTTCAGTTCCAATTGCAACTCCTTTGATAATGGAGCAGTCCGTGTCTGCATGTGGCAGGACTTGACTACATCTAGGCTTGGACTGATAAGTGGCAAGTAACATTTGCGCCACACAAGTGCCAGGCAATGACTATCTACAACAAGCACGAATCTAACCATCTCCCCATGACATCCAATGGTATTACCATCGCCAAATCCCCCAGCATCAACATCCTGGTGACCAGAAACTCACTGGATCAGTCTTATAAATGCTGTAGCTACTAGAGCTGGTCAGAGGGTATTCTGTGGCGAGTGTCTCACCTCCTGACTTCCCAAAGCCTCTCCACCTGGCACAAGTCAGGAGTGCGCTAGAATACTCTCCACTTGTTTGGATGGGGGCAGCTGCAACAAAACTCGAGAGGCTCGAAACCATCCAGGACAAAGCAGCCCGTTTGATTGGCATCCCATCCACCACCTTCTACATTCACTCCCTCCACCACCGGCGCACCGTGGCTGCAGTGTGTATCAAATACAAGATGCACTGCAGCAACTCGCCAAGGCTTCTTCGGCAGCACCTCCCAAACCCGTGACCTCTACCGCCTAGAAGAACAAGGGCAGCAGGCGCATGGGAACACCAAGTTCCCTTCCAAGTCACACACCATCCTGAGTTGGACATATATTGGCTGCTCCTTTATGGTTGCTGGGTCAAAATCCTGGAACTCCCTCCCTAATAGCATTGCGGGATAATTTTACGTGCAACCGCAGGGACTGCAGCAGTTCAAGAAGGCGGCTCACCATTACCGTCACAAAGAGAACTAGGGATAGAATTGTCGGGTAGAATTTGGTCAAGGCCTCTGCCCGCCCAAGTGCCGCCCAAATTGCCACCGATGGCCACCGAGGTACCGGACGGTACTTTGGGCGAGATATTCATGAACGAGGTCCCTCGAGGGTCGGCGGGCAGCAAATGGAAGACGTACGCCGCCAATTTCGGCGGCAGCGGACGGGAGATCTCAATCTCAGCGGCAGAGGCACTTGCCGCCCAAGTGCTGCCAAGGATGGAGTCAGGCCCACGAAAAAACAAATCATCGAGGAAAATTTAAAAAAAACTATTGGAGGACCATCAGGGGATCCCATACAGGTAAGTCGCTGTGGAAAAAAAATGTAGAAAATGTTCACTAACCTTTTTTTCAGGATCTTCAGACACACCATCAGGGCCAGGCATGCCTGTAGCCAGCGGTCCATCCCTGTTCTGGTGCCGACTCCTGCCCACAGGAATCTGGGAGCTTGGCGGGCTGGAAGTCAATTGTGCCATTCGGCCATCCGCTGACGTCAGCGGGCGGTTCCCGGCGGCTCTTCCCCTCCCACCCACTCCAGGCCACGTCGAAAGTGGCGCTGGGCGGATCTTGCAGAGGAATGTTGGCGGCAGTGGGCGGCAGTGGGCGGTGAGTTGATCAATTTCAGCCCCTTGCTATCATACAGCACAAAAGGAGGCAATTCAGCCCATCGTGCCTGTGCTGGCTGTTTGAAAGAGCAATCCAATTAGTCCCCTTCCCCTGCTCTTTCCCCATAGCCCTGTAATTATTTCCCCTTAAAATATTTAACCAATTTCCTTTTCAAAGTTGCTATTAAATCTGCTTCCACCACCCTTTCAGGTAGTATATTCCAGATCATAAAAACTTGCTGCATAAAATAATTTTCCTCATCTCCCCCTCTGGTTCTTTTGCCAATTATCTTAAATCTGTGTTCTCTGGTTACTTTACTGATCCTGTTGGCACTGGAAACACTTTTTTTCCTAGTTACTCTCTCAAAACCCATCATAATCTTGAACACCTCTAATTAATCTCCCCCTTAACCTTCCCTGCTCTGAGGAGAACAACCCCAGCTTCTCCAGTCTCTCCACGTAACTGAAGTCCCTCATCCCTGGGACCATTCTTGTAAATCTCCCCTACACCCTCTCCAAGGTCTTGATATCCATCCTAAAGTGCAGAGCCCAGAATTGAACACAATACATCAACTGGGGCCTAACCAGTGATTTTTAAAGGTTGCGCATGGGCAATAAATATCAGCAATGCTCACATCCCACAAATAAACATATTTTTAAATGCCATAAATGCTTTAGGGGACAGTAGGATATGACCATGTGATGTGCACTAAAGTTACCTGAAGGCTGGGTTGAGAAGGGCTATCAGGTAATTGAGACTCAATTACGGACGTACACCAAAGAAATCATTCCAGTGCTAGGCAGTGCAATGTTAGCTGTCACACACAATGCATCAGTGAATTGGTTGCCACTCTGGATTGTCCCGGGCAATGGTCCAGCACTGTTGGAGAGGAGCTGGTTAGCTGAGATGAACTGGAAATGGGGGGATGTGCACGCAGTATCATCTGTGGAGTGAAGTTCATGCTCACAGGTCCTACAGCAATTTGAGTTGCAATTCCAACCTGGCGTCGGAACGTTCAAAGGTACCAAAGTAGTGATACACATCACCCCGGACGCCAGACCAGTGCACCACAAAGCCAGAGCTGTGCCGTATGTGATGCGGGAGAAAATTGAAAGCGAATTGGACTATTTGCTGAGAGAGGGCATCATCTCGCCCATTGTTCCCGTCCTAAAAGCGGATGGCTCAGTCAGGATCTGTGGCGACTACAAGGCCACTATCAACCGGGTGTCCCGACAAGACCAATACCCGCTCCCGAGAGCGGAGGATTTTTTTGCCATGCTAGCAGGCGGCAAGCTGTTCACCAAGTTGGACGTCATTTCAGCCTACATGACCCAAGAACTGGCCGACAAATCCAAACTACTGACCATAATCACCACGCACAAGGGACTGTTTGTTTACAGCAGGTGCCTGTTTGGCATTCGATCAGCGGCCACGATCTTTCAAAGAAACATGAAAAGCCTGCTTAAATCCATTCCTGGAACGATCGTATTCCAGGATGATATCCTCATCACGGGTCGGGACACCGAGGAACACCTCCACAACCTGGAAGAGGTGCTATGCCGACTGGACCGGGTAGGCCTGCGACTCAAGAAACCTAAGTGTGTGTTTTTGGCTCCCGAAGTTGAGTTTCTGGGCAGGAGGGTTGCTGCAGACAGGATTCGGCCCACCGAATCCAAAATGGAGGTGATTCGATGAGCGCCCAGGCCCTGCAACACATCGGAGTTGCGTTCATTTCTGGGACTCTTGAACTATTTCGGGAACTTTCTGCCGAACTTAAGCACATTGTTGGAGCCGCTACACGTGCTCCTGCGTAAGGGTTGCGATTGGTTTTGGGAGGACTGTCAAGAACGGGCTTTCAATCGAGCGCGTAACCTACTCTGTTCAAATAAGTTGTTGACCCTGTACAACCCCTGTAAGAAATTGGTTCTGACATGTGATGCATCGTCCTATGGGGTTGGGTGCGTGTTGCAGCAGGGCAATGCTGAGGGGCAACTCCAACCTGTGGCTTATGCCTCCAGGTTGCGCTCTCAAGCAGAACATGGATATGGGATGGTTGAGAAGGAAGCACTCACATGTGTCTATGGGGTGAAAAAGATGCACCAGTACCTTTTTGGCAGGAGGTTCGAATTAGAAACGGACCACAAGCCGTTAACATCCCTGTTGTCAGACAGCAAGGCTGTCAATGCCAACGCGTCAGCTCGTATACAGCGATGGGCTCTCACGCTGGCTGCTTATGACTACTCCATCCGGCACCGGCCCGGCATTGAAAATTGCGCTGACGCGCTCAGCAGGGTTCCACTGGCCACCACTGAGGGGGCAGCGGAGCAAAGCGCCGAGATGGTCATGACCGTTGATGCCTTTGACAGCGCAGGCTCCCCCATCACAGCCCGCCAGATCAAAATCTGGACCAACAGAGATCCCCTCCTATCTTTGATTAAGAAATGTGTCCTGACTGGGGATTGGGCGCCCGCACACAGAGCATGCCCTGAGGAGGTCAGACCGTTTCACAGGCGGATGGATGAGCTCTCCATCCAAGCCGACTGCCTACTATGGAGCAGCCGGGTAGTCATGCCCCAGGGGGGCAGGGAAACTTTCATCAGGGAACTCCACAGCGAGCACCCAGGCATCGTGCTGATGAAGGCCATTGCCTGGTCACACATTCGGTGGTCGGGAATTGATTCAGACCTGGAACACTATGTTCACAGGTGCACAACATGTGCTCAGCTGGGAAATGCCCCCAGGGAGGCCCCGCTTAGCCCGTGGCCCTGGCCCACCAGGCCATGGTCACGCATTCACGTAGACTACGCGGGTCCGTTCATGGGGAAAATGTTTCTCATCGTGGTTGATGCGTACTCGAAATGGATCGAGTGCATCATTTTGAGTTCGTGCACGACATCCACCACTGTGGGGAGTCTGGTGCGGTCTTTGTGACCCACGTTTTGCCGGACATTCTTGTTAGCGATAATGGCCCATGTTTCACGAGCTACGAATTCCGGGAGCTCATGTCGGGTAATGGCATCAACCATGTCAGGACAGCACCGTTCAAGCTGGCCTCCAATGGCCAGGCGGAACGTGCGGTCCAAATCATAAAACAGGGCATGCTCAGGATTCAAGGTCCCTCCCTTCAATGCCGCCTATCGCGCCTCCTGCTGGCCTATAGGTCCCGGACCGCACTCGCTCACGGGGGTCCTGCCAGTGGAGCTCCTTACGAAATGTACACTCAAAACTCGGCTGTCCCTCATTCATCCTGTCTTGTCCGACATTGTTGAAGGCAAGCGCCAGTCCCAAAATGAGTACCATGACCGTAATTCAAGGGGGAGATGTATAGAAATTGGTGACCCCGTATTTGTTCTCAATCACGCTTTGGGCCCAAGTGGCTTGAAGGTACTGTAATAGACAAAGAGGGGAATAGGGTCATTGTGGTTAAACTTAACAATGGGCAGATATGCCGCAAGCATCTGGACCAAGTAAAAAAAAGATTCAGCATGGACTCTGAGGAACCTGAGGAAGGTCATGAGATGGTGCTCACACCACCGCCAGTGAACGAGCAACAAGAACATTCAGCAACATGCACATTCCCTGTGGTCAGCCCGGACAGGCCAGAATCACCACAGGGACAGACACGCAGGTCAAGGCTCAACAGCCAGAGCCCCAACTGCGGCGCTCCATGAGCAGACCACTCGAAAGACTTAACCTGTGATCCCAATAAGAACTGTGGGGGTTGTGGGGGGGGCGGGGGGGTGTAGGTGATGTCATGTATGTAACCTTCATGTAACAACATTGCAATACTGTATATATTTGAGAAATGCACACATTGACCACAGGGGGTGAACTTGTGGGAGACTCTCCTCACCTGGTCATCCAGGTATATAAAGGGAGGTCCCACGCAGGGTCATCACTTCTTGGTCCTGTGAATAAAGGTACAGGTCACAGAGTCACCTTGTCCATTGAATGTACCTCGTGTGGATTTGTGGTATTGTGTAAGGACTTTACACCCTCAAAGCCTCCTCGATAAAGTGCAACATCCCCACTGACACCTGGGAGTCCCTGGCCAAAGATCGCCCTAAGTGGAGGAAGTGCATCCAGGATGACACTGAGCACCTCGAGTCTCATCGCCGAGAGCATGCAGAAACCAAGCGCAGGCAGCAGAAAGAGCGTGCGGCAAACCAGCCCCACCCATCTTCCCTCAACGACTGTCTGTCCCACCTGTGACAGAGACTGTAATTCCCGTATTGGACAGTAGTCACCTAAGAACTCACTTTTAGAGTGGAAGCAAGTCTTCCTCGATTCCGAGGGACTGCCTATGAGGATGATGACATCCCTTTAGATTGAGGCAGCAGCAACCAGCCAGATGTCCTCTCAGTACAAGTATCTATCTTCATTTTGAGCTGAAGATGGACTTATCTTACTTACCCTGATGATGGCTATTCTTAACGGCTGCAGACAGTGGCACTACTACTCCTGACCAGATGATTGGGTAACTGCTCCATCAGTCATGCCTGTCAGTGACTGGGAGTGATTGAATGCACATAACTTGTGTGATGTAACTATGCTCCAATGACTGCGTTTTGCGACAGAAATGACCCTGCTTTTACCGTGAGACGTTGTTGCAGTTCCGTTCATGAGTTCGCTTCGCTGTCGTTCGCAGAGAGACTCTGTTTAAATAGACTCTGTTTGCTCTGAAATAGGGGGGAATTTTCCGGGGGGGGCGGGGGTTCAGCGGGCGTGATCGGTGGTGGTTCGGGTGGGAAAGTGTTTTTGTTCAGGACCCCGCTGTCAATCCACTGCCATGAGCCTTTCCCAAATGTGGGCTCTGCCAGTGCTGAGCAGATCTGACATGCAGCGGCAGAGAAGGCAATTCAAACAATTAGTGGCTTGTTTACAGCCACTTAACAATGCTTTTGCCCAGCTTTTTGAATTTGACAGGTCACCCACTGGTTTCCCGCTGTGTCTACACCTCAACAGTGAGGCTGAGGTGGGATGTCATTCGCCATTGGTTCAGCTGATTAATGGACAGCTTCAAATGTCAAGTCAAAGCTCCCAGCTAATGGAGAAATGTTCCCTTAACCACTAGCTTTTCTAAACTGCACTTCCACTGCAGATTCAGAATGCTGCAAGTCTTTACACAAGTCTCTGACCTCATTACCTCTCCCACCATTGACAGATCGCTTCTGTCATCTCTACTTCATCTGCCATCTATTCCATCATCATCGGTGCACTTTATACTCTCTCATCTTGGTCCTCAGAATCCCAGCCTGATCAGTCCGAACACCAACATCACCAGGAACACCAGCATCACCAGGCACACCAACAACAACACCAACCTTCTCCGCAATCAACTGATGCTGCACAGGGCACAGGGCATCAGCACCTAACCACATTGATTCCTGGAACGCAAGGGATAGCCTCACCATGGCCAGATTTACTTCACTTGACGCTGTACACCCTGGCTGCCACATGATGCGCCAGATTGGCACCACCCCACACCAGTTCCATAAAGCATCCCTACAATGCCCAAGCCATTCCCTTCACACTCATCAGCATTGCAGTGGGTACCATTATGTCTCACCATTCACTGCAACACACTAAGCCATTTCAAAGGGTGCACATAATCTGTCCAAGAGCGCAAAGTGTTGAAAATAAAGATTTCAATGTTTGACTGCACATTAACAGAAACTTCACATGAACATTGGAGCAAACATTGGTTCAAAATAAAGATTTCATTAACATAAACCCTATATGAACATTGACTCAAACACCCCAGTGCCTACTCTTGTGTGTTGTTAGTTGGTATGCTTGCACAAGGATGAGGGTGAGTCTGTGGGGTGGCTAGTGAGATGGAGAAGTGATAATATAGATAGAGAGAGAGGAATGGGTGGAGGTGTAAGGTCAGTTGGTGTTTGGATGTGCAGGAGTAGGATAGGGAAGGCAGAGTGAAGGGGATGTGATGAGAGCACAGCAGGATGAGGTTGAGTGTTGTTTTGCAGGCACGTTTCGTGATCCACTGAGATCATTGAAAGGTTTGTGCCACTGCAGCCTGGTCCTCCTGACAACATCCCTGCTTGTGCCCTCCTGTGCAATGTGCAACCAGGCTGCGTTGGTCTCCTGGGGAGGTCTCTCCACCCATTGGAAGGGAAGAGAACCTCCTTGCGTGCTGTGACTCAGAAACATATGGAGGGAGTCATGGGAGAGCCTGGGTGCAGCAGTGCCCCTCTGTGCAGTGCTTGTCAGTGTTTGCAGCACCTCAATGCTGTAAAACACTGATAGCACAACTGTCAAAATAAATGTGGACATGGTCCCTTTAAGGAAACCGGCTGATGCTCATAGAATCACAGAAAAATTATGACACAAAAGACAGCCATTCAGTCCATCGAGTTCGTGCCGATTGAAAAAGAGCTACCAAGCCTAATCCCACCTTTCAGCACTTGGTCTATAACCCCGCAGGTTGCGGCTCTTTAAGTGCACATCCAAATATTTTTTAAATGTGCTGAGAATTTCTGCCTCCAGCACCCTTTCAGGCAGTGAGTTCCAGACCCCCACCACCCTCTCTCTGGGGAAGAAATGTTTCCTCATCTTCCCTCTAATCCTTCTACCAATGACTTTAAAACTATGCCCCCTGATTGTTGACCCCTCTGCTAAGGGAAATAGGTCATTCTTATCCACTCTATCTAGGCCCCTCATAATTTTATATTCAATTAAATCTCCCCTCAGCCTCCTCTGTTCCAAAGTAAACAACCACAGCCTATCCAATCTTTCCTCATAGCTTAATTTTTCCAGCCCTGGCAACATCCTTGTAAATTTCCTCTGCACCCTCTCCAGTGCAATCACATCTTTCCTGTAATGTGGTGACCAGAACTGCACGCTGTGCCCTAACTAGTTATAGCATACAGTTATAGCATAATTTCCCTGCTTTTGTATGCTATGCCTCGGCTAATAAAGGAAAGCATTCCGTATGCCTTTTAACTACCATCAAATGACACCATCAGGACCCGCTTCCTTCAATTGGCCGGGAAACGCACTAGGCTGGATTAACAAGTCCCATTCTACACAGCGGCCTGGAGCTGGCAGTGGGGCTGGGAGTCACCACTGACATCGCCCGCCATAGACCCGCCGAGGTTCGTAACATCCAGCCCATAAACTCTGTTGCTGTAAAATAGATTGTTTGCTGTAAAATAGACTCTGTTGCTGTAAAATAGACTCTGTTTGCTGTAAAATAGACTCTGTTTGCTGTAAAATAGACACTGTTTGCTGTAAAATAGACTCTGCTGTAAAATAGACTCTGTTGCTATAAAATAGACTCTGTTTGCTGTAAAATAGACTCTGTTTGCTGTAAAATAGACTCTGTTTGCTGTAAAATAGACTCTGTTTGCTGTAAAATAGACTCTGTTTGCTGTAAATCCGGCCTTAAGCCTCATCCAGCCTACAACTCATTGGTTGATATAGTGGTGTCAGTACTCACTTCGATTCTAAATAGGTTGAGATTGCCTTGAGATAAATTATTCTTGTATCTAGGAAACATCATAATTCAGACAGGTGGTGGCAGAATGTGCACTGGGTGTGGCTCAGCCCCAGTGTTATAGCATCGCTGGCCATTAAAGATTGATTGGATATCGTAATCATTTCTCATTTGATTTAAGTTCCAGTCCTACGAGATGATATAATGTTCCTGAAAACTCAATTGCAGAATTCAAGCTTCCCACCTCCTATTGCCTTGCATTTCACAAAACTCAAAGGGACAGCGACACATTTGTCCCAGTAGGAAGTGATTAGTGAGAGATTGGAACCTGTCAGTGTCTATTTTTAATACAGCTTCTCTTGCAAAATGAAGCCAGCATAATGGACTGTCAGCTATGCTATAAAGAGAAAAAGACAAAGCTTTGAATAAGCTGCCCTGTGATTCAATGTATAGTTCTCACACCTCTAAGGTTGTGGGTTCAAGTTCCACTCCAAAGATTTGAGCACATAACCCAGGCTGACACTCCGGTGTATTGCTGAGGGAGTGCCGCACTGTCGGAGGTGCCCTCTTTCAGATGAGACGTTAAACTGAGGCCCCGTCTGTTCTCTCAGGTGCGCATAAAAGATCTCACAACACTATTCAAAGAAAAGTAGAGGAGTTACCCCAGTGTCCCGGACAATATTTATCCCTCAACCAACGTCACTAAAACAGATTATCTGGTCATTATCACATTGCTGTTTGTGGGACCCTGCTGTGCCCAAATTCACCGTCTTTCCTACATTATATACATAGGGGTTGAAATTGGGTTGTTTAGCACCACTATTAGTGCCAGAGAGGGGCGCTAACAGGCCGCTAAACATCTACCGCTCGAGTGCTGCACTAAGACAGCCTGCTGTGAACCTCACTGGTGGTTTCACGGCTGCACTTCTGTGGGCTTCCTCTTGCACGGGTCCAATGCCGCTGCATCATTCTGAGCTTGGATTTATCTCTAACTGTTTTGACACGTGGAAATGTATTTGATTGCATTTACTAAATATGCTTGATTGTATAAAACGTCTTCAATTTGAATAAAAAGATGAATTGATCAATTATTTTCTATGGCGTGATGTTCCAATTCTCCCCTTACACACACTTTTTATTATAATGTAAACTCTCATTTCCTTCCTCAGAACTGTAGTGTGCCTGGGAAATTCTCCATTATAACCTTGAAATAAAGCAGTGTGAATATTTACCGATAAATGGTCTCCGCCCTTGCCTCAACTCATCCGCTGCTGAAGCCCTCATCCATGCCTTTGTTACCTCTAGACTTGACTATTCCATCGCACTCCTGGCTGGCCTCCCACATTCTACCCTACGAGGTGATCCAAAACATCATCTGCCCATGTCCTAACTCGCACCAAGTCCCGCTCACCCACCACCCCTGTGCTCACTGACCTACATTGGCTCCTAGTTAAGTAATGACTCGATTTCAAAATTCTCATCCCTCCATGGCCTCGCCCCTCCCCATCTCTGTAATCTTCTCCAGCCCCACAACCCCCCGAGATGTCTGCGCTCCTCTAATTCTGCCCTCCTGAGCATCCCTGATTATAATCGCTCCACCATTGGTGGCCGTGCCTTCTGTTGCCTGGGCTACAAGCTCTGGAACTCCCTCCCTAAACCTCTCCGCCTCTCTACCTCTCTTTCCTCCTTCAAGACGCTCCTTAAAACCTACCTCTTTGACCAAGCCTTTGGTCACCTACCCTAATTTCTCCTTATGCAGCTCAGTATCAAATTTTTTATCTCATAATAATCCTGTGAAACGCCTTGGGACATTTCACTACGTTAAAGGCGCTATATAAATGCATGTTGTTGTTGTTGTTATGAATGTGTAACATATTTGTATGGAAGTCCTCTAACAATGGTTAACCTAATGACCTCAAAACAATGTTTTAAATGTGTATCATTCTTTGAGATATGGCATCCTTTACTGTCCCTCCCTAGTTGACCTTAAGTAGTGGTGGTGGGCACTGTTCCCTTTAATTATTTTTGGGTGTGCGGCCATGCTAAATGCCACACATGTGCGTTTTTCCTATTTAAAAGCCAGTGTGCTGGCTGCACCAGAGCTGCCGAGCACTGTGCAACTGCGCGGCTTGAAGGGAACATTGGTGGTGAGCCGCCTTCTTGAACCGCTGCAGTCCGTGTGGTGAAGGTACTCCCACAGTGCTGTTAGGGAGGGAGTTCCAGGATTTTGATCCAGTGGCGATGAAGGAACGGGCGGTACATTTCCAAATTGGGATGAAGTGTGACTTGGAGGGGGAACTTGGAGGTGATGGTGTACCCATGCGCCTGCTGCCCTCGTCCTTCGAGGTGCTAGAGGTCGTGGATTTGGGAGGTGCTGTTGAAAAGGCCTTGGCGAGTTGCTGCAGTGCATCTTGTAGATGGTACACACTGCAACCACGGTGCGCCGGTGGTGGGGGAAGTGAATGTTGAAGGTGGTGGATGGGGTGCCGATCAAGCAGAAGCTGTTGAAGCCAACCTCTTAATCGGTTGACCTCACAGTTAAACTAGCCAACATGTCATAAAAAAAGAAACGATTTCCTATGACATTGCTCTGGGGAGCCGAGCTAGTGTAGATTTCAGGTAGAGCGGTGTTAAAGGGTCAGGGATAATTGGGTTCAGCGAGTGCAAACGGAAGTCATAGTCTTACATTCGATCCGTATTTTTATTCATGTAGTTTTCAGCCTGGCAGCACTGTGGCCTCTGATTCAGAAGGTCATGGGTTCAAGTCCAGCACCAGAGACCCGAGCACAAATTCCAAGCTGATACTTCAGTGCAGTGCTGAGGGAGTGCTGCACTGTCATAGGAAGGGAAAGAACTTGCATTGATATAGCGCCTTTCATGACCTTAAGACCCCCCCCCAAAGAGCTTCACAGCCAATAAAACACTACGGCCATGAAATCGGGCAGTTTAGCGCCGGCGGTTACGGCCGGTAACGCTGAAAATGGCGGAGGCCTCGCTGCCACACACTTCCAGCGTGGAACATGGCGGCTGCCATTTTGGGCAAGTCGACAGATCTGCCATTGGCTGCGCTCGCTGCCCACATTTAAATGATGCCGATCGTGACACCAATTGCCGTGCAACGCCTGCATTGTCGCACGATCTGTGATTTTGGACATCGCCGCTCTTGAAACTGCTGTCGCCAAACCACACACGGAATAACGTGCGCACAGCAGTATGACAGAAATGCTACCAGTGCTACTTAAAGGGGCACACACATCTTTCAGGCAAATTTAGATTTTTGCTTTTTGGACTTTTCTTTGTACATTTTATTGGAGTAGCGGTTTGGTGCAATGTGGGAGGTGGGTGGGGTGGTTTGACCCATCCACCTCCATGGCACGAACCTGGTATTACAGTACTTCCAGGAACGGTGCTTGGGCTCTAGGCCTTTTGGCTAAGAGCATTAGCGCAGGGTGATCCTTGATGTGTGCAAGGTGACCTCTGGCGTTTGTGATCTGACGAAGAATTGGAAAGATTGGCAACGAATTTTAAAAAAAAATACATTTAAAAAGTTGTTGAAGTGTGCAGAGCATGTTGCTGGACATTTGCAAGTATTTTGGCTGATAAAGGATGGCATCTCAGAACACCACTTGCTCCCAGTCCTGGGGGCTCTAGTTGTAGTCCCCCATGGAGATGGAGTAGAGGCAGCAAAGGGGACAAACTGCTCACCAAGGGACAGCATAAGAAAATGAGAAATAGGTGGAGGAATAGGCCCTAACGCCCCTCGAACCTGCTCCGCCATTCAATAAGATCATGGCCTGATCTGATCATGGACTCAGCTCCACTTCCCTGCTTGCTCCCCATAACCTTTGACTCCCTTATCACTCAAAAATCTGTTTATCATCGCCTTAAATATTTTCAATGACCCAACCTCCACAGCTCTCTGGGGTAGAGAATTCCACAGATTTACAACCCTCTGAGAGAAGAAATTCACCGTCTTTCCTACATTATATACATAGGGGTTGAAATTGGGTTGTTTAGCACCACTATTAGTGCCAGAGAGGGGCGCTAACAGGCCGCTAAACATCTACCGCTCGAGTGCTGCACTAAGACAGCCTGCTGTGAACCTCACTGGTGGTTTCACGGCTGCACTATCATTTAGTGCTGTGCACTCTAGTGCCACCATCAAGAGTGTGCAACGCCCCCTTTGTGACCCATTTCCAAAATTGACCGCTTTCGCGTGCCGTAGAGCCTGGCGCCACTCCCGACAGGGGGTGCACAGAGGATCCCGGGGCAATGTCGTGGGGAATGAAGACGCAAGTGTCGAGAGTCAAATTTTTAATAATAACATAAGAACATAAGAATTAGGAACAGGAGTAGGCCATCTAGCCCCTCGAGCCTGCTCCACCATTCAACAAGATCATGGCTGATTACTTACCTCTCTTGCTGTTGGAAGGCTGTTGGTAGCCTCCCATCCATTTTTTTTTTGCAGGTTTCACATGGTCGACCTCACCTCCTCTTTAGGCGCTAGGATGCCGGTATCCTAGCACGTCAACTTGAAAAGCGCTCCTGCACAGCCGCCCCGCGATGGGCCTTCAGCGGCCTAAGAGGATTATGCAACGCCTCCCTTAATGCTCCACTCTCCTCCTGGGGTGATACAACTGAATAGCCCACCTTGAGGCGGTAGACATCGCCCGGTGCTAAAGGTAGCAACCCAGCGGCATTACCGCCTCAAAGCAGCCGATATCGAATATCTAACCCATAGTATTTACAGCACAGAAACAAGCCAATTGGCCGAACAGGTCCATGCCGGTGTTTATGCTCCACATGAGCCTCCTCCTACTTTACTCCATCTAACTCTCTCTGCCTTTCCTTCTATTCCTTCTCCCTCATGTGTTTATCTATCTTCCCCTTAAATGCATCTACCCTATTCATTTCAACCACTCCCTGTGGTAGCGAGTTCCACATTCTCACCACTCTCTGGGTAAAGAAGTTTCTCCTTAATTCCCTATCGGCTTATATTTATGATGCTTAGTTTTGGATTCCTGCACAAGTGGAAACATCTTCTTGACACCTACTCTATCAAACTCTTTCATAATCTTAAAGATCTCTATCAGATCACCTCTCAGCTTTTCTTTTCTAGAGAAAAGAGCGGCAGTCTGTTCCATCTTTCCTAATATTTATAACCTCTCAGTTCTGCCTTCAACCTTGTATATCTTTTTTGCACCTTCTCCCAATGTCTCTATATCCTTTTAGTAATATGGAGGTCAGAACTGTGCACAATACTAAGTGTGGTCTAGCCAAGGTTCTATATAAGTATAACATAATCTCTCTGCTTTTCAGTTCTATTCCTCTCGAAACGAACCCCGGTAGTTTGTTTGCATTTTTCTGGCCTAATTAACCTTCATTTAATGATTTGTGAATCTGTACCCCTAGGTCCCTTTGTACCTCTGCCCCTTGTAGAATCTTTTTCCAAAGAGTTTGTGGTCTCCTTATTCCTCCTACCAAAATGCACCACCTCACACCTATCTATATCGAAATTCATTTGCAAGTTTATTCGTGCCTTCTTGTATTTTGTCATAGTCATCCTAAATAGTAACCAAGCCCCACATTCTGGTGTCATCCGTACAATTTTGAAATTGTATTTCCAATTTCCGAGTCCAAATCGTTTATGTAAACGGTGAACAGTGGTCCCAGCACCGATCCCTGTGGAACACGCCACCTCCGAAATTCTGAATAAATGTCTTTAACCCCACTCTCTGATTTCTGCCTTGCAGCCAGCTTGCTATTACAACAGTGACTGCACTTCAAAAGTACTTCATTGGCTTTGAGACATCCTGAAGTCATGAAAGGCACGATATAAATGCAAGCCCTTTCTTTTTCTTGGATTACGGTAAAAGTGCCGATAAGGATGCAGCCAGGACTCCTCCTGTTTAGAGCGACTGAATGCTGTTTACGTACAAAACAAAATAACAATGTAGTTAATATGCACACTGGAGAGGATACTGAAATATTACAACACAAGTGGGAATAAGAATTAAACCAGCTAATCAGTAATCATGGCCATCTCGGAGGATATCTGGACAGACACATGGTTCCAATACTCTGTCTATAATCAGTTCAAGAAGATGGGGTTGAAGTTAGTGTGAAGACTTGATTGCATTTCCTCTCATGCTATTTCCCTTTGTCACTGTTATGCGGACTCTCTCTATATCTTTTTCCTACGTCTTCCTACCTCTCCTCAAAGTGCCAACCTTTGCCAAGTTATGGTTCCAGATGTGCAAACAGCCCTCAGTATCTCAGCCGAATGTTCATTGTCCATGGCTGAGTGTTTGCAAAAGAAGAATGTCAAAGGATATGGGGAAGAAACAGGGGCGGAGATGGGCGATGTTACATAAGAACTAGGAGCAGGAGTAGGCTATTCGGCCCCTTGAGCCTGCTCCGCCATTCAGAATGACATTAAGGTTGCGAACGGTCTGGTTCAGCCTCCTACAGTGACCAGAAAGTGTGATGGAGTCTTAACAAGCTAACAAGCCAGTCAGTTGTATCCAACCATGACCAGGAACTAGGGATAAACATTAAATGTCTGCCTTGCCAGCAATGCCAACAGCACCTCGATTTTAAACTCAATTGTTCCAATTGAAGAGCTCGGGCAGGCAGAGATATGATGGGCCGAATATGCTCCTTCCCTGCGGCAGTTTCTGTGATTCCAGGTGTGGGCGTAGACCCGAGGTGGCCAAAGTATAGCCTGTGGTCTATATCTGGCCGTGAATTTGGGCTGTGTGACCTGCAGGCATGGATCATGTCTACCAGCTCTTAACGCCCCTCAGCACCCACTGGCGGATCCCCTCCCCCTTCAACACAACCGTTACTCCGAGCTGCGGCAGACGAGGCAAGCAATCCCCGATCTCGCTTAGTGAGAAGACCTTCGACATTCGAGAGTAAACTGAAGAAAGAGGGGAAAGGAGATTGTTGTTGTGCTTGCTATTAAGGTTGGTTAGTCGCCAAGTTAGAAAAGACAGCAGATCTTCAAAAACCTACATGTTTTGACCTGAATCCTCATTTAAAAAGAGAAAGAAAACAGGTCTGGCCAATTTTGAACTACCGGTTCGAGGGGCTGAATGGCCTTCTTCTGTTCCTATGCTAATCGCGTGCAGCTGTCAACCAGAGAAAAACCTCCCGAGGGAAAAGCCTATGGATGCAAAGTTACACTACTATTAACACGAGACCAAGACTGAGAGGTGATCTTATCGAAACATGTAAGATAATGAGGGGGCTCGACAAGGTGGATGCAGAGCGGATATTTCCACTCATAGGGGAAACTAAAACTAGGGGGATGCCCATTTAAAACTGAGATGAGGGGGAATTTCTTCTCTCAGAGGGTCGTGAATCTGTGGAATTCTCTGCCCCAGAGAGCTGTGGAGGCTGGGTCATTGAATAAATTTAAGGCGGAGATAGACAGATTTTTGAGCGATAAAGGAGTAAAAGGTTATGGGGAGCAGGCAGGGAAGTGGAGCTGAGTCCATGATCAGATCAGCCATGATCTTATTGAATGGCGGAGAAAGCTCGAGAGGCAAATGGACGAATCCTGCTCCTATTTCTTATGTTCTTATTTACCTCAATATTCCCACTACAGCCGAACCGTGATTTGCATAGGTTCAACAATATAATTGAATTCATTCTTGGGATGTTGATATCGCTGGCATTGCTCATCCCTAGTTCCTGAGCACTAGAGGGATACAAGTGATTGGCTTGTTCCATCCCACTTCCTGGTCACTGTCTGAGGCTGAAACGGACCGTTCGCAACCTTGACGTCATTTTTGACCCCGAGACGAGCTTCCAACCTCATTTCCGCTTACTTCCATCTCCATAACATCGCCTGTCTCCGCACCTGCCTCAGCTTATCTGCTGCAGAAGCCCTCATCCTTGTCTTTGTTGCCTCTAGATTTGTTTATGTCAACGATCTGCTGACCAGCCTCTCATCTTCCACCCTCCAGAAACTGGAACTCCCCCAAAACCCTGCTGTCTGTATTCTAACTCGCAGCAACTGCCGTTCACCCATCATCATCATCATTGGTGGTCCCTCAGAATTGAGGAAGACTTGCTTCCACTCTTAACATGAGTCCTTAGATGGCTGAACAGTACAATACGAGAACCACAGTCTCTGTCACAGGTGGGGCAGATAGTCGTTGAGGGAAGGGGTGGGTGGGACTGGTTTGCCACACGCTCTTTCCGCTGCCTGCGCTTGATTTTTGCATGCTCTCGACGACGAGACTCAAGGTGCTCAACGCCCTCCCAGATGCGCTTCCTTCACTCAGGGCGGTCTTTGGCCAGGGTCTTCCAGGTGTCAGTGTGAATATCACACTTTATCAGGGAGGCTTTGAGGGTGTCCTTGTAACGTTTCCGCTGCCCACCTTTGGCTTGTTTGCCGTGAAGGAGTTCTGAGTAGAACGCTTGCTTTGGGAGTCTCGTGTCTCACATGCGAACTATGTGGCCTGCCCAACGAAACTGATCAAGTGTGGTCAGTGCTTCATTGCTGGGGATGTTGGACTGGTCGAGGATGCTAATGTTGGTGCGTCAGTCCTCCCAGGGGATTTGTAGGATCTTGCAGAGACATCGTTGGTGGTATTTCTCCAGCGACTTGAGGTGTCTACTGTACATGGTCCATATTTCTGAGCCAAACGTGCACACAAATCCAAGAAGGCAAAGTGTTGAAAATAAAGATTTCAATGTTTGACAACACATTACCAGAAGGTTTACATGTGAAAACATCCCAGTGCCTACCCTTGTGTGTTGTTAGTCGGTATGCTTACACTAGGATGAGGGTGAGTGTGAGAGGTGGCTAGAGAGATGGCAGTGATAAAGTAGATACAGCGAGAGGGATGGGTGGAGGTGCAAGGTAAGTTGGTGTGAGTAAGGATGTGCAGGAGGAGCGTAGGGAAGGCAGAGTGAAGGGTATATGATGAGAGGCACAGCAGGGTGAGGTTGAGTGTAGCTTTGCATGTTTCATTATCTACTGAGATCATTGAAAGGTTTGTGCCACTGCGTCCTGGTCCTCCTGATGACATCCCTGCTTGTGCCCTCATGTGCAATGTGCAACCAGGCTGCGTTGGTGTCCTGGGGAGGTCTCTTCTGCTCATTGGAAGGGAAGAGAACCTCCTTTCGTGTTGTGACTCACTCCATAAGCATATGGAGGGAGTCATGAAGGAGCCTGGGTGCAGCCCTGTGCCTATGTGCAGTGTTTGTCAGTGTTTGTAGCACCTCAAAGCTGTAGAACACTGAAAGTGCAATTGTCAAAATAAATTTGCGCATGGTCCCTTTAAGGAAATTGGCTGATGGTGCACCATCAAATTACATCATCAATCTTGCTTCCTTTTAAAGAAAGAAAAAGAAGGACTTGGATTTATATAGCGCCTTTCACAACCACAGGACGTCTCATAGCGCTTTACAGCCAATGAAGTACTTTTGGAATATAGTCACAATTGTAATGTAGGAAACACAGCAGCCAATTTGCGCAAATCAAGCTCCCACAAACAGCAATGTGATAATGACCAGATAATCTGTTTTTGTTGTGTTGATTGAGGTACAAATATTGGCCCAGGACACCGGGGATAACTCTTCTGCTCTTCTTCGAAATAGTGCCATGGGATCTCTTACATCGACTTGAGAGAGCAGATGGGGCCTCAGTGTAACGGCTCATCTGAAAGACGACAACTCCGACAGTGCAGCACTCCCTCAGCACTGCACTGGGAGTGTCAGCCTAGATTTTGTGCTCAAGTCACTGGAGTGGGACTCAAACCCACAACCTTCTGCCACAGAGGCGAGAGTGCTGCCCACTGAGCCACAGCTCACACTGTAATTGGCCAGGAACCTCGCTGGGTGGGTTTAACAAGCCTAATCAATGTAAAATCATTTCTACAGAGCGGGATGGAGCCGGTAGCGGGTTGGGAACACGCTACGGACATCGCCCACTTCGCTCCCGCTTCAGTAGGTGAAATCGCGGGCAAGTAATCTGAATTATTAGCCTAGGCCTCCAGATTACTAGTCCAGTTTGTAGCGTAGTGGCGTAGTGGTTATCTTACCCCTTTGTTTGCCATTACCTCTTTGATTTAGCATTCGGTGGCTCTAGTTATAAATCCAAGGGTCCCATATGACTTTTTTTTAAAGAAAACTTTTAAGAGAGATAAAATAAAACTCGAAACCGTCCCAGATGGATGAGTCAGCACTTCTAATCTGACAGAAACAACCGAATATAATAAACAGTGTACCGTCAACAGTTACACAATTGCACAATTCTTTTGAAGTGATCTGTCAGAATCATATAATTATATTGTTCCGAGTTAAATACCAGCACTTTCTGACCTTTCCGAAATGTAATTTCAAAAGCATAAATCTAATTTTGAAATCCCCAAATCACAGACTCTACATTCCACGGAGAGTCAGCATAGATGCTCCACCTTCCGTCCCGTGGCCTGCTTTCTCGGAACTGACTAACAATAGGGATTAAGAGACTCGATGGGGGCGAATTTGGGTGGAGCAATATTAGCAGTGAAAGTTTTAACCCATTCATAAGAACATAAGAAATAGGAGCAGGAGTAGGCCATTCGGCCCCTCGAACCTGCTCCGCCATTCAATAAGATCATGGCTGATCTGATCATGAACTCAGCTCCACTTCCCCGCTCGCTCCCCATCACCCTTTACTCCCTTATCGCTCAAAAATCTGTTTATTGCTGCCTTAAATATATTCAATGACCCAGCCTCCACAGCTCTCTGAGAGGATAAATTTTTCCTCATCTCAGTTTTAAATGGGCGGCCCCTTATTCTAAGACTATGTCCCCTAGTTTTAGCTTCCCCTATCTGTGGAAATATCCTCTCTGAATCCACCTTGTCAAGCCCCCTCATTGTCTTATATGTTTCAACAAGATCACCTCTTATTCTTCTGAACTCCAATGAGTATAGGCCCAACCTGCTCAACCTATCCTCATAAGTCAACCCCCTCATCATGTGACATTGCTCTGTTTGCCCTTTCAGTGAAGGCGCGAATCTTTTTAATCTTGAAGGACATGCTCCGATGTGGCAACTTGCCCAGCTCCAGGACATCCCAAGATACTTCACAGCCAACAAATTGCTTTTTGAATTGTAGTCACTGTGGTAATGTAGGCAAATGCAGCAGTCAATTTGCTCACAGCAAGTCCCACAAACAGCAATGAGATAAATGACCAGATAATTTCTCTCAGTGGCGTTCGAAGTAAAGCAAGAGAGTGCTTCCGGTGTACTGACCAACATTTATCCCTCGTCAAACAGCTAAAACAGATTACCTGGTCAGTATCGCATTGCTGTTTGTGGGAGCTTGCTGTGCGCACATTGGCTGCCGCGTTTTCTACATTACAGCAGTGACCACACTCCAAAAGTACTTCCTTGGCTGGGAAATGCTTTGGGACATTCCCAAAAGGCGCTATAGAAATGAAAGTCTTTCGGGAATCTCTTATACACCTTATCCATAGCCTTGATGTCCTTCCTAAAGTAGAGTACCGAATACCAAACACAATGTCCAGAATTGTCCGGGGCGGTAAACGGCGTGATTGGTGGCGGATCGGGAGGGAATGTTGTTATTTTTGACAGCGTGTCGGGAAAGCACTGTCATCTCGTTCCCAAGCGCCTTTCCCCCAGGCACCCATCGGAAGGGAAGAGAACCTCCCTGGGTACTCTGACCCTCACCGTAGGCATATGGGGGAGTCATCTCAGAACCTGGGTGCAGCCCCCTGCCTCTGGGCAGTCACCGTCAGTGTTTGCAGCGTTCCCATGCTATAGTGCACTCACAGCACTGTTAGATTGAACTTCAAATTTAATGTGGCCATGGCCCCTTTAAGGATCCCGGCTGAAAACGTATCATGAATGACATCACCAGATCTGTTCCATCTAATTGGGCCGGGTAACGCGCTGGGCGGGCTTGATAAGCCTCATTAAGGTAAGCTCATTTTCAACAGCGGGATGGAGCCAGCAACGGGGTCTTGAGTATATTCAGGACAGAGATCGGTAGATTTTTGTACTCTAGGGGAATCAAGGGATATGGAGATAGTGCAGGAAAGTGCAGTTGAGGTAGAAGATCAGCCATGATCTTATTGAACGGCAGAGCAGGCTCGAGAAGCCGAATGGCCTACTACTGCTCCTTATTCTTACGTTCTTATGTTGACCCATCATGGACACTGCCCACACTGGAACTGCCCAGGTAGGCAAAATTCCTGCCAATATTTTACCTGTGGTCTACCCAATAAATTGATTAAGTTTACGATTATTTCTTTGCTTTCGTACTCTGTACCTCTATTTATCAAACCTAGGTCCCTATCGGCTTTTTTTACATGCGCTTTATTAACTTGTCCATCCACTTTTGAAGATTTATGTAGCTGAACGCTTAAGTCTCTCTGCTCCTGTATCCCTTTTAAAGTTTCACCATTAAGCATGCATTTCCTCTCAATTGTCTTCCTAAAATGTGCCACCTCATTTTAAATCTTATCTGACATCTGCCTTCCCAATTGGCTAACTTGTCTAAGGCCTCCTGAAGTCACTTATAGTTAACCACGCACCTTATTTTGGTGTTGGTTGAAGATTGTGCCCTCTATACCCAGGATCGGAGCAGTTATAGAGAAAAGCAATGGTCGCAACATTAACCTCTGGGTCCACCACAGTTTACATCTCTCCAGTCCAAAGTCCAAATCTATTGACTGCTACTCTCTATTCTCTATCCTTTAACCAACTTCAGATCCATGCTGTCACTTTCCTCAAATAGAGGAGTCATTGAAATCGGGGATACACAAGAGGCCAGAATTGGAAGAATGCAGAGTTCTCAGAGGGTTGTAGGGTCATGTCTATCTTCCTTCCTAGAGTGGAATAGCACTGACACACTTCCGTCCTGAAAGCTAACTTGACTCAACCTTTTGGTGGGTTGGTGGGCGGGGGGAGGGAGGGGGGTGGGAGTGGGGGGGGGGGGGATGCGGGGGACGAAGGTTGGGCTCCTAAGATGCACGCTGACTGGCGTGGAGGCCCACTTAGATCATTTAAATCAATGGACCTCCATTTGACCCTGCATACTTTGGGAGCAGAGGTCAAGGACAGAGGTTCCAGGTGGCCACATTCTGGGGATGGGGGCGACTGGGCTGGGGAGAGAGGCTGGAGGGAGTACACATAAATACTGTGGCAACAAGAGCAGGTAAGAGGCTGGGTATTCTGCGGCAAGGGTCCCACCTCCAGATTCCCCAAAGCCTTTCCAGAAGGCACAAGTCAGGTGTGTGATGGAATACTCTCTACTTGCCTGGATGAATGCAGTTCCATCAACACTTAAGAAGCTCGACACCATCCAGGACAAAGCAGCCCGCTTGATTGGCACCCCATCCACCATCTTAAACATTCACTCCCACCACCATCAGCGCACCCTGGCTGCAGTGTGCACCATCTACAAGATGCACTGCAGCAACTCACCAAGGCTTCTTCGGCAGCGTCTCTCAAACCCGTGACCTCTATCCCCTAGAAAGACAAGGGCAGCAGGCGCATGGGAACACCACCACCTCCAAGTTATCCTCCAAGTCAAACGCCATCCTGTCCTGGAGATATATCGCCCGTTCCTTCATTGTCGCTGGGTCACAATCCTGGAACTCTCTTCCTTACAGCACTGTGGGAGTACCTTCACACATGGACTGCAGCGGTTCAAGAAGGCTACTCACCCCTACCTTCTCAAGGGCAATAAGGGAAGGGCAATAAATGCTGGCCTTGCTGCAACGCCCGCATCCTGGAACAATTTTTTTTTTAAGTATAGGGCCTCTTCTGGCACCCAGTTCACAGCAGCCCTGGTGGAAGCCAGGGAGCAGGTTACCCACCCACCTCAGGTACCGTTGCTGCGTCGTCTCGGGAGTCTGCGGAGAAAAATAGAGAGGAAAATAAAGTTTACCCTCTTAATAGAATAGAAGCGAAAAAAGGATTATTTGACAAGTTAGTTGAATGCACTTCCCCCGTAAGGACCTTGACAAAGATAGATGAGAAGTGACTGAACAGAGATGTCTTTGTTTGAAAACGATTGTATAATTTAATCGACTGAATCTCTATACAGGCGTCTCGGAGGACGTCAAAGTAAAGATTTACAAATGTAGACTCTCTCTCCTTTTAACTAGACACCTCAGTCAGCCATTGACGAGCTGCCCTTTGACCCCACTCCTCGCAATAATGGCAGCGCAGCCTTGAACCGGGTTTACAAATGATTAAGCAGCAAGTACTCGTCCAAGAAACGATGGGGTGACGCAGGCTGATAAAGATTTTCCTGAGGCACTGCGGAGAGAGAGGGGAGCTGGCATTTGGTTCATTCAGCCGCGAGGCAGGCAAGCCAAGCCTGTGAGGAGAGAGGGAGAGTGGATCATGTCATGTATCTCACATCACTGTATATAACTGTATCTTACCATGCTATACATGACTGTAACTGGATATGACCTGTAACAATAAGCATACCTTACCACCAGGGGTGCACTTGCAGGAGACACTCCATACCTGTCCCACTGAGGTATATAAAGGGAGGTCTCAGGCAAGTGCAGCACTGGAGAGCTGGAATTAAAGGTGCAGGTCCTGAGTGACCTTGACTTCAGCATGTGTCTCGTGTAAGTCAGTACATTAGAGTCAGGACTTAACAGTGGCGACGAGTTACGGGATCACAGAATCCACAGAATGGCGACCAACAGCTCAGATGAGAAATACAATGCTGGAGACAATTGGGATGACTTTATAGAAAGGCTCCAGCAAAGCTTTGTGACCAAAGACTGGCTGGGCGGCGATAAGGCAGACAAGAGAAGAGCCCATCTCTTGACCAGCTGTGGCTCGAAAACATACGCTTTAATGAAAGACCTGCTGGCACCCGAGAAACCAGCAAGCAAGTCGTTTGAGGAGTTGAGCACACTGGTGAGAGACCACCTGAAGCCAGCGAGCAGCCTACACAAGGCCAGACACAGGTTCTACAACTGCAGACGCTGTGTGGGCCAAAGCATACCCGACTTCGTGGTGGAACTTCGGAGGCTGGCTAGTTCATGTGAGTTCCTCGATGAGCTAAGGAGAGAAGTACTGAGAGACTTTTTTATTGAAGGAATAGGCCACGCAGGCATATTCCGAAAGCTTATAGAGATTAAGAACTTGACTCTAGAGGCAGCAGCACTGGTCGCACAGACATTCTTGGCAGGCGAAGAAGAAACGAGGCTGATCTATACTTCGGGTACGACAACCAACGAGGCATCGGAACAAGGGGTTCACATTGTGAAACAAGCCGCTACTCCCACACACAGACAAAGGCAGGGAAGCAGGCCTTCAACAGCAGACAGTGGCGCCAGAAGCCATCAAAATCAAGGGCCACATGAATGGCCGATCACACCTCATCAACCCACAATGCGAGCAATCAACAACAGATTGAGAGAAGCTCAAGGGAGATCAGCCAGACGCAGCTCGTCCTTCAGAAACAATGGAAACGGTCTGTGTTGGAGATGTGGGGAAAGGCACTTAACCAGGGTGTGTCGATTTCAGCATGCCGTTTGCAGAAACTGCAACTACACAGGGCATCTGGCTCGCATGTGCAGAAAAACAGCAGCTAGACTGGTATATGAATCGGAAGGGTCGGAAAGCGGACCAGAAGACGGTTGGAACAGTGCACGGGATGCCGAGGTACAGCGGGTTAACACGATCAATGTCCACTGTTCTTACACCAAGACGCCTCCAATTATATTGAGGGTTCTACTCAACGGGATACCCATCAACATGGAACTGGACACGGGGGCCAGTCAATCCCTCATGAGCGTTCAACAATTTGAAAAACTGTGGCCGCACAAAAGCAACAGACCAAAACTCACAAAGATCGACACCAAACTAAGGACCTGTACTAAAGAAATCGTCCCAGTCCTTGCCAGCGCCATGCTCTCAGTCACACACAAAGGGACGGTGCACCGACTTTCCCGGTGGATTGTCCCTGGGGATCTCCCAGCCCTGTTGGGGAGAATCTGGCGAGCAGAACTTAATTGGAAATGGGATGATGTTCACGCCATGTCGTCAGAGGAACGGACCTCCTGCTCAACAGTTCTAAGCTGTTTTGAACCTCTCTTTCAGACAGGTGTGGGCACCTTCAAAGGGGCTAAAGTTAGAATCTACATCACACATAATGCCAGACTGGTCCATCACAAGGCTAGAGCTGTGCCTTATGTGATGAGGGAAAAGATTGAAAACGAACTGGACCGGCTTCTGCGGGAAGGCATAATTTCTCCCATGGAATTCAGTGACTGGGCAAACCCCATCGTCCCCGTCATGAAGCCTGATGGATCCGTGCGAATCTGTGGGGATTACAAGTCTACCATAAACAAAGTCTCCCTACAGGACCAATACCCGCTGCCCAGAGCAGAGGACCTATTTGCCACGTTGGCTGGAGAAAAACTTTTCTCGAAACTTGACCTCACATCTGCGTATATGACGCAAGAACTGACTGAAGCTCCTGAACTAAGCTACTCACCACCATCAACACACATCGAGGCCTTTTTGTGTACAATCGATGCCCATTCGGCATCGTGTCAGCAGCTGCCATATTCCAGCGCAACATGGAAAGTCTGCTCAAATCCATCCCGGGTATGGTTGTGTTTCAAGATGACATATTCATCACGGGCAGGGACACCGATTCTCATCTCCGCAATCTTGAGGAAGTACTCAGTCGATTGGATGGGGTAAGACTCAGAGTTAAGAAATCCAAGTGTCTGCTCCTCGCGCCTGAGGTTGAATTTTTGGGCAGAAGGATTGCCGCTGATGGAATCCGCCCAACCGAATCCAAAACCGAAGCGATTCACCTGGCACCCAGGCCCCGGAATGTCTCGGAACTGCGCGCCTTTCTCGGGCTACTCAATTACTTTGGGAACTTTATGCAGAACTTGAGCACGCTGCTGGAGCCTCTCCATGTGCTACTCAGAAAGGGGTGTGATTGGTTTTGGGGGGATGCCCAAGAACACGCCTTCAATAAGGCACGCAACCTTCTATGTTCCAAGAGTATTTTAGCCTTTTTTGACCGAGGTAAAAAGTTAGTCCTTACTTGTGATGCGTCAGCGTACGGGGTCGGGTGTGTTTTACAGCACGTCAATGATGCGGGTAAATTGCAGCCCGTTGCTTATGCCTCCAGGTCACTTTCGCGGGCGGAGCGCGGGTACGGTATGGTTGAGAAGGAGGCACTCGCGTGCTGTATGGTGTCAAAAAGATGCACCAATACCTTTTTGGGGCCAAGTTTGAGTTATAAACCGACCACAAACCCCTCACGTCCCTACTATCCGAGTGCAAGGCAATCAACGCCAACGCCTCGGCGCGCATTCAGCAGTGGGCACTCATGCTGGCGGCTTACGACTACACGATAAGGCACAGACCAGGCACAGACAACTGTGCTGACGCGCTTAGCAGGCTGCCCCTGACGACCACAGAAGGGTCCGACGAACAGGACTGTGAGATGGTCATGGCAGTCATTGCCTTTGAATCCACAGGTTCGCCCATGACGGCTCGCCAAATCAAAGCCTGGACGACCAGCGACCCCACGTTATCTCTAGTTAAAAGATGCGTTTTAACCGGTGACTGGGCAGAGGCTCGCGATGCCTGCCCCGAGGAGATCAAACCTTTCCATAGGCGCATGCATGAACTCTCACTACAGGCAGACTGCCTGATGTGGGGCAGCCGAGTAGCTATGCCCTTACGAGGTAGGGAGGCGTTTGTCCGGGAGCTCCATCGCGAGCACCCGGGGATCGTCCTTATGAAGGCCATAGCCAGATCTCATGTCTGGTGGCCTGGCATTGACGCAAACTTGGAGCTCTGCATCCGTCGGTGCACCATTTGTGCCCAACTCAGTAATGCCCCCAGGGAGACCCCCCTAAGCCCCTGGCCCTGGCCCACCAAACCATGGTCGCTGGTGCATGTAGACTATGCGGGCTCATTCATGGGCAAAATGTTCCTCGTAGTCGTTGATGCATTTTCAAAATGGATCGAGTGCACCATTTTAAACTCGAGCACCACCTCCACCACTGTGGAGAGCCTTAGACCATGTTTGCAACGCACGGCATTCCTGACATATTGGTCAGTGATAATGGTCCGTGCTTCACCAGCGCAGAATTTCACGATTTTATAGTTGACCACGGTATAAATCACATTAAGACGGCACCTTTCAAGCTAGCCTCAAACGGCCAGGCAGGGCGAGCAGTGCAAATCATTAAACAAGGCATGCTCAGAATCCAAGGTCCCACGCTGCAGAGCTGCCTGTCGCGACTGCTGCTGGCATACAGATCTCGTCCACATTCGTTGACTGGGGTTCCCCCCGCGCAACTATTGATGAAATGAACCTTAAAGACCAGACTCTCGTTAATCCTCCCAGACATGCATGAAATTGTTGAGGCTAAGCGTCAAATGCTAACTGAGTACCATGACCGAAATTCGAGGGAGAGTTGGAATGAGATAGGGGACAAAGTGTTTGTGCTAAACTATGGCCGGGGTCCCAAATGGCTTGCAGGGACAGTAACAGACAAAGAGGGAAACAGGCTACTGGTTGTACAAATGGACAATGGCCAAATCTGCCGGAGGTATGTAGACCAAGTAAAAAGTAGATTCACTGATAACACTGAAGAACCAGAGGCAGACTACAATGTGGAACTCACACCACACCTGGTGGACAGACAGGTGGAACAACCTGAGGAAAGGGCAGTCTCAACAGACAGCCCAGGCGAGATACCAGCAATCACACTGAACGAAAAACAGGCACCAAGGCAAACAACTGAACCACAACTAAGACGCTCCACGCGCGAGCGCAGACCAACTGAAAGACTGAATCTATAAAGGCAATAAGAACTTGGAGGAGGGTGATGTCATGTATCGCTCATTACTGTATATAACTGTATCTTACCATGCTATACATGACTGTAACTGGATATGACCTGTAACAATAAGCATACCTTACCACCAGGGGTGCACTTGCAGGAGACACTCCACACCTGTCCCACTGAGGTATATAAAGGGAGGTCTCAGGCAAGTACAGCACTGGAGAGCTGGAATTAAAGGTGCAGGTCCTGAGTAAATTTTCAGCCGATCAGGAGCTGTTAGAATTTCTTCATTTCAGACTCTATGGCGAGTGCTTCCTTTTCATTGTGAACGCGACTGGTTTCTCTTGGCTGTTATCCATTACGTGGCTTATCACAGCTCCCACACCATAGCTGGAAGCACCGCTCGCTAACTTAAGCTCACGTTCTGTGCCGTAGTGCACAAGTAGAGCATCGCTGGAGAGGCTTCTCTGAAGGTTCCTGCTGTGCTTTCGTCCACTTCCACTGTACATGTGCTTGCTTTACCAGGCCAGAGCCAACTGAGCATGCTCATACCAAACCACCGAACAATACATTGCAGTCTGGGCACAAATTCGGTGATGCACAAACAGAGGCCTGAAGCCTAATTTCAGAAAGGAATTGTCAGGCCTGCACTGCGCCCTCCCACAAGAGAAGTTAATTTTAGGTTGCAAGCAGCTCCCTTCAGTTCTGGAAGCGGTGTTTGGATTGGGTGACGGTGAGTGGTGATCGGCAGGACTGTGGAGTCGGAGGGGGGCAGTGGCAGCGGGAAGCACTCCTGTTCCTCTGGGCCCAACAGGAGGGTTTTCTCTTTTCAATAACATGTTTAAAAAACTTACCTTTAGTTGGTGGCTGCTGAAGAAGCGTGGGTGGGTTCGGCCCGACGCCTGTAGTGACTCATTTTGGGATCCTTCAACAAACGTTAGGTCCCTTATTAGCATATTTAGGTGTCCACCTAAAGAATGAGCCCCCACAAATTTGCCAGTGGGACCAATGACTGAGCAGATTGGGCACAGATTGAGCCACAACTAAATTGGTGTGCTTCGTCCCTGCTTTACTCCCGGGGGCCAGAGCGGGCTAAGAGAGTCGGGGCCTCAACTCCTGCTTGTCGGCACCATATGGAGGGAATGATTCGGGACCAGGAGAGGGGGGGGCGGAGCTTAACAGATGCTGTGTGGGGGGCGGGGCTTTACAGATGAGGCATGGGGGCAGAGCTTGACAGACGCATGTCTGTCAAAAAAAGTGCAGTACAAATAGTTACAGTGAATATTTATCCCTCAACAAACACGACTGAAAAAAACAGATTATCTGGTCATTATCACATTGCTATTTGTGGGAGCTTGCTGTGTGCAAATTGGCTGCTGCATCTCCTACAGTACAACAATGACTACACTTCAAAAGTACTTTATTGGCTGTTAAGTGTTTGAGACATCTGGAGGTCGTGCTATATAAATTGCCCGTGACATAAAGGGTCAACTTAGCTCAGTGGCAGTCCTGTTATATTTGTGTCAGAAAGTTGTGTGTGCAAGAGCTCAAATACTCAAGAGCGATGTTCACTGTAATTTTTTTTGAGGCGGGAACTCTGCCGAGCTCCGCGGCCCATTCAAAATACCGCACATGGGCAGTTTTTACTATTTAAAAGTCGGATCTTCAGAACGTTGAGCGAGGGAGCGAGGGACTGAGGAGGGACTGAGCGAGGGAGTGATAGAGACTGAGCAAGGGAGTGATAGAGACTGAGGGAGAGAGTGAGGGACTGAGGGAAGGAGTGAGGGACTGAGCGAGGGAGTGATAGGGACTGAGGGAGAGAGAATTGAGACTGAGGGAGAGAGTGAGGGACTGAGCGAGGGAGTGATAGGGACTGAGAGAGAGAGTGAGGGACTGAGCGAAGGAGTGATAGAGACTGAGGGAGAGAGTGAGGGACTGAGTGAGGGAGTGATACTGAGGGAGAGAGTGAGGCACTGAGGGAGAGAGTGAGAGACTGAGGGAGAGAGTGAGAGACTGAGGGAGAGAGTGATGGGGACTGAGGGAGAGAGTGAGGGACTGAGCGAGGGAGTGATAGAGACTGAGGGAGAGAGTGTGGGACCGAGCGAGGGAGTGATAGAGACTGAGGGAGAGAGTTAGAGACTGAGGGAGGGAATGAGTGACTGAGGGAGAAAGTGAGAGACTGAGCGAGGGAGTGATAGAGACTGAGGGAGAGAGTGAGAGACTGAGGGAGGGAGCGAGGGAGTGAGGGAAGAAATGAGGGGCTGAGGGAGAGAGTGAGAGACTGAGGGAGGGAGTGAGGGACTGAGGGAGGGAGTGAGGGACTGAGAGAGGGAATGAGGGACTGAAGGAGGAAGGGAGTGAGGGAGTGAGAGAGGGACTGAGAGAGGGAGTGTGACTGAATGAGGGACTGAGGGAGCGAGCAAGGGACTGAGGGAGGGAGTGAGTGAGGGGCTGAGCGAGGGAATGTGAGGGACTGAGAGATGGAGTGAGCGAGAAAGTGAGGGACTGAGTGAAGGACTGATGGAGTATGCGAAGGTCTGAGGGAGGGAGTGAGGCACTGAGGGAGGGAGTGAGGGACTGAGGGAGGAAGTGAGGGACTGAGCGAGGGAAGGATAGGGACTCACTAGTGAGGTAATGAGGGGGCGTTAATGCTTCACTCCCAATGACTGTCTCGTGTTCCCAGCTGGAATTGCACATGTATGGGATTGATCCTCACTACAGAATTGCCCCACTCCCAAGATTCACACAAGGGAAATGGCCATGAGGATTAGGTACAGGCACATGGAAGTGAAGCACTTTGCAATGTCCTGTCACGACCTCAGGAAATCCCAAAGGGCTTTACAACCAATGATAGGAAGGGAGTGTTGAGGAGAATGAAACTGCATGAGGATTTAGTTAGGTTTCAAGCCAAAAAATATTTATTGATGCCAAGTTCAGAGATGCTCATGTACAGCGTCTGTAATGAGTAATTAGGATTAAGATGGATTAAGATGGATGATGCAGGAGCCTTTATTGGGTTTGAGTTGTTTGGCTGTATGAGGACCGGAGGCTGCAGGAACGGGTCTAATTATGCTCATTATCAAATGTTATTTTGGCATGGCACGCAGTTTGGACCCAGTGATTGATAACCCTCTCCACAGTTTGTGTCTGATCTCAGTGAGGCCAGCAAACCATCAACGCTTCAGTGTTGATATGGGCAGTCGGTCGGTGCTCTAACAGAGTCACCTTGAGGGCGATTTCTTTCCTCCCTACTTGGGTCTTCCAATTCTTCCCAACATTGTCGGCCAAGAAAGAAAGAACTTGAATTTTTATAGCACCTTTTTCCACCTCAGGACGACCCAAAGCACTTTTCAACCATGAGGATGCTGTGTTTAAATGTAGTCACTGTTGTAATGTAGGAAACGGGGCATCCAATTTGTGCACAGCAAGCTCCCACAAACAGCAATGCAATAATGACCAGATAATATGGTTTTTAGTAACGTATGAGTCCGTATTACCCAAATACCTCGCTTTTCGCAGTCTGCGAGTTTAGTACATGCCGGGTTGAAAGTTCAAATCGTAGTCATTCCGCCAAATCTGAATGTGTCAACTTATCACTCTGTTAGGTTTCATTGCAGCAATAAAGCAATTTCAGGAGAGTTGAGTGACTGGTTTTTAGCTTAAGTTATGACTCTGTAGCATTTGTATGTACCTTTAATGTACAATGATTTATTGGTAGTAGGCAAAGAATGTAGAGATCAAAACCAGAACTAGTATAAGAAATATAAAGTGGACACTATTTTAGCAGCATCAGCATCACAGGCAGTCCCACGAAATCGAGGAAGACTTGCTTCCACTCTAAAAGTGAGTTCTCAGGTGACTGAAGAGTCCAATATGGGAATTACAGTCTCTGTCACAGGTGGGACAGACAGTGGTTAAAGGAAAGGGTGGGTGGGGAGTCTGGTTTGCCGCACGCTCCTTCCGCAGACTGCGCTTGTTTTCTGCATACTCGCGGCGATGAGACTCGAGGTGCTCAGCACCCTCCCGGATGCTCTTCCTCCACTTAGGATGATCTTGGGCCAGGGACTCCCAGGTTTTGGTGGGGATGTTGCACTTTATCAAGGAGGCTTTGAGGGTGTCCTTGAAACATTTCCTCTGCCCACCTGGGGCTCGCTTGCCGTGAAGGAGTTCCTGATAAGTCCTGACTCTAATGTACTGACTTACACGAGACACATGCTGAAGTCAAGGTGACTCAAGACCTGCACCTTTAATTCCAGCTCTCCAGTGCTGCACTTGCCTGAGACCTCCCTTTATATACCTCAGTGGGACAGGTATGGAGTGTCTCCTGCAAGTGCACCCCTGGTGGTAAGGTATGCTTATTGTTACAGGTCATATCCAGTTACAGTCATGTATAGTATGGTAAGATACAGTTATATACAGTAATGTGTGATACATGACATCACCCTCCCCCAAGGTTTTATTGCCTTTATACATTCAGTCTCTCAGGTGGTCTGCGCTCGCGCATGGAGCGTCTTAGTTGTGGTTCAGTTGTTTGCCTTGGTGCCTGTTTTTCGTTCGGTATGATTGCTGGTATCTCGCCTGGGCTGTCTGTTGAGACTGCCCTTTCCTCAGGTTGTCCCACCTGTCTATCCACCAGTTGTGGTGGGAGTTCCACATTGTAGTCTGCCTCTGATTTTTCAGTGTTATCAGTGAATCGACTTTTTACTTGGTCTACATACCTCCGGCAGATTTGGCCATTGTCCATTTGTAGAACCAGTAGCCTGTTTCCCTCTTTGTCTGTTACTGTCCCTGCAAGCCATTTGGGACCCCGGCCATAGTTTAGCACAAACACTTTGTCCCCTATCTCATTCCACCTCCCCCTCAAATTTCGGTCATGGTACTCAGTTAGCATTTGACGCTTAGCCTCAACAATTTCATGCATGTCTGGGAGGATTAACGAGAGCCTGGTCTTTAAGATTCATTTCATCAATAGTTGCGCGGGGGAACCCCAGTCAATGAATGCGAACGAGATCTGTATGCCAGCAGCAGTCGCGACAGGCAGCTCTGCAGCGTGGGACCTTGGATTCTGAGCATGCCTTGTTTAATGATCTGCGCTGCTCGCTCCACCTGGCCATTGAAGGCCGGCTTGAAAGGTGCCGTCTTAACGTGATTTACACCGTGGTCAACTATATAATCGTGAAATTCTGCGCTGGTGAAGCACGGACCATTATCACTGACCAATATGTCAGGAATGCCGTGCGTTGCAAACATGGTTCTAAGGCTTTCCACAGTGGTGGATGTGGTGCTCAAGTTTAAAATGGTGCACTCGATCCATTTTGAGAATGCATCAACGACTGCGAGGAAGATTTTGCCCATGAATGGGCCCGCGTAGTTTACATGCACCTGCGACCACGGTTTGGTGGGCCAGGGCCAGGGGCTTAGGGGGGCCTCCCTGCGGGCATTACTGAGTTGGGCACAAATGCTGCACCGCCGGACGCAGAGCTCCAAGTCCACGTCAATGCCAGGCCACCAGACATGAGATCTGGCTATGGCCCTCATAAGAACAATTCCCGGGTGCTCGCGGTGGAGTTCCCGGACAAACACCTCCCTGTCTCGTAAGGGCATAACTACTCGACTGCCCCCACATCAGGCAGTCTGCCTGTAGTGAGAGTTAATGCATGTGCCTATGGAAGGGTTTGACCTCCTCGGGGCAGGCATCGCGAGCCTCTGCCCAGTCACTGGTTAAAACGCTTCTTTGAACTAGAGATAACCTGGGGTCGCTGGTTGTCCAGGCTCTGATTTGGCGAGCCGTCATGGGCAAACCTGTGGATTCAAAGGCATTGATTGCCATGACCATCTCACAGTCCTGTTCATCAGACCCTTCCGTGGTCGCCAGGGATAGCCTGCTAAGCGCGTCGGCACAGTTGTCTGTGCCTGGTCTGTGCCTTATCGTGTAGTCGTAAGCCGCCAGCATGAGTGCCCACTGCTGAATGCGCGCCAAGGCGTTGGTGTTGATTGCCTTGCACTCGGATAGTAGGGACGTGAGGGGTTTGTGGTCGGGGCAAACTTGGCCCCGAAAAGGTATAGGTGCATCTTTTTGACACCGTACACGCACGTGAGCGCCTCCTCCTCAATCATACCGTACCCGCGCTCCGCCCGCGAAAGTGACCTGGAGACATAAGCAGCGGGCTGCAATTTACCCGCATCATTGACGTGCTGTAAAATGCACCCGACCCCGTACGTTGACGCATCACACGTAAGCACTAACTTTTTACCTGGGTCAAAAAAGGCTAAAACACTTTTGGAACATAGAAGGTTGCGTGCCTTATTGAAGGCGTGTTCTTGGGCATCCCCCCAAAACCAATCGCACCCCTTTCTGAGTAGCACGTGGAGAGGCTCCAGCAGCGTGCTCAAGTTCTGCATAAAGTTCCCAAAGTAATTGAGTAGCCCGAGAAAGGCGCGCAGTTCCGAGACATTCCGGGGCCTGGGTGCCAGGCGAATCGCTTCTGTTTTGGATTCAGTTGGGCGGATTCCATCAGCGGCAATCCTTCTGCCCAAAAATTCAACCTCAGGCGCGAGAAACAGACACTTAGATTTCTGAACTCTTAGGCCTACCCGATCCAATCGACTTAGTACTTCCTCAAGATTGCGGAGATGAGAGTCGGTGTCCCTGCCCATGATGAGTATGTCATCTTGAAACACAACGGTCCCCGGGATGGACTTGAGCAGACTCTCCATGTTGCGCTGGAATATGGCAGCTGCCGACCTGATGCCGAATGGGCATCGATTTGTACACAAAAAGGCCTCGATGTGTGTTGATGGTGGTGAGTATCTTAGTTCAGGATCTTCGGTCAGTTCTTGCGTCATATACGCAAATGTGAGGTCAAGTTTCGAGAAACGTTTTCCTCCAGCCAACGTGGCAAATAGGTCCTCTGCTCTGGGCAGCGGGTATTGGTCCTGTAAGGCGACTCTGTTTATGATAGACTTGTAGGGGCCAAGTTTCGGCCTGAGATGCTCCTGTTTTTTTGGAGCAACTGGTTTAGAATAGAGTATCTTAGAAATTGCAATTCTCAGCATTTAGTTTGTTCCAGTTCTAGTCAGTTAGAACAGTTTCAGTTTGGAACAGGTTTTTTTTTCAAAAGGGGGCGTGTCCGGCCACTTACGCCCATTTTAAACGTTTCGGCAGTGAAAACATACTCCAAACTAACTTAGAATGGAGTAAGTGTAGATTTTTGTACGCTCAGAAAAACCTTGTCTACACTTAGAAAATCAGGCATAGGTTACAAATCAGGCGTAGGGAATGGCGAAGCGGGGGGGGGGGGTTTAAAGGGAAGTTTACAAACATTAAACACTTCAGTTTTACAAATAAAGAGCCATCATCAATAATAAATGATAAATACATCAATAAATCAAACAATAAATCAATCAAAAATAATTAATAAAAAATAAAAAAATTAAAAAAATCAATAAATAAAACATTTTCTACTTACCGACTGCAGCACCGGGAGTCCTCCAACAGCGTGCTGGGACAGCCCCCCCCCCCAGTGTGTCTCTGTCAGTGTCTCTATATCTCTGTCTGTCTGTGTGTGTGTCTCTCACTCTCTGTCTGTCAGTGTCTGTGTTTCTGACAGCGAGGGGAGGGGGAGAAGGGGGGTGGGGGTGGAAGGAGGAGGGAGGTAGAGGGTTGGGGGGAGATAGAGTGGGGTGTGGGGAGGTGGGGGGGGAGGTAGAGGGGGGGTGAGGGGAGGGGGGAGAGAGAGGGGAAGGGGAGAGAGAGAGGGGAGGGGGAGAGCGAGGGGAGGGGGGTAGAAAGAGGGGAGGGGGGGAGAGAGAGGGGATGGGGGGGTGGGGGGGGAGCAGAGGTTGGGTCGCCAGGGCGGGGGATGGAGTGGTCAGGTCGGGTCGGGTCCGGTCCGGGGCGCGGGAGTCAAGTCAGTTCGGGTCTGGTCGGGTGGGAAGTGAGCCTTAAGCACGCAGCCCCAGTGAGGCCATTCGGCCAGGGCTAGGGTCTGCGTGCTTCGGGCCCCTCCCACACAGTTTTGGGCGCCTGGAGCTACTGCACATGCGCACCCACTGTAGCGCGCATGTGCAGAGGTCCCGGCACTGTTTTCAGTGCAGGGACCTGGCTCCGCCTCCCACAGCATGTACTGCGCCGCGCCCAACTCCAGAGGGCTTACAGGGAGCTGGAGAAGATGTGAGTTTTTTTTTAGCGCACTTTGTTGCGCGGAAAACGGGCGTCCAGATCCGGGCTGCGCCGTTTTAGGCGCGGCCCGAAACTTGGGCCCGTAATCCCCACAGATTCGCACGGATCCATCAGGCTTCATGACGGGGACGATGGGACTTGCCCAGTCACTGAATTCCACGGGAGAAATTATGCCTTCCCGCAGAAGCCGGTCCAGTTCGTTTTCAATCTTTTCCCTCATCACATAAGGCACAGCTCTAGCCTTGTGATGGACCAGTCTGGCATTCTGTGTGATGTAGATTCTAACTTTAGTCCCTTTGAAGGTGCCCACACCTGGCTGAAAGAGATGTTCAAAACGGCTTAGAACTGTTGAGCAGGAGATCCGTTCCTCTGACGACATGGTGTGAACATCATCCCATTTCCAATTAAGTTCTGCTAGCCAGCTTCTCCCCAACAGGGCTGGGAGATCCCTGGGGACAATCCACAGGGAAAGTCGGTTCACCATCCCTTTGTGTGTGACCGAGAGCATGGCGCTGCCAAGGACTGGGACGATTTCTTTAGTATAGGTCCTTAGTTTGGTCTCGATCTTTGTGAGTTTTGGTCTGTTGCTTTTGTGCGGCCACAGCTGTTCAAATTGTTGAACGCTCATGAGGGATTGACTGGCCCCCGTGTCCAGTTCCATGTTGATGGGTATCCCGTTGAGTAGAACCCTCATCATAATTGGAGGCATCTTGGTGTAAGAACAGTGGACATTGATCGTGTTAACCCGCTGTACCTCGGTGTCCCGTGCACTGTTCCAACCGTCTTCTGGTCCGCTTTCCGACCCTTCCGATTCGTATACCAGCCGAGCTGCTGTTTTTCTGCACATGCGAGCCAGATGCCCTGTGAAGTTGCAGTTTCTGCAAACAGCATGCTGAAATCGACACACCCTGATTGAGTGCCTTCCCCCACATCTCCAACACAGACCGTTTCCATTGTTTCCGAAGGATGAGCTGCGTCTGGCTGATCTCCCTTGATCTTCTCTCAATCTGTTGTTGATTGCTCGCATTGTGGGTTGATGAGGTGTGATCGGCTGTTCATGTGGCCCTTGATTTTGATGGCTTCTGGCGCCACTGTCTGCTGTTGAAGTCCTGCTCTCCTGCCTTTATCTGTGTGTGGGGTTAGCGGTTTGTTTCACAATGTGAACCCCTTGTTCCGATGCCTCGTTGGTTGTTGTAGCCGAAGTATAGATCAGCCTCATTTCTTCTTCGCCTGCCAAGAATGTCTGTGCGACCAGTGCTGCTGCCTCTAGCGTAAAGTTCTTAATCTCTATAAGCTTTCGGAATATGCCTGCGTGGCCTATTCCTTCAATAAAAAAGTCTCTCAGTTCTTCTCTCCTTAGTTCATCGAGGAATTCACATGAACTAGCCAGCCTCCGAAGTTCCGCCACGAAGTCGGGTATGCTCTGGCCCACACAGCGTCTGCAGTTGTAGAACCTGTGTCTGGCCATGTGTAGGCTGCTCGCTGGCTTCAGGTGGTCTCTCACCAGTGTGCTCAACTCCTTAAATGACTTGCTTGCTGGTTTCTCGGGTGCCAGCGGGTCTTTCATTAAAGCGTATGTTTTCGAGCCACAGCTGGTCAAGAGATGTGCTCTTCTCTTGTCTGCCTTATCGTCGCCCAGCCAGTCTTTGGTCACAAAGCTTTGCTGGAGCCTTTCTATAAAGTCATCCCAATTGTCTCCAGCATTGTATTTCTCATCTGAGCTGTTGGTAGCCATTCTGTGGATTCTGTGATCCCGTAACTTGTCGCCACTGTAAAGTCCTGACCCTGCAGTACAGACTTACACGAGGCACATGCTGAAGTCAAGGTCACTCAGGACCTGCACCTTTAATTCCAGCTCTCCAGTGCTGCACTTGCCTGAGACCTCCCTTTATATACCTCAGTGGGACAGGTATGGAGTGTCTCCTGCAAGTGCACCCCTGGTGGTAAGGTATGCTTATTGTTACAGGTCATATCCAGTTACAGTCATGTATAGCATGGTAAGATACAGTTATATACAGTGATGTGAGATACATGACAGTTCCGAGTAGAGCACTTGCTTTGGGAGATTTGTGTCGGGCATGCGGACAATGTGGCCCACCCAACAGAGCTGGTCGATTGTGGTCAGCAGCAGCATACACTGGGATCGGTTGGTGTGTGTCTCAGAAACAGCAACATACATTGGTTTTGTGAAGTGTGTGCCTTAGGAGCTTTCATGCTGGTTTTGTGCAGTCTAAGATTTCAATAAAGAGCTGATCCTACATTACTCCATCGTGTGTGCATGTAATCTGAAGCAACAAAACAAAAAAGAACAAGAAAGCAGTCTAAGAACATTGATTGAGGGATAAATATTCGCCAGGACACCGCGGAGAACTCCCCTGCTCTTCTTCCAAATAGTCCTGTGGGATCTTTTACGTCCATCTGAGAGGGCAGATGGGGCCTCGTTTAACCTGAGCAACTTGCTTCACCTATCTGTCAAAGCTGCTCTGAAATTAGACCTCCCACCACCCCCCCACCCCACCCCACCCCCACACCTCCTTCCCCAGCACAACTTCTTTACCCTCCCCCCTCCCTACAGGGTGACACTAACCTTTCCCATTTGGCTTTTACAGCCAAGGCGAGGAACTCAATTCACGAATGCCACCGAGTGCCCAATCTCATCATGGCACCGGGCGTTGGATGGGAAGTGAGGAAGGCACTGCCCGCTACAGAAACAATTGTTATTGGTGACAGTGAATTGCACCTCTCCTCTCATCATCATCGGCAGTCCCTCGAAATCGAGGAAGACTTGCTTCCACTCTAAAAGTGAGTTCTCAGGTGACTGTACATCCAATACGGGAATTACAGTCTCTGTCACAGGTGGGACAGACAGTGGTTGGAGGAAAGGGTGGGTGGGGAGTCCGGTTTGCCAAACGCTCCTTCCGCTGCCTGCGCTTGATTTCTGCATGCTCTCGCCGACGAGACTCGAGGTGCTCAGCGCCCTCCCGGATGCTCTTCCTCCAATTAGGGCGGTCTTTGGCCAGGGATTCCCAGGTGCCAGTGGTGATGTTGCGCATTATCAAGTCGGCTTTGAGGGTGTCCTTGAAACGTTTCCTCAAGCAGGTCCTCCACCAACCTGACCCCGCCACACAGCACTGTCCCCCAGTCATCAAGATCCATGGCTCGGCCCTGGACAATGTGGACCACTTTCCATATCTTGGGAGCCTATTATCAGCAAGGGCAGACCTCTCCTCTGCAACTTGAATGAACTTACAGATGGTCAGCATTGACATCTCTTGTCTACAGAAAAAAAATATTTCACTTACCTTTCTTTTTACTCCCCTCTGAAGGGTGTGTTACTCCAGGCAAATTGTTCACTATATTCGAGGCTGATACTGCCAGAGGTGACCTCAGATAAGACATCAAGACTGGAGGCCCCGTCTCCCAATCCTGGACCATTCTCTGAACTCAACCATTCAATACCGTACTTTTATTACAAGGTTAATCAAATAATGGACCAGAAATCCCGGCTTCCTCAGGTCCGTACGGAGTGTGTACGGACCCAGGATAGCATCGCAAAAGCCAGTTTTCAGCGCACAATGCGCATGCACTGAAAACCGGCTTTTCCAATCTGTCAAGCTGGAGCTTTACCGATCCTCCGTATCACGGGAGTGAGGACATTTGCATGGGCAAGATTGCGGGATTTACCCATATCTTGCCCAGCAAATGTCATCAAAACTCTTGCGCCTGATAAAAGCAGGTACATAGCCTGGCGGAAGAGTTTTAAAATACACAAAAACATTAAAAATAAGTTTTAAAAAACACATTTTATTGTTTAAAAACCCTCCCCACTACGGTAAGTGTATTTTAAACCTAATTTTAAAAACTTTTTAAAGATCGGAATTTTTTTTTTCTCTCAGACATTTATTAACTTTAATTTAAATTAATTTTAATTATGTGAGGTGTGTTTTTTATTTTTTATTATGGTGTTTAGCACGGTTTTTTTTCCTCATTAATAGCATTGAGAACTGGTAGATATGGAGCTCCCATTGCTATTAATGAGAAAGCTGTGGAATACTGAACCTGATTGGTTGAGCAGTCACATGTGACTGCACCTTCTGCGTGGGAACCTGGAGGACGGGAGCGCACTTCGCAGCGCGGGAAGAGAAGGCCTCCCCACCGGAATCCCACGCTCCTCCCGGACTACCAGGTAAATTTGTAAGAATTTTCCGGTCGGAGGCGTTCGTCCGCAAGACGCCCCCGACCACAATTTCAGGGACATTAAAGGACATCAGTGAACCAGTCGGGTTTTTACCGCAATCCGACTGCCTCGTGGCCAATTTTGTTGATGCCAGCTTTTTAATTCCACATATTTTTTAAAACTGAATTCCTAAATTGGTATTGGGAGATTTGAATTACATTCTCTGGATTACCATCCAATAATATAATCATTACACTGTCATACCCATCTAGCATGAGACAATGTCGATGCTATTTAATAGAGGTCTTTAAAATTATGAAAGAGTTTGACAGAGTAGACGTAAAGAAGATGTGGGGACTGTCTTTATGAAGTGATAATGCCCTAGGAATATTATTATCTATATCACACCGAAATACCGTGCATATAGTGTGAAGTTTGCTGCTGCAAAAAATATTTTCTGTCACACTGACCCCGTCACACTGGGTTAAAAAGCCCTATTGCATATATATCGACTGTAAAGAGTTGGGTAAGGTAGCATAGTGGACAAGTTACTGGACTAGTAATCCAGAGTCCGGGACTAATGATCTGGAGCCGAAAGTTCAAGTCCCACCAATCTGGAATTTAAAAAAAAAGGATAGTATCAGTAATGGTGACCATGAAACTACCAGATTGTTGTTTAAAAAAACTCACCTGGTTCACTAATATCTGTTAGAAAAGGAAATCTGCCGTCCTTACCCAGTCTGGGCCTATATGTGACTCCAGACCCACAGCAATGGGTCCAAAAAGGCCCAGCAAGACACTCAGTTGTATTCCAGAATGCAAGTTGTATTCAAGAAGGCAGATCACCACCACCTTCTCGAGGGCAATTAGGGATGGGCCATGAATGCTGGCCTTGCCGGTGACACTCATATTCCGTGAATGGAGAAGAGGATAAAAAAATTGTAATACAGGCAACTCTCAATTATCCGGGTCCCTCAGGGATTGGGCTATGCCGGGTAAATGATTTCTCTGTTAGAGCGAGTTGACATTACAGTTAATGCTTACAGTACTGCAGGTGTGCTCTAACCAATAGCTGTAGCGTATCTTCTAATCCTTGAATTCTCGTCCTCTAGATCTAAAGGCCATTAGGCTTGTTGATTACTTCCTGTAACTGTTCAGGGCATTTTAATGAATTATGAGAGGCAGTGGACCTGTGTGCGAGCAGCAGCCGGGAGCTGAGGCAAGGCAGAGCGCTTAAAAGCAAGGCTCAACAGGCAACATTCGAAAGGAACATCAGAGTTTCAAAGTGACGTCGCAGACACGGAATTTTAAATGCCGTTACAACGCTTTCCCATTGCATCCGTGTGCGGATAATCGAGAGTTGCCTGTACCAAATAACCTGTGTTGGTTTAAAGACTGCAGTGCGTGAGCTGATAACCGATAGAACTAGCTGACCCAGGAAGGGATACATTTCCCTGGACATGCTGGCAGGCTAAGTGTTAACCTTGTGACAGTGCCACACTTTGTATTTCTCTCCTTGTATTGAAAGAATCCTGGAGGGAGAAGGAAGCGTAGGAAGCAGTGACGGTACAGTACACAACTGACCTTTGGAGTGCTGATGTCTGATGACAGAACTGTTGCAGTTATTTAATATTAAAATCCTATTCAGACTCTCTGCTATTTGCAGCCAGCAATTTCCTCAGTAATGTGCAATTCATTTACATCCAGGAAGCGGCTTCTTAACACCAGGTTGGGCAGCAAATCCAGCAGAAACCACACTTCATTACGAATTTCCTCTCATCATCCGACAAGCAGAGTTCCACCTGACTCCAGCCTCCTGGGAAGTCACCTGGACTCAAACTCTTGATCGTGAGTTCAAATCTCACCAGGGAACTTAAAAAAAAACTGGAAACCTAAAAGTACGAACATAATGGCGGACAGGTAAAGACCCTCCGGGCCATCAAGCCTGTCCCACACAATTGCGATACCTTGCGTATCACAACATATACATTCAACCTCACCCGAAACCACATGATCTCCTGGGAGAGGCCCCAAAAAACAGATAAAAAACTTAAGAAATGACCTTGAGGCGATCAAAACTAGTCCAGGAGATCACTTTGGCCCTGAATTCCCTGCAGTGCCTATCTTCTGTAAGAGGTGATCTCCGCCCCAGCCAGAAACAGGTCCAGCTCTCGCTGGAAGGAATTCAGCGAATCAGCATCCACTGCACGACTGACAGCCTGTTCCAGCGGCCCACTGTTCTCTGGGAAAAGAACCACCTCCTGACGACTAATGATGATCTAGCCTTATACAGCTTAAATTTGTGACTTTTATATATATATATTATATACATTCATCTCTTATATATATGGGGGAGAAATTCGTTATCGCCCCGTTTGGGCGGTAACAGTCCGGAAGCACGAGACTCAACGCCAGGCGCAGAAGTCTCACCCCTCTCCGGAAATTCAGGCCACTGCCCCCGGAAGGAAGTGGAGCGTTAAATCAAACCTATTATCAGCAAGGGCAGACATCGACGACGAGGTTTAACACCGCCTCCAGTGCGCCAGCCTGAGGCAAAGCATGTTCGAAGATCAGGCCCTCAAATCTGGCACCAAGCTTATGGTCTACAGGACTATAGTGATACCCGCCCTCCTGTATGGCTCAGAGACATGGACCATATAAAGTAGACCTCTCAAATCGCTGGAGAAATACCACCAACAATGTCTCCGCAAGATCCTACAAATCCCCGGGAGGACAGACGCACCAACGTCAGCGTCCTCGATCAGGCCAACATCTCCAGCATCGAAGCACTGACCGCACTCGACCAGCTCCGTAGGGCGGGCCACATTGTTTGCCTGTCCGACACAAGACTCCCAAAGCAAGCACTCCACTCGGAACTCCTACACAGCAAGCGAGCCCCAGGTGGGTAGAGGAAACGTTTCAAGGCCACCCTCAAAGCCTCCTTGATAAAATGCAACATCCCCACCGACACCTGGGAGTCCCTGGCCAAAGACCGACCTAGGTGGAGGAGATGCATCCGGGAGGGCGCTGAGCACCTTGAGTCTCGTCGCCGAGAGCATGCAGAAAGCAAGCACAGACAGTGGAAGGAGCGTGCGGCAAACCAGTCCCACCCACCCATTCCTTCAACCACTGTCTGTCCCACCTGTGACAGAGACTGTAATTTCCGTATTGGACTGTTCAGTCACCTGAGAACTCACTTTTAGAGTGGAAGCAAGTCTTCCTCGATTTCGAGGGACTGCCTGTGATGATGATGATGGAGTGAGCTTCTGAAGTCTCTCTCCCAGTTACATTGCGGTATATAGTGGTTATGTTACTGGACTAGTAATCCAAAGATTCAGAAACATGACTTCACATCCCACCACGCTGTTGGGGAATTAAAAAGTTAATTAAATAAATCTGGAATAAAAAGTTAGTACTGTATCAGTAATGGGGACCATGAAATTACCGGATTGTCATAAAAACCCATCTGGTTCACCAAAGTTCTTTAGGAAATGAAATCTGCCATCCATAGCTGATCTGGTTTATCTGTAACTCCAGTCCCACAGCAATGTGGTTGACTCTTAAATGCCATCTGAAATGGCCTAGCGAGGCACTCAGTTGCCCCACAAAGAAGTACACTCACTGTGGGAGTACCTTCACCACACGGACTGCAGCGGTTCGAGAAGGCGGCTCACCACCACCTTCTCGAGGGCAATTAGGGATGGGCAATAAATGCCGGCCTTGCCAGCAATGCCCACATCCCAGGTACAATTTTTTTTTAAACTCCATTGGCATGTCGCAAATTAAATAAAACTTATATTTTTTAACATACTGTTGAGAAATGCCACAGGCAGCTTGTGGTTTTTTTTTGACTCAGTGTGTTATTTACTGGCTTGTGCAGTAACATTCTGTTATGTAAATAAATGTGGCAGACAATTGTGCCCCGCAAGCTCCAATAAACAGCCCCCGCACCACCAGTCTCCTGCCTTACTTTCCCTGATTCTGGACTGCAACTCCAAAAGAAAGAAAGAAAGAATGAAAGAGAGAAAGAAAGAGAGAAAGAAAGACATTCATTTATATTTTATGACCTCAAGAATGTCCCAAAGTGCTTTACAGCCAATGAAGTACTTTTGGAGTGTAGTCACTGTTGTAATGTAGGAAACGCGGCAGCCAAATTGTGCACAGCAAGCTCCCACAAACAACAATGTGATCATGACCATTGATGCTTATGAAGGCATAGCCTTGCATCACAATAAGCTACATAGGAAGATCCCATGCTTGATTGCCAGTCTGGAATTAACTTGCTGATCTATCACTGGTGCAGTGAGGCATTGCAATCAGCTTCAGGGAGCACAGGCTGAGGAGCGGACCGGAAATAAGTTGGGGCTCCTACTCTCAATCGCTATCCACTGGCTCCTTGCTGGAAAGGGTAGGTGGGATAAGAATGGGATTCGACTCCACTATGAACCCAACCACCTCCTCCCCCCCACCCCCACCCCCCCGCCCCGATCCTCCCATGATCGGACACACACTGTCTAGCCTCACATGTGACTACAGATCAGAGGTCATTCAGCAGCCATGGAACTGAAACCCATCAAAGGGTCGTCTTCAAATGAGGGCGAAATAAAAAAACAAAACTTTTCTTTATATTATATCGCACAGGCTTCATTCTGTCCACAGAGGCCTGGCTCTTAATTAACTGCGATTTATTTGGTGCGTGTTGTGTATTGGTAGTCTTAGGGTGTTATGCACGTCTCATGTGTTGAGTTCGTTTGTGGCAGGTTGGACACTGATATTTAGTTATAGGTCACGATTAACATGTTTATTGTTATCCGACTGACTGTGATGATTGGACGGTTCCATAGACTCAGTCAGCTGGTTTCCTGACTCAAATTCCAAGCAATTGTTCAAGTGCATCCCAAGTGAGTGATTCTAATTGAGCCTGCAATGCAGGACGATTCCAGCTCAGACGAGAGTAGATGAGCAGACAGGATGAATCACAAGGTGCACTTTTGTTTTTCATTCACACAATGATTCTATTAGAACATGGCGGAGAGGGGGCAAAAGATTAAACTTTGTGTTAGAGCACAGGGATCGGGAGGGGAGCCCTGGGTGCAGTGGGGTTAGCGCCTCCGAGATCTAGGCTCCAATTCAGCTCCCTCTGTCCCCTTTTTCTCACTCTCTCTCTCTCGCTCTCCGAAACAATGGAAATCCCATCTTTCAGAGGGTGATAGTTTGTTCACTCTCTGATTGGATGAACTCACTCTCACTGATTGGATGAACGTCCTCTCTCTCCAATTGGATGAAAGCCCACTCTCTCTGATTGAATGGACACCCACTCTCTCTGATTGGATGAACACCCGTGCTCTCTGATTGGATGTATGCCCACTCACTCTGATTGGATGGATGTCCACACTCTGATTGGAAGGATGCCCACTCTCTCTGATTGTTAGTAAGTTCAAAAGATACGGCCTAGTTCAGCTGAAGTTCAGCTGAAACAGGGCAACTTTGAAAAAACTGTGAAGGGTGAAAATGATCATAAACTCACTGATGGGTTTGGATTGGTATCAATGTTACAGGAATTGCTCCAGTATAACACTCCTTGATGAAACCTTGGCTGGGAATTTCCTTTCGAGCTGCCGTAACTCAACCACGGAAACTTACGGTGAAATTACTGCCCCACTTACAGTGAAATTACTGCCGCACTTCCAGTGACATTACCGCTGTTTCCGGTGAAATCCCCAGCCTCGACACTTCTCAGAGGTGCTTGAAACTAAGATTTTAAAATATTTTCAATGATGCTGGGTTTCCTTGTGTCAAGCTCAAATGCAATCTGACTTTTAATAATGCTTTTCCGCACAAGAGACTCCTCTTTTGATGCAGATGTTTTTTAACATAAATAATTTTGCTTCATTTTTATTCCTACTCGGTGAAGTGAAGGATATCAGCGCTGGAGAATTTGACTCAGAATACCAAGGAGAATGTCAGCCAGACCACCGTCCTTTCCACCACAGCACTACATCCTGTATTTATATAGCACCTTTAACGTAATAAATCATTACAAGGCATTTCACGAGACCATTATCAAACAAAAATTGACACCAAGCTTCATAAGGAGATATTAGGGCAGGTGGCCAAAACCTTAGGTTTTAAGGAGCGTCTTAAATGAGGAAAGAGAGGCGGAGAGGTTTAGGGAGGGGCCCGAGCAGCTGGGGGCACGGCCACCAATGGTGGAGAGATTAAAATAGGGGAAACGCAATAGGCTGGAATTATAAGAGCGGAGATATCTCGGAGGGTTGTGGGGCTGGAGGAGATTACAGCGATGGGAGGGGTGAGGCCATGGAGGGATTTGTAAAAAAGGATGAGAATTTTAAAGTCGAGGCGATGCCAGACTGGGAGCCAATGTAGGTCAACGAGCACAAACATTAATCAAAGACATTATTAAAAGACAAGTTACATTTGAGCTCAGTGCAACAGGAGGGGGGGGGAGATGACGCAAGGGAATTGGTTGAAAAGATTTTTATCTATGTTTTTCATAGTTTAGTTCGAGGTAATCTGACTAATGTGTTTGAGATAATGAAGGGATTGCCAGTTCGAGAGAATGGCTCTTGCCACCAGTAGGGCAAATCAGAACAAGGAAGAATTGTTTAACTTCGCACTACAGCCAGGGAGCCTGACTCGGAGTATTGCACTGGGTACGATTCTTTGACCATTTAGCTCTAAAGTCAGAAAAAAATGTTGTTCTATTTCCTTAGAAATCTAGGTATATAAAAACATAAGAATTAGGAGCAGGAGTGGGCCATACGGCCCTTCAAGCCTGGACCGCCATTCAATAAGATCATGGCTGATCTTCAGCTTCAACTCCGCAGCTGGAGTACTATGTGCAGTTCTGGTCACCACATTACAGGAAAGAATTGATTGCACTGGAAAGGGTGCAGGGGAGATTTAAAAGAATGTTGCCTGGACTGGAGAATTTTGGCTATGAGAAAAGATTGGAGATGCTGGGTCTGTTTTCTTTGGAACAGAGGAGGCTAAGGGAGACCTGATTGAGGGGCCTGGATAGAGTGGATAGGAAGGACCTGTTTCCCTTGGCAGAGGGGGGAGGGCATAGATTTAAAGTAATTGGGGGCAAGTATAGAGGAGATATGAGGGGAACTTTCTTCACCCAGAGGGAACTCACTGCCTGAAAGCCTCACCTTATTTAAAAGATACTTGGATGTACACTTAAAGTGCCGTAATCTACAGGGCTACGGACCAAGAGCTGAAAATTGGGATTAGGTTGGATAGCACTTGGTCGGCTGGTGCAGACATGATGGGCTGAAATGGCCTCCTTCCGTGGAAGATTGAGAAGAATCATAAATTTCTATGATTCTCACTCCATTTGCTCCCCCATATCCCTTGATTCCCCTAGAGTCCAATAATCTACCCATCTCAGCCTTGAATATACTCAACAACTCAGCATCCACAGCCCTTTGGGGTAGAGAATTCCAAAGATTCACAACCCACTCAGTGAAGAAATTTCTCCTCATCTTAGTGTTAAATGGCTGACCTCTTATCCTGAGACTGTGCCCCCTAGTTCTAGACTTCCCAGCCAGAGGAAACATCCTCTCAGCATCTACCCTGTCAATCCCCCTCAGAATCTTATATGTTTCAATGAGATCACCTCTCGTTCTTTTAAACTCCAGAGAGTATAGGCCTAATCTATTCAATCTCTCCTCACAGGACAACCCTCTCCTCCCAGGATTAATCTAGTCACGTGGTTAAGAGTGAACCAGCAACTCACCCATAGAATTCGGATGTGGCCTCAGGCTGAATTTTAATTGGTCCCTAGTCTGTCAGGGACTGGGGAACACCACTGTATACCTTCCTCCAGTCCGAAAAACAATCGTTCGCCACTACTCTCTGTTTCCTGTCACTTAGCCAATTTTGTATCCATGCTGCCACTGTCCCTTTTATTCTATGGGCTTCAACTTTGCTGGCAAGCCTATTATGTGGCACTTTGTCAAATGCCTTTTGGAAATCCATGTACACTACATTAACTGCATTGCCCTCATCAACCCTCTCTGTTATCTCATCAAAATACTCAATCAAGTTAAGGAATCTATACCTATCCAAGTGACTGTTCATTCTGTCCCTGATTATTGTCTCTAAAAGCTTCCCCACTACCGAGGTTAAACTGATTGGCCTGTAGTTGCTGGGTTTATCTTTAAACGCTTTTTTGAACAATGATGTAACATTTGCAATTCTCCAGTCCTCCGGCACCACCCCCGTATCTCTAGAGAATTGGAATATTATAGCCAGTACCTCCGCGATTTCCTCTCTCAATTCTCTCAGCATCCTAGGATGCATCCCATCTGCTCCTAGTGATTTATCTACTTTAAATACAGCCAGCCTTTCTTTATCAATTTTTATCCCATCAAGTTTCACCTCTCATCATCATCATCATCATAGGCAGTCCCTCGAAATTGAGGAAGACTTGCTTCCACTCTCAAAGTGAGTTCTTAGGTGGCTGAACAGTCCAATATGGGAATTACAGTCTCTGTCACAGGTGGGACAGACAGTGGTTGAAGGAAAGGGTGGGTGGGGAGTCTGGTTTGCTGCTGGCTCCTTCCGCTGCCTGCACTTGTTTTCTGTATGCTCTCGGCAAAGAGACTCAAGGTGTTCAGCGCCCTCCCTGATGCTCTTCCTCCATTAGGGCGGGCTTTGGTGGGGATGTTGCACTGGGAGTCTTGTATCAGGCATGCGAACAATGTGGCCTGCCCAGTGGAGCTGGTCGAGTGCGATCAGTGCTTCAATGCTGGGGATGTTAGCCTGATCGAGAACACTGACATTGGTGTGTCTGTCCTCCCAGGGGATTTGCAGGATCTTGCGGAGACATCGTTGGTGGTATTTCTCCAGCGACTTGAGGTGTCTACTGTACATGGTCCATGTGTCTGAGCCATACAGGGACGTGGACGATATCTCCTCCACCTCCTCCTTCATGATGCCTATGGCAGTATCTTCTTCCTTGATAAAGGCAGATGTAAAGTACTCATTTAGTACCTCGGCCATGCCCTCTGCCTCTATGTGTAGGTCTCCTTTCATGGTCCCTAATCGTCCCCACCCCTCCTCTTACTACCTGTTTTTTATTTATATGCCTATTGACGACTTTTGGATTCTCTTTTATGTTGACTGCAATTCTATTCTCATAGACTCTCTTTGCCCCTCTTATTTTTTTTCACTTCTCCTCTGACCTTTCTATATATAGCCTGATTCTCCGCTGTATTTGCAACCCGACGTCTGTCATATGCGCTCTTTTTCTGCTTCATCACATTCTCTATCTGTTTTGGCATCCAGGGAGCCCTGACTTCAGTTGCCCTGCCTTTCCCCCGAGTGGGAATGTACCTCAACTATACCTGAAATCAATTGCTTGGAAGGCTGCTATGCTCACCAATATACTACCATCTACCACCTAAGGTAAAAGGTATGTTGGCTAAAAATGAATCAAAACAAATTTCCTTCATTCACTTCAATTTCAAGAGACTAGGGCTCATTATCTCCCTGACAATTGGTCAAAGAATCATGCCCATCACCCTCGTGACTCTCCAATATTCCTGAACCGGGAGAAGTCAGACAAATTCCCCTTGTTATAAATTCCTTTATTAGTGACAAGAGTCATACTCTCCCCACGCTGGCCAATCCCTTCATTATCTCAAACACAGACAGATTACCTCGAACTAAACTACTAAGCGACAGCAGTCTGGCTGGTCCTTCACCCAGTACAGACCAAACTTAATTCCCCAGCACTGACATCCTTCACTTCACTGAGCAGGGAAAGCAATTAAGTGCAATTACTTACTTTAAAAAAACATGCATATCCAAAAAGAGGAGTCCCTTGTGGAGAAAAACATAATTAAAAGATAAATGACATTTGAGCTTGGTGCATCAGGAGGGGCGTTGTGACGCAAGTTAAACCAGCATCATCAAGTTGCTGCCTTGTGTTAGCTGAGCTTTCACTGCATTGGGCTGTATCATTGACCTTATGAACAATGTGCCTGAACCCCAACCTTGCTGCACAGTCAGCTCTATTCATTTTCCACACCTGTCATCTTTACAGTTAATCTGAATTAGATTGATGACTTGATGCTTGATTTTCTGTGTAGCCCCATGCCCACAGAGACTGAGAGTATCCAAAACTCAACTTTGGAGTGGTCAATCTTCCAATCAGAGAGAGTGGCCGTTCATCCATTTAGAGAGAGTGGGTGCTTATCCAATCACAGAATGAGTGTTTATCCAAACACAGAGTGGTTGTTCATCCAATCAGAGAATGGGCGTTCATCCAATCAGAGAGAAAGGGCATTCATCCAACCACAGAGTGGGTGTTCGTCCAATCACAGAGGGGGTGTTTTATCCAATCAGAGAGAGTGGGTGTTTATCCATTCACAGAGTGCGTGTTTATCCAATCAGAGAGTGGGTGTTCATCCAATCAGAAAGAGAGGGCATTCATCCAATCACAGAGTAGGTGTTCGTCCAATCAGAGAGTGAGTATTCATCCAATCACAGAGTGGGCATTCATCCAATCACAGAGTGGATGTTCATCCAATCAGGGAGAGAGGGCATTCATCCAATCAGAGAATGGGTGTTCGTCCAATCAGAGAGTGGGTGTTCATCCAATCACAGAGTGGGTGTTCATCCCATCACAGAGTGGGTGTTCGTCCGATCATAGAGTTGATGTTTATCCAATCATAGAGCGGATGCTCATCCAATCACAGAGTGGGTGTTCATCCAATCACAAAGTGGGCATTCATCCGATCACAAAGTGGGCATTCATCCAACCACAGAGTGGGTGTTCATCCAATCACAGAGTGGGCATTTATCCAATCACAAAGTGGGCATTCATCCAATCACAGAGTGGGTGTTCATCCAATCACAGAGTGGGTGTTCATCCAATCATAGAGTGGGTGTTCGTCCGATCATAGAGTTGATGTTTATCCAATCATAGAGCGGATGCTCATCCAATCACAGAGTGGGTGTTCATCCAATCACAAAGTGGGCATTCATCCGATCACAAAGTGGGCATTCATCCAACCACAGAGTGGGTGTTCATCCAATCACAGAGTGGGCATTTATCCAATCACAAAGTGGGCATTCATCCAATCACAGAGTGGGTGTTCATCCAATCATAGAGTTGATGTTTATCCAATCACAAAGTGGGCATTCATCCAATCACAGAGTGGATGTTCATCCAATCACAGAGTAGGCATTGATCCCATCACAGAGTGGGTGTTTATCCAATCACAGAGTGGGCATTTATCCAATCACGGAGTGGGTGTTCATCCAATCATAGAGTGGATATTCGTCCAAGCATAGAGTTGATGTTTATCCAATCATAGAGCGGATGTTCATCCAATCACAGAGTGGGTGTTTATCCAATCACAGAGTGGGTGTTCATCCAATCACAGAGTGGACATTCATCCAATCACAGAATGGCTGTTCATCCAATCAGAGAGAGTGAGCATTCATCCAATCAGAGAGAGTACGTGTTCATCGAATCAGAGAGTAGGTGTTCATCCAATCACAGAGTAGGCATTCATCCAATCACAGAGTGGGTGTTCATCCAATCACAGAGTGGGTGTTTATCCAATCAGAGAGAGGGCATTCATCTAATCAGAGAGCGCGAGCATTCATCCAATCAGAGAGAGGGGGCATTCGTCTATTCAGAGAGAGTGAGTTCATCCAATCAGAAAAAAGGGTGCGTTCATCCAATCACAGAGAGGATATTCGTCCAATCAGAGAGAGTGGTCATTCCAATCCGAGAGTGGGAAGCTTCATCCGATCAGATTGAAAGAACTTTCATCTGAGGGAGTTGTTTGGGAAGAGAATCCCAGAGTATAATAGACCATCTCAGAGGTCTAAACAAGGGGGAGTGGCGGATACTGAGCAGCAAGTGAAGGGATTTGGGTCACAGGGAGACAGAATGCCTGGTCAAAAGGGTCAGGGCTTTCTGAGAGAGTGTAGGAGTGAAGTCCAGGACTCAATAAGCAACCTGCAGTGAGAGAGTGGAGGGGGAAGGGAGTAAGCTGCAACCTATAACCAGGATGGGTTAGTTAGCATAGCGCAAGATCCATAATAACATAAGAACATAAGAATTAGGAACAGGAGTAGGCCATCTAGCCCCTCGAGCCTGTTCCGCCATTCAATAAGATCATGGCTGATCTGGCCGTGGACTCAGCTCCACTTACCCGCCCTCTCCCCGTAACCCTTAATTCCCTTATTGGTTAAAAATCTATCTATCTGTGACTTGAATACATTCAATGAGCTAGCCTCAACTGCTTCCTTGGGCAGAGAATTCCACAGATTCACAACCCTCTGGGAGAAGAAATTCCTTCTCAACTCGGTTTTAAATTGGCTCCACCGTATTTTGAGGCTGTGCCCCCTAGTTCTAGTCTCCCCTACCAGTGGAAACAACCTCTCTGCCTCTATCATGTCTATCCATTTCATGATTTTAAATGTTTCTATAAGATCACCTCTCATCCTTCTGAACTCCAACGAGTAAAGACCCAATCTACTCAATCTATCATCATAAGGTAACCCCCTCATCTCCGGAATCAGCCTAGTGAATCATCTCTGTACCCTCTCCAAAGCCAGTATATCCTTCCTTAAGTAAGGTAACAAAACTGCACGCAGTACTCCAGGTGTGGCCTTACCAATACCCTATACAGTTGCAGCAGGACCTCCCTGCTTTTGTACTCCATCCCTCTCGCAATGAAGGCCAACATTCCATTCGCCTTCCTGATTACCTGCTGCACCTGCAAACTAACTTTTTGGGATTCATGCACAAGGACCCCCAGGTCCCTCTGCACCTCAGCATGTTGTAATTTCTCCCCATTCAAATAATATTCCCTATTAAAGTCTTTTTTCCCAAGGTGGATGACCTCACACTTTCCGACATTGTATTCCATCTGCCAAACCTTATCCCATTCGCTTAACCTATCCAAATGGCTTTGCAGCCTCTCTGTGTCCTCTACACAACCCGCTTTCCCACTAATCTTTGTGTCATCTGCAAATTTTGTTACACTACACTCTGTCCCCTTTTCCAGGTCATCTATGTATATTGTAAACAGTTGTGGTCCCAGCACCGATCCCTGTGGCACACCACTAATCACCAATTTGCAACCCGAAAAGGACCCATTTATCCCGACTCTCTGCTTTCTGTTCGCCAGCCAATTCTTGATCCATGCTAATACATTTCCTCTGACTCCGCATACCTCTATCTTCTGCAGTAACCTTTTGTGTGGCACCTGATTGAATGCCTTTTGGAAATCTAAATACACCACATCCATCGGTACACCTCTATCCACCATGCTCGTTATATCCTCAAAGAATTCTAGTAAATTAGTTAAACATGATTTCCCCTTCATGAATCCATGCTGCGTCTGCTTGATTGTGCTATTCCTATCTAGATGTCCCGCTATTTCTTCCTTAATGATAGTTTCAAGCATTTTCCCCACTACAGATGTTAAACTAACCGGCCTATAGTTACCTGCCTTTTGTCTGCCCCCTTTTTTAAACAGAGGCGTTACATTAGCTGCTTTCCAATCCGATGGTACCTCCCCAGAGCCCAGAGAATTTTGGTAGATTATAACGAATGCATCTGCTATAACTTCCGCCATCTCTTTTAATATCCTGGGATGCATTTCATCAGGACCAGGGGACTTGTTTACCTTGAATCCCATTAGCCTGTCCAGCACTTACCCCCTAGCGATAGTGATTGTCTCAAGGTCCTCCCTTCCCACATTCCTGTGACCAGCAATTTTTGGCATAGTTTTTGTGTCTTCCACTGTGAAGACCGAAGCAAAATAATTGTTTAAGGTCTCAGCCATTTCCACATTTCCCATTATTAAATCCACCTTCTCATCTTCTAAGGGACCAACATTTACTTTAGTCACTCTTTTCCGTTTTATATATCTGTAAAAGCTTTTACTATCTGATTTTATGTTTTGCGCAAGTTTACCTTCGCAATCTATCTTTCCTTTCTTTATTGCTTTTTTACTCATTCTTTGCTGTTGTTTAAAATTTTCCCAATCCTCTAGTTCCCCACTAACCTTGGCCACCTTATACGCATTGGTCTTTTATTTGATACTCTCCTTTATTTCCTTGGTTATCCACGGCTGGTTATCCCTTCTCTTACCGCCCTTCTTTTTCACTGGAATATATTTTTGTTGCGCACCATGAAAGAGCTCCTTAAAAGTCCTCCACTGTTCCTCAATTGTGCCACCGTTTAGTCTGTGTTTCCAGTCTACTTTAGCCAACTCTGCCCTCATCCCACTGTCGTCCCCTTTGTTTAAGCATAGTACACTCGTTTCTGACACAACTTCCTCACCCTCAATCTGTATTACAAATTCAACCATACTGTGATCACTCATTCCGAGAGGATCTGTTACTAGGCGATTGTTTATTTTTCCTGTCTCATTACACAGGACCAGATTTAAGATAGCTTGCTCCCTTGTCGATTCTGTTACATACTGTTCTAAGAAACAATCCCGTATGCATTCTATGAATTCCTCCTCCAGGCTACCCCGTGCGATTTGAGTTGACCAATCGATATGTACGTTAAAATCCCCCATGACTATTGCCGTTCCTTTTTCACATGCCTCCATTATTCCCTTGATTATTGCCCGCCCCACCGTGAAGTTATTATTTGGAGGCCTATAAACTACGCCCAACAGTGACTTTTTCCCCTTACTATCTCTAATCTCTACCCACAATGATTCAACATTTTGTTCATTAGCGCCAATATCGTCTCTCACAACTGCCCTGATATCATCCTTTATTAACAGAGCTACCCCACCTCCTTTCCCTTCTTGTCTATCTTTCCAAATCGACAGATATCCCTGTATGTTTAATTCCCAGTCTTGGCCACCCTGCAACCACGTTTCTGTAATGGCCACCAAATCATACCCATTTGTAATGATTTGTGCCGTCAACTCATTTACTTTATTTCGAATGCTGAGTGCATTTAGGTAGAGTTTTTAAACCATGATTTTTAGTTTTGACCCCTCCTGCAGCAACATTTGCCAGGTGTAAAAATGAGAGCGCAGGTGACTATTCAATCAGAGAGAGGGTGTTCATCCAATCAGAGAGAACATCTTTCACTACCTCAGGAAATCGCAAAGTACTTTTTGAAGTGTAGTCACTGTTGTACTGTAGAAAATGCAGCGGCCAATTTGCACACAGCAAACTCCCACAAACTGCAATGAGGTGCGTGACGAGTCGATCTGTTGTTTGAGGCTTGAGGCCAGTACACCAGGGATAACTCTCCTGCTCTTCTTCATTCAACTGAGAGCAGGCGGGGACTCGGTTTAACGTCTCAAAAAGACGGCACCTCCGACAGTGCAGCGCTCCCTCAGAACTGCACTGGAGTGACAACCTAGACTATGTCCCTGGAGTGGGATTTGAACCCACAGCCTTCTGACTCTGAGGCGAGAGTGCTGCCCACTGAGCCGCATAGCTTGCTATCCAGGTGCCAAAAAATGTGCAGAATAAAGTCACGGAAAGCACTGAGAAACATCGATCCGTGACTGAACGTCAACAGTAGCAAATCACTTGCTCTATGCATTAAACACCAGGCAAGCTCTCGGCAATGCAACCCAAGGCTGCCTGAAACCCTGTGTTAAATCGCTTTAATTGTAACCTTGTCATGTGCAGTCCAGCCATGAGTGACCTGCCAATTCTTATTCTGTTTTCCTGAGCTACTGGCAGTTTTGTGAATGGCCTGTGCCTTCCTGCATCATTAGAGGTGATAGATTCCCCTTCGAGGCTTTTCTACCGCTGTCTGACCCCGTTAAAATATTTAGAGACATTTGCCAGTGTCCACGGTTATGTTTAATAGAAGAATGTAGTCAGATTATTCCGCTTGCAAAGCCAGGCATTGAATATGACAAAGTGACGCCGTTCTGGGACACTGTGCTCAGCGACACACGCAGCACAGACCCGAAGCTTGGCAAGTGATGGAATCTTAAGGAAGACTTGCATTTTTATCGCACTTCATCCCGTCTCAGGAATCTCAAAGCACTTCACGAGCTGGTGTTATGTTGTCAGCTGTGCCTCTGAGTCAGAAGGTTGTGGGTTCAAGTCACCCACTCCAGGGACTTCAGCACATAAATCTAGGCTAACACCCCAGTGAAGTGCTGAGAGAGTGCTGCACTGTTGGAGGTGCCGTCTTTCAGATGAGACGTTAAACCGAGGCCCCGTCTGCTCTCTCAGGTGGATGTAAAAGATCCCAGGGCACTATTTTGAAGAAGAGCAGGGGAGTTATCCCCGGTGTCCTGGGGCCAATATTTATCTCTCAATCAACATAACAAAAAAACAGATTATCCGGTCATTATCACATTGCTGTTTGCAGGAGCTTGCTGTGCGCAGATTGGCTGCTGCGTTTCCCACATTACAACAGCCACTATATTGTAATTCATACTTTGAGACATCCGGTGGTCGTGAACGGCGCTATATAAATCCAAGACTTTCTTTCAAAGACAAAAGGAAACAACTCAGAGGTTAGAAAGAAAAAGAAAGACTTTGATTTATATAGCGTCTTTCATGAGCACCGGACATCCCAAAACGCTTTACAGCCAATGAAGTACTTTTGAAATGTAGGAAATGCAACAGCCAATTTGCACACAGCAAGCTCCCACAAACAGCAATTTGATAATGATCAGATCATCTGTTTCAGTGATTGAGGGATAAATATTGCCAAGGTCACCATGGCTAACTCCCCTGCTCTTCTTCGAAGTAGTGCCATGGGATCTTTTACGTCCACCTGAGAGAAAAGACAGGGCCTCGGTTTAATGTTTCATCTGAAAAGGGGCACCTCCGACAGTGCAGTACTCGCTCAAAACTGCACTGGAGTGTCAGCCTGGATTTTTGTCCTCATGGTTCTGGAGTGGGTCTTGAACTCACAAACTTCTACCCACTGAGATCTTGCATTTTTATAAGGTCTTTCACAAAGTCAGGACAAACCAAAGCGCATTACAGAAAAATGAAGCACTTCTGAAGTGTAGTCACTGTTGCACTGTGGGAAATGCGGCAGCCAATTTGCGCACAGCAAACTGTCACAAACAGCACTGCCACAATGACCAGATAATCTATTTTATTGACGTTGGTTGAGGGATAAATATTGGCCAGGACGCCAGGCAATTGCTTTGAGTTTTTGAGGTTAGTTTACACTTTCGAACTTAAAAAAAAACCATCTCTTTTGGGAGCTTGCAGACGTTGAAGAGAAATGTTAAAGCACTCCTGCAGCTACTTAAAGGTAAATCATAGTAAAGTTTCTTCACTAAAGCAAATAACCTCCCTTGAAGATCAAAAGGGTAGTCCATTTCTGTCATTAGCACACATAAATCACGTGAGTAGAGATACGCATTTCAATAAACAATGGCCCAGAATAAAAAAATGTTTAATCACTCAGCCTGCTCCACTTACAAAAGTAAAACCATCAATAATAAGACAATTGCATCAGAATTTGGAAATTAAAATTAAAATCATAAAGGAGGTATAATTGGCTCACAGGCAATTGCACAGATGTATAAATATTAGAATATTTCTGCAATGTGATTGTAAACCTCAAATAAACATCTTAGAACTTTCATTGTAATTCTTTGTAATTACACTTTTCAATATGTAACCTCAGAATAAAAGAACATCTATAATTTCAGTGCACTGTTTTTAAATGTGCAGAAATAGCTTTGTTCTTTTTCCGTCCATTTAGGTGAGAGATGTTATTGCTGGGACAAGGAATCGTCTCACTTCAGGATCCCTGCAGCATCAACTAAAACACCCAACTCAAGTACAGATACATAAAAACATAAGAAATAGGAGCAGGAGTAGCCCATACGGCCCCTTGAGCCTGCTCCGCCATTCAACACGATCGTGGCTGACCGAACTTGGACTCATGTCCACTTCCCCGCTCACTCCTCATAACCCCTCTACTCTACTCTGTCCATTCAAATACTCCAAGGGAAGGTACAGCATGGGTTACATTACAGCAGTCACTTCACTCCAAAAGTACTTAATTAGCTGTAAAGTGCTTTGACACATCCGGTGGTCGTGAAAGGCGGTCGTATAAATCCAAGTCTTTCTTTCTTTTAGATACAGAGTAAAGCTCCCTCCACACTGTCCCATCAAACACTCCCAGGGCAGGTACAGCATGGGGTTAGATTCAGAGTAAAGCTCCCTCTACACTGTCCCATCAAACACTCCCAGGGCAGGAACAGCACGGGTTAGATACAGAGTAAAGCTCCCTCTGTACTGTCCCATCAAACACTCCCAGGGCAGGTACAGCACAGGTTAGATACAGAGTAAAGCTCCCTCTACACTGTCCAATCAAACACTCCCAGGGCAGGTAGAGCACGTGTTAGATAGAGAGTAAAGCTCCCTCTACACTTTCCAATCAAACACTCCCAGGGCAGGTACAGCACGGGTTAGATACAGAGTAAAGCTCCCTCTACACTGTCCAAACACTCCCAGGGCAGGTACAGCACGGGTTAGACACAGAGTAAAGCTCCCTCTACACTGTCCCATCAAACACTCCCAGGGCAGGTACAGCACGGGTTAGATACAGAGTAAAGCTCCCTCTATGCTGTCCCATCAAACACTTCCAGGGCAGGTAGAGCACGGGGTTAGATACAGAGTAAAGCTCCCTCTGTACTGTCCCATCAAACACTCCCAGGGCAGGTACAGCATGGGTTAGATACAGAGTAAAGCTCCTTCTACACTGTTTCATCCAGCACTCTCAGGGCGTCCTCTCTGAGGCAGTTGTTGGATCCTGGGTGTGAGGGAGATGAACTCGGTGTGTGGAGGCGGGGTGGGGAGAGCTGCTTTGTGAGGGCCAGAGCTTTGTGTGGGCCGTTCTCCTTATAGCCCCACAAAGAAAAAATGAGAGTTTTCCTTGTCACGTTCCGCCCATTTATACTGCTAATTTGTGTGTACCATAGTGGTGGGGCACGGTGAGTGGTGGGGGGAGGGGATATCCTGGACTGTGGTGTTGGGAGGAAAGGAGCAAACTTGCTCTTCCTGGCTCCACAGAAAGATTTATTTTTTTAAATATTAAAAATAGCTGACCTTTGGTTGGAGGTCATTGGAGAAGTCTGACTGGGGTAGGCCCCATGACTGCTCGCCTCATTGACAACTAATTTTGTAGAAGGTTCCTTCAACAGACACTAGGCCCCTCATTGACATACTCAAGGATGTTGTTTGGCGCATTTTTAAGTGGCTGCTGTGGGCGCCATTGGAAATGGGCCCCATGACTTTAGCAACGGGGCCAACACGTGTTGGGAGCAGGGCGCCCCATTGCTAAGTTGGTGAGCTTTGTGCCTCTTTCACACCCGCACAACAAGTGCAAACATTTTCCAATTCCTGTTCCCCCAAGCTAAAAGGGAGTGGATTTTACTGGGTCTCTATCTGGGTGAGTTGGATCACCTGGTCACAGTGAACATTGGAGAATCAAGTGGGTCAAATGCACACCTGTAAAGGAACACACCCATGGCCTCCCCCTCCCCCCACCTCCCGAACTCCTCCAGCCCTTGCAACCAATGTTCCCTCTAATTTTTCTTTTCCCTGCACTGGCCCTGTTAAATTAGCCCATGCGCTGTATCTCGTCCAACGGCAGCAGTTGGTGAGTAGCCTGTGTGGGTCCTTGCGATCTGCGCGCACCTTCGGGGCAACATTTCCTACAGCCCTCCAAGCCCTCTGCGTTTCTCCAGTTCTGACCTCTTATGCTTCCCTCGCCATTGGTGGCCGTACCAGGCCCTCAGCTTTGGAATTCCGTCCGTAAATCTCCCCGCCTTTCTCTCCTCCTTGGAGCCCCTGTTTAAAAGTATCTCCTTGACCAAGCTTTTGGTCACCTGCCCAAATGCCTCCTTCTCAGGAGCTGAGAAGCGCCTTGGGCCATTTTGCTACGTTAATGGTGCTATATAAATGCAAGTTGTTGCCCGACTTTCTAATACCGGGTGCACCTGGACACAAATCCAGGAAACTCTGTGCTCTAGTGTCTGATTATGGGCAGGGGTTTGATCACGGAGCAGAACTGAGACAACACAATGTGTCTGGAACACACGTCTGGCAAATAGACATCAACTGGACTCCGCCAGTTGATGTTCATTTGTCAGATAGAATCCTGCTATCCTTTCCTCATTGCTATTCATCGTAACGCAGACAATATTCTGTCCATCTGTCAAGGCCGTGTAACGATGGGTATATTTGGAGAAATGTCAGGGGGAGTCATGTTCAAGACCAGGTGCCTTCATTAGACAATCGAATGCCTTGAAGACCAGGAGAAGTTGATCCTTGTAATTACATCAATTTTATCAATCGAGGCAAACGTGTCAATCATTCCCTCGGAATTTCCTTTCCCATAATTTCTGCTGTTGTGTTTTCTTTGTCTTGTCAAAGAAAATATCCTTGATCTGCCCGAGCAGACCTTTACAAAGGGTTGCTAATTGTTTTCATGCCAACTATCGTGCTTCAACTCTCTCCTAGGCTGCCTCTGTCTCACTTCAACAGGCTCTCATTAATCCTCAGCACCCAGCTTCTCATCGGCAGCATAAAGACCGCCATTGTACAGAAGTGTCGCCTCATCAGTGCCACCAATCGCAAAATCCCCGAGCGATTTCTTTCTCCGACTCTCTGTCCTGATTTGACTCTCTGGCGATTGGTAGCCAGATTGACCAGTCACGTGTCAGCACCTCGCTGTGCTATTCATGAGGCTGCCTGGAGGATGGACAGATTCGAGTTAACTGGCACAGAACTGAGATGTGCTGGAGGATGATTAATGTCACTTTTTCTGACTGCAGCTCAGTGATTGACAGGGAGCTTGTTTAGGCTGTTTAAAGGGCAGTGGAGTCTGTGCGGAGAATGTCAAGTTGGAGGTACAGTTTATGGCCACGGTTGAGGATGAGACTTCCTTCGTCAATGCTTTAGGTCAGTGCTTAACCATTAAAGATGAGCACAAGGGAAGAAGGATTGATTTTTTTGCCAGATAAATGTCAGCGTAAAAAAGAAAGAACTTGCATTTATATAGCACCTTTCGTGACCTCAGGACATCCCACAGCACTTCACAGCCAATGAAGCACTTTTGAAGCGTGGTCACTCTTGTAGTGTAGAATATTTAGGAGACAATTTGTGCACAGCAAGCTCCCACAAACAGCAATGTGATAATGACCAGCTAATCTGTTTTAGGGATGTTGGTCGAGGGATAAATATTGGCCCAGAGCAATTGGTTGCGCTTTCATCTCAGAGTCCAATGTTTGTAAGTTCAAGTGACACTCCAGAGACTTGAGCACAAAATCTTGGCCAGAGCTTCAGTGCGGTACTGAAGGAGTGCTGCACTGTTGGAGGTACCGTCTTTCAGATGTGCGGTTAAACCGAAGCCCCGTCTTCTTGCTCAGGTGGATATAAAAGATCCCCTGGCCAATATTTATCCCTCAACCAACCTCATTAAAAGCAGATCCTCTGGTCACTTCTTCCACTTTCAGTTTGTGAGATCTCATGCCCAAACTACCTGCCGTGTTCGTCTACAGAACAAGCGAGGCTACACGTCAAAAAATAATTCAGTGGAGAGGAAGTGATTTCTGGGCATTCTGAGGTGCTTATATAAATGCAGGCTCTTTTTCATTTGAAATAAAATTGTTATATGAGTCCCTCCCGCTGGCTTGTGGGTGATTGCACAAATCAGCAAGTCCTGGGTCTCGGGCGGGGTATAAAATGTGCACCCGATCCGGACTGAAGGAAGGTATACAGTGGTGTTCCCCAGGGGTCAGTACTAGAACCACTGCTTTTCTTGATATAAATTAACGACTTGGACTTGGGTGTACAGGGCACAATTTCAAAATTTGCAGATGACACAAAACTTGGAAGTATAGTGAACAGTGAGGAGGATAGTGATAGACTTTGAGGGGACATAGACAGGCTGATGGAATGGGCAGACATGTGGCAGATGAAATTTAATGCAGAAAAGTGTGAAGTAATACATTTTGGTAGAAAGAATGAGGAGAGGAAATATAAACTAAAGGGTACAATCCAAGGGGGTGCATGAACAGAGAGACCTGGGGGTATATGTGCACAAATCATTGAAGGGGGCAGGGCAGGTTGAGAGAGTGGTTAACAACGTTTATGGGATCCTGGGCTTCATATATAGAGGTATAGAGTACAAAAGCAAGGCAGTTATGATGAATATATGTAAAACACTGGTTCGGCCTCAACTGGAGTATTGTGTCCAATTCTGGGCACCGCTCTTTAGGAAGGATATATCTGATCTTTATTATCTAAGGAGAGGCAGTTAATTAAATTGGCTGTTTGCTGAGTAGCGGCTGGGTGTGTTGTGCTAAAGTTTAGAATTTAATTCTACTCGATAGTTGCGAGTGTAACTAGAGGGATGGCAGGGCAGCTCAGTCTCATGGATTGCACATCCTGTGGCATGTGGGAAGTCCCGGGTGCTTCGCGTAGCTGGGGCGACCATGTGTGCAGGAGGTGTCTCCAGCTGCACCAATCGAGCTCCGTGTTTTGGAGCTTGAGCGGCAGCTGGGGTCACTGCGGAGCACCCACGAGACTGAGAGCAACGTGGATAGCACGTTTCAGGAGGTGGTCACCCCACAGCTTAAGAGTGTGCAGGCAGAAAGGGATTGGGTGACCCCTGGATAGAAGAGGAGGACTAGGCAGGTAGTGCAGGAGTTTACTGAGACCATCTTGCTCTCCAACCAGTATTCTGTTCTGAGTACCTGTAGGGGCGATGGTGGTTCTAGGGAGTGCAGCCAGAACCAAGTCCATGGAACCATGGGGGGCTCAGCTGCACGGGGTTGGGGGGGGGGGGGGTGAGGAAGAAGAATGAAGAGCTATAGTCGTAGAGGATTCAATAGTCAGGGGAGCAGTCAGGCATTTCTGTGGCCGCAGACGTGACTCCAGGATGATATGTTGCCTCCCTGGTGCCAGGGTCAAGGATGTCACTGAACAGCTAGAGGCCATGGTCCACATCGGTACCAATGATATAGGTAGGAAGAGGGATGAGGTCCTGCAGGAAGAGTTTAGGGAGCTAGGAGAGAAATTAAAAAGCAGGACCTCAAAGGTAGTAATCTCCGGATTGCTCCCAGTGCCTCGAGCTAGTGAGTACAGAAATAGGAGGATAGAACAGATGAATACATGGCTGGAAAGATGGTGCAGGCGGGAGGGCTTTAGTTTCCTGAGCCATTGGGACGTACCTCAACAGAGCTGGGACCAATATCCTCGCGGGGGATTTGCTAGTGCTTTTGGGGAGGGTTGAAACTAGTTTGGCAGGGGGAAATTAGATTCAGTAGGGATGGGTGTAAAGCTGGAATTAGAAAACAAAAATAAAGAAAGTAAGTTTGAAGGAGAGAGGAAACGAATGGGAAAAAAGGGTAAAAAAAACAAACTTAAAGGCACTTTGTCTAAATGCACATAGCATTTGTAACAAGATAGATGAGTTAATGGCACAAATTGAGACAAATGGGTATGATCTAATAGCCATTACAGAGACGTGGTTGCAAGGTGACCAGGACTGGGAATTAAATATTCAGGGGTACTTGACAATCTGGAAGGACAGACAGAAAGGAAAAGGAGGTGGGGTAACTCTATTGATAAAGGGTGGAATCACTTCAATAGTAAGAAACAATATTGGCTCAAATGATAAGGGTGTTGAAACAGTTTGGGTAGAGAAAAGGAACAATAAGGGAACGTAGTCTATAGGCTCCCTAACAGTAGCAACTCTGTTGGTCGGAGCATAAACCAGGAAATAGTGGGGGCTTGTAAAAAGGGAACAGCAATAATCATGGGTCATTTTAACCTCTGTACTGATTGGACAAGTCAAATTGGTCAGAGTACATATTGATTGGACAAATCAAATTGGTCAGGGTAGCCTTGAAGAGGAGTTCATAGAGTACGTAAGGGATGGGTTCCTTGAGCAGTATGTAACGGAACCAACCAGGGGGCAGGCTATCTTGGATCTGGCCCTGTGTAATGAGACAGGATTAATAAAAAATCTCCCAGTAAAGGATCCCCTCGGAATGAGTGATCATAGTATGATTAAATTTCAAATTCAGGTGGAGGTTGAGCAAGTTGAATCTCTAAACAGTGTACCAAGCTTAAATGAAAGTATGAGGGCAGATTTGGGTAAAGCGGACTGGGAAAACAGATTAAATATAGGACGGTTGATGAACAGTGGTGTACGTTTAAGGAGATATTTCACAACTCTCAAGAAAAATATATTCCAGTCAGGAGAAAAGGATATAAGAGAAAAGATAGCCATCCGTGGCTCACTAAAGAAATAAAGGATAGTATTCAATAAAGAAAAGGGCAAACAGAGTGGCCAAAACTAGTGGGAGGACAGAAGGGAAATTATGGATAGTATTAAATCCAAGAAAGAGGCATATAAATTGGCTAGAAAAAGCAGCAAACCTGAGGACTGGGACACATTTAGAATTCAGCAGAAGAGGACAAAGGGTTTAATTAGGAGGGGGAAAATAGAGTATGAGAGTAAGCTTGCAGGGAGCATAAAAACTGACTGCAAAAGCTTCTATAGATATGTGAAGAGAAAAAGATTAGCAAAGACTGTTGTGTATCTGTAAAGCACGCACTCCCATGTTCCGCCACCAGGGAACGCATCCCCTGAAATCCCAAGGGATCCCAGCATCCCTTGGGAGCACTGTATATAAGCCGACCCCTAAGGATGTTCCTCACTCTGGAGTGTCTTAATAAAGACTGAGGTCACTGTTAGTTTAACCTCCCTGTGTGCAGTCTCATCTGTGTTTGGAACACAATAACTGGCGATGAGTATACGAATCCAACACAAAGATGCAGCAAACTGTGGGCATCCTGGAGAAGTTCTCGGAGGGTGAGGACTGGGAAGCCTATGTCGAACGGCTAGACCAGTACTTTGTAGCCAACGAGCTGGACAGAGAAGGAAGCGCTGCAAAAAGGAGAGCGGTCCTCCTCACAGTCTGCGGGGCACCAACCTACATCCTCATGAAGAAACGTCTGGCTCCGGTGAAACCCACAGATAAGTCGAACAAGGAGCTGTGTACACTGGTTCGGGAGCATCTTAACCGGAGGGAGAGCGTGCTGATGGCGAGGTATCGCTTCTATGCGTGCCAGCGATCTGAAGGTCAGGAAGTGGCGAGCTACGTCGCCGAGCTAAGGTGACTTGCAGGACAATGTGAGTTTGATGGCTACCTGAAGCAAATGCTCAGAGACTTTTTTGTACTGGGCAGTGGCCACGAGACCATCGTACGAAAACTTTTGACTGTAGAGACACCGACTCTCAGTAAGGCCATTGCGATAGCACCGGCGTTTATGTCCACCAGTGATAATACCAAACAAATCTCTCAGCACACAAGTGCTAGCAATGTTCATAAATTAACTGGAACTGTGTTTGCGAGCAGAAATGTACAGGGCAACATTCCATTGACTCTGGATCAGTTCCTATAGAGTGGAGGGTAGCCAATGTAACCCCACTTTTTAATAAAGGAGGGAGAGAGAAAACAGGGAATTATAGACCGGTCAGCCTGACATCGGTAGTGGGTAAAATGATGGAATCAATTATTAAGGATGTCATAGCAGTGCATTTGGAAAGAGGTGACATGATAGGTCCAAGTCAGCATGGATTTGTGAAAGGGAAATCATGCTTGACAAATCTTCTGGAATTTTTTGAGGATGTTTCCAGTAGAGTGGACAAGGGAGAACCAGTTGATGTGGTATATTTGGACTTTCAGAAGGCATTCGACAAGGTCCCACACAAGAGATTGATGTGCAAAGTTAGAGCACATGGGATTGGGGGTAGTGTACTGACATGGATTGAGAACTGGTTGTCAGACAGGAAGCAAAGAGTAGGAGTAAATGGGGACTTTTCAGAATGGCAGGCAGTGACTAGTGGGGTACCACAAGGTTCTGTGCTGGGGCCCCAGCTGTTTACACTGTACATTAATGATTTAGATGAGGGGATTAAATGTAGTATCTCCAAATTTGCGGATGACACTAAGTTGGGTGGCAGTGTGAGCTGCGAGGAGGATGCTGTGAGGCTGCAGAACGACTTGGATAGGTTAGGTGAGTGGGCAAATGCATGGCAGATGAAGTATAATGTGGATAAATGTGAGGTTATCCACTTTGGTGGTAAAAACAGAGAGACAGACTATTATCTGAATGGTGACAGATTAGGAAAAGGGGAGGTGCAAAGAGACCTGGGTGTCATGGTACATCAGTCATTGAAGGTTGGCATGCAGGTGCAGCAGGCGGTTAAGAAAGCAAATGGCATGTTGGCCTTCATAGCAAGGGGATTTGAGTACAGGGGCAGGGAGGTGTTGCTGCAGTTGTACAGGGCATTGGTGAGGCCACACCTGGAGTATTGTGTACAGTTGTGGTCTCCTAACCTGAGGAAGGACATTCTTGCTATTGAGGGAGTGCAGCGAAGGTTCACCAGACTGATTCCCGGGATGGCGGGACTGACCTATCAAGAAAGACTGGATCAACTGGGCTTGTATTCACTGGAGTTTTCAGAAGAATGAGAGGGGACCTCATAGAAACATTTAAAATTCTGACGGGGTTAGACAGGTTAGATGCAGGAAGAATGTTCCCAATGTTGGGGAAGTCCAGAACCAGAGGTCACAGTCTAAGGATAAGGGGTAAGCCATTTAGGACCGAGATGCGGAGGAACTTCTTCACCCAGAGAGTGGTGAACCTGTGGAATTCTCTACCACAGAAAGTTGTTGAGGCCAATTCACTAAATATATTCAAAAAGGAGGTAGATGAGGTCCTTACTACTAGGGGGATCAAGGGGTATGGCGAGAAAGCAGGAATGGGGTACTGAAGTTGAATGTTCAGCCATGAACTCATTGAATGGCAGTGCAGGCTAGAAGGGCCGAATGGCCTACTCCTGCACCTATTTTCTATGTTTCTATGTTTCTATGAAACCACGAGTCTGCAACTGCCAGCAGGTTTCAGGTGACCCAGATGACTCAGAGTCCCCAACAAATGATGAATGCAAGGCAATTCACATCTTGTTGGCATTGTGGAGGCTTCCATTCAGCCTATTCATGCCACTTCAAAGGGTATGTTTGCAGGAGCTGTGGAACAATGGGGCACCTCCAACGAGCTTGCAAACGAGCTGCAAGCTCTGCAAAACCTGCTAACCAACACGTGGCAAAGAAAGATCGGTCCATGGTGGATCAAAGCAATTTTGAGCCTCAGAGAGAGGAGGCAGATGCTGAAGTACATGGGGTTCACACGTTTTTGACAAAATATCCACCTATAATGCAAAATGTAAAATTGAATGGCTTACCCGTAGTCATAGAACTGGACACTGGCGCTCGCCAATCCATCATGAGTAAAAAGATGTTTGAGAGACTGTGGTGCAACAAGGCATTCGAGCCAGCCCTGAGCCCCATCCACACGAAACTGAGAACATATACCAAAGAGCTTATCACTGTCCTGGGCAGCGCCATGGTCAAGATCACCTATGAGGGCACGGTGCACAAACTGTCACTCTGAATTCTCCCAGGCGATGGCACCACACTGCTTGGAAGGAGCTGGCTGGGCAAAATCTGCTGGAACTGGGATGACATCCGAGCGCTATCACATGTCGATGAGGCCTCATGTACCCAGGTTCTTAACAAATTTCCTTCCCTTTTTGAGCCAGGCATTAGAAACTTTTCCGGGGCGAAGGTGTGAATCCACTTGGTCTCAGAGGCACGACCCATTCACCACAAGGCGCGAGCGGTACCTCACATGATGAGGGAGAGAGTGGAAATCGAGTTGGACAGGCTGCAACGCGAGGGCATCATTTCCCCAGTGGAATTCAGCGAGTAGGCCAGCCCGATTGTTCCAGTACTCAAAAGTAATGGAACGGTCAGGATTTGCGGCGATTATAAAGTAACTATTAATAATTTCTCGCTACAGGATCAATACCCGCTACCAAAGGCAGACAGCCTATTTGCGATGCTGGCAGGAGGCAAGATGTTCATCAAGCTCGACCTGACTTCAGCCTACATGACGCAGGAGCTGGAGGAGTCTTCGAAGGGCCTCACCTGCATCAACACGCACAAGGGACTGTTCATCTACAACAGATGCCCGTTTGGAATTCGGTCGGCTGCAGCAATCTTCCAGAGAAACATGGAGAGCCGACTCAAGTCGGTATCACGCACGGTGGTATTTCAGGACGATATATTGGTCACGGGTCGGGACACCGTTAGCACCTGCAAAACCTGGAGGAGGTCGTCCAGCAACTGGATCGCGTAGGGCTGTGGCTGAAGAGGTCGAAATGCGTCTTCATCGCAACAGAAGTGGAGTTTTGGGGAGAAAGATCACGGCGGACGGCATTCGGCCCACAGACGCGCCCAGGCCACAGAATGTCACGGAGCTGCGGTCGTTCCTGGGACTCCTCAACTATTTTGGTAACTTCCTACTGGGGTTAAGCATCCTCATGGAGCCCCTACATGTGTTATTGCGAAAAGGTGAGAACTGGGTATGGGGAAAAAAACCAAGTAATTGCTTTTGAGAAAGCCAGAAACATTTTATGCTCCAACAAGCTGCTTGTATTGTATAACCCGTGTAAAAGACTTGTGCTATCAAGTGATGCGTCGTCATATGGAGTCGGGTGTGTATTACAACAAGCTAACGTTGCGGGGAAGTTGCAACCTGTCGCCTATGCCACCAGGAGCTTGTCTAAGGCCGAGAGGGCCTACAGCATGATTGAGAAAGAGGCAGAAGGAAGTGTGTGTGTTCGGCGTAAAGAAAATGCATCAGTACCTGTTTGGCCTCAAATTTGAGCTAGAAACCGATCACAAGCCTCTCATATCCCGGTTCGCTGAAAACAAGGGGATAAATACTAATGCCTCAGCCCGCATACAAAGGTGGGCACTCGCGCTATCAGCGTATAACTATACCATCCGCCACAGGCCAGGCACCGAGAACTGTGCGGATGCTCTCAGTCAGCTACCATTGCCCACCACGGGGGTGGAAATGGCGCAACCTGCAAACTTGTTGATGGTGGCACAACCCGCAGATTGTTGGTGTTCATGGAAGCGTTTGAAAATGATAAATCATCTGTCACGGCCCGTCAGATTAGGACTTGGACCAGCCAAGATCCTCTGCCGTCTCTCATAAAAAACTGTGTATTGCATGGGAGCTGGGCCAGCATCCCCATTGAAATGCAAGAGCCAATCAAGCCATTCCAGTGGCGAAAGGACGAGCTGTCCATTCAGGCAGACTGCCCGTTGTGGGGTAACCGCGAAGTGCTACCCAAAAAGCATAGGGAGACGTTCATCTCGGATCTCCACAGCACACACCCAGGTATAATAATGATGAAAGCGATAGCCAGATCCCACGTGTGGTGACCCGGGATCGACTCTGACTTCGAGTCCTGTGTACGACAATGCAGCGTATGTGCTCAGTTGAGCAACGCGCCCAGAGAGGCACCACTAAGTTTCTGGTCCTGGTCCTCCAGACCATGGTCGAGGATCCATGTCGACTATGCGGGCCCTTTTCTCGGTAAAATGTTCCTGGTGGTGGTAAATGCTTTTTCAAAATGCATTGAATGTGAAATAATGTTGGGAAGCACCGCCACCGCCACCATTGAAAGCCTGAGGGCCATGTTTGCCACCCACGGCCTGCCTGATATACTGGTCAGTGGCAACGGGCCATGTTTTACCAGTACCGAATTTAAAGTATTCATGACCCGCAATGGGATCAAACATGTCACCTCGGCCCCGTTTAAACCAGCCTCCAATGGGCAGGCAGAGCGGGCAGTACAAACAATCAAACAGAGCCTTAAACGAGTCACAGGAGGCTCACTCCAAACCCACCTGTCCCGAGTACTGCTCAGCTATCGCACGAGATCCCACTCGCTCACAGAGGTGCCCCCGGCTGAGCTACACATGAAAAGGACACTTAAAACCAGACTCTCGCTGGTTCACCCCAAACTGCATGATCAGGTAGGGAGCAAGCGGCAGCAACAAAATGTAAACGATGGTCGCGCCACTGTGTCACGGGAAATTGATCTGAATGACCCTGTGTATGTGCTAAACTATGGACATGGTCCCAAGTGGATCGCGGGCACAGTGATAGCTAAAGAAGGGAGTAGGGTGTTTGTCGTCAAACTAGACAATGGACAAATTTGCAGAAAGCACCTGGAACAAAGGAGGCTGCGGTTCACAGACTGCCCTGAACAACCCACAGCAGACACCACCTTTTTCGAGCCCACAACACACACCCAAAGGATTAACGACACCATCCCGGACCAGGAGATCAAACCCATCACGCCCAACAGCCCAGCAAGGCCAGGCTCACCCAGCAGCTCTGCAGGGCCAACAACACCCCAGTCCAGTGAGGGCACAGCCAACACACCAGAACAGACATTTGTACCGAGGCGGTCCACCAGGGAAAGAAAGGCTCCCGACCGCCTCACCTTGTAAATAGTTTTCACTTTGACTTTCGTGGGGAGTGATGTTGTGTATCTGTAAAGCATGCACTCCCATGTTCCGCCACCAGGGAGTACATCCCCTGAAGTCCCAAGGGATCCCAGCATCCCTTGGGAGCACTGTATATAAGCCGGCCCCTAAGGCCTGTTCCTCACTCTGGAGTGTCTCAATAAAGACTGAGGTCACTGTTACTTTAACCTCCCTGTGTGCAGTCTCATCTGTGTTAGGAACACAATAAAGACAAATGTAGGTCCCTTGCCGTCAGAATCAGGTGAATTTATAATGGGGAACAAAGAAATGGCAGACTAATTGAACAAACACTTTGATTCTGTCTGCACGAAGGAAGACACAAATAACCTTCCGGAAATACTAGGGGACTGAGGGGCTAGTGAGAAGGAGGAACTGAAGGAAATCCTTATTAGTCGGGAAATTGTGTTTGGAAAATTGATGGGATTGAAGGCCGATAAATCCCCAGGGCTTGATAGTCTGCATCCCAGTACTTAAGGAAGTGGCCCTAGAAATAGTGGATACATTGGTGGTCATTTTCCAACAGTCTATAGACTCAGGATCAGTTCCTATGGTCTGGAGGGTAGCTAATGTAACCCTACTTTTTAAAAAGGAGGGAGAGAGAAAACAGGAAATTATAGACCGGTTAGCCTGACATCGGTAGTGGGGAAAATGTTGGAATCAATTATTAAAGATGTAATAGCAGCGCATTTGGAAAGCAGTGACAGGATCGGTCCAAGACAGAATGGATTTATGAAAGGGAAATCATGCTTGACAAATCTTCTAGAATTTTTTGAGGATGTAACTAGTAGAGTGGACAAGGGAGAACCAGTGGAAGTGGTGTATTTGGACTTTCAAAAGGCTTTTGACAAGTTCCCACACATGAGATTAGTGTGCAAAATTAAAGCACATTGGATTGGGGGTAATGTATTGACGTGGATAGAGAACTGGTTGGCAGACAGGAAGCAAAGAGTAGGAATAAACAGGCCTTTTCAGAATGGCAGGCAGTGACTAGTGGGGTACCACAAGGTTCAGTGCTGGGACCCCAGCTATTTACAATAAACATTAATGATTTAGACAAAGGAATTGAATGTAATATCTCCAAGTTTGCGGATGACACTACGCTGGGTGGCGGTGTGAGCTGTGAGGAGGATGCTAAGAGGCTGCAGGGTGACTTGGACAGGTTCGTTGAGTGGGTAATGCATGGCAGCTGCAGTATAGTGTTGACAAATGTGAGGTTATTCACTTTGGTGGCAAAAACACGAAGGCAGAATATTGAAAGTTGGCATGTAGGTACAGCAGGTGGTAAAGAAGGCAAATGGCATGTTGGCCTTCATTGCAAGAGGACTTGAGTATAGGAACAGGGAGGTCTTATTGCAGTTGTACAGGGCCTTAGTGAGGCCTCACCTGGAACATTGTGTACAGTTTTGGTCTCCTAATCTGAGAAGGACGTTCTTGCTATTGAGGGAGTGCAGCGAAGGTTCACCAGATTGATTATCAGAATGGCAGGACTGACATATGAAGAAAGACTGGATCGACTAGGCTTATATTCACTGGAATTTAGAAGAATGAGAGGGGATCTCATAGAAACAGATAAAATTCTGACGGGATTGGACAGGTTAGATGCAGGAAGAATGTTTCTGATGTTGGGGAAGTCCAGAACCAGGGGTCACAGTCTAAGGATAAGGGGTAAGCTATTTAGGACCGAGATGAGGAGAAACTTCTTCACTCAGAGAATTGTGAACCTGTGGAATTCTCTACCACAGAAAGTTATTGAGGCCAGTTCATTAGATGTATTCAAAAGGGAGTTAGATGTGGCCCTAACGGCTAAAGGGATCAACGGATATGGAAAGAAAGCAGAAATGGGGTACTGAAGTTGAATGATCAGCCATGATCATATTGAATGGTGGTGCAGGCTCGAAGGAACGAATGGCCTATTCCTGCACCTATTTTCTATGTTTCTATGTTTCTAAGACTGGGGAGCTTTTAAAAGCCAGCAAAGAACGACTAAAAAAATGATTATAAGGGAAGATAGAATATAAAAGTAAACTAGTGCAAAATATAAAAACAGATAGCAAGAGTTTCTATAGGTATATAAAAAGGAAAAGGTTGGCTAAAGTAAATGTTGGTCCCTTAGAGGACGAGACTGAGGAATTAGTAATGGGGAACATGGAGATGGCAGAAACTCTGAACAAATATTTTGTATCAGTCTTTACGGTAGAGGACACGAACAATATTCTGACAGTGGATAGTCAAGGGGCGATAGGAGGGGAGGAACTTAACACAATCACAATCACTATGGAGGTGGTACTGAGTAAGATAATAGGATTAAAGAAAGATAAATCCCCTGGACCTGATGGCTTGCATCCTAGCGTCTTAAGAGAAGTAGCGGCAGGGATTGTGGATGCATTGGTTGTAATTTACCAAAATTCCCTGGATTCTAGGGAGGTACCAGCAGATTGGAAAACTGCAAATGTAACACCCCTATTTAAAAAAGGAGGCAGACAAAAAGCAGGAAACTATAGACCATTTAGCCGAACATCTGTGATTGGGAAAATGTTGGAGTCCATTATTAAAGAAGCAGTAGCAGGACATTTGGAAAAGCAAAATTCGGTCAGGCAGAGTCAGCATAGATTAATGAAGGGGAAGTCATGTTTGACAAATTCTTGGAGTTCTTTGAGGATGTAACAAACAGGGTGGATAAAGGGGAACCAGTGGATGTGGTGTATTCAGACTTCCAGAAAGCATTTGAAAAGGTGCCACATAAAAGGTTACTGCTCAAGATAAATGTTCACGGAGTTGGGGTAATATATTAGCATGGATAGAGGATTGGCTAACTAACAGAGAACAGAGAGTCGGGATAAATGGTTCGTTCTCTGGTTGACAACTAGTAACTAGTGGGGTGCCGCAGGGATCATTGCTGGGACCCCAACTATTTACAATCTATATTAACGACGTGGAAGAAGGGACTGAGTGTAACGTAGCCAAGTTTGCTGATGATATAAAGATGGGAGGAAAAGCAATGTATGAGGAGGACACAAAAAATCCGCAAAAGGACATAGAGAGGCTAAGTGAGTGGGCAAAAATTTGACAGATGGAGTATAATGTTGGAAAGTGTGAGGTCATGAACTTTGGCAGAAAAAATCAAAGAGCAAGTTATTATTTAAACGGAGAAAGATTGCAAAGTGCCGCAGTACAGCGGGACCTGGGGGTACTTGTGCATGAAATACAAAAGGTTAGCGTTATGTATGTAAACATGTATATTCCTTGTACAGCCACCAGAGGGCTCATCCCCTGGAGTCCCAAGGGATCCCACAATCCCTTGGGTGCACAGGTACTTAAGGAGGCCTCACAGGTTGGAGAGGCACTCTGGAGACCTGCATTAAAAGACTAAGGTCACACTTTACTTTGAGCTAACAGTGTCCAGTCAGACTCTTTATTCATATATAACAACTGGCGATGAGATACAAATGACGAACCTTACAATGCAGGGAACAGTGGGAATCCTGGAGAAATTCTCGGAGGGAGATGATTGGGAAACCTTCGTGGAGCGACTCGACCAATACTTCGTGGCCAACGATCTGGAAGGAGAAGCGATCGTTGCCAAACGAAGGGCGATTCTCCTCTCCGTCCACGGGGCACAAATGCATAGCCTCATGAAAATTCTGCTTGCTCCAGCGAAACCCACGGAGAAATCGTACGATGATTTGTGCACACTGGTCCGGGAGCATCTGAACCCGACGGAAAGCGTTCTGATGGCGAGGTACCGGTTCTACACCTACAAAAGGTCTGAAGGCCAGGAAGTGGCGAGTTATGTTGCCGAGCTAAGACACCTTGCAGGACATTGTGAATTTGAAGGACATTTGGAGCACATGGTCAGAGACTTTTTCGTACTTGGCATTGGCCATGAAGCGATACTTCGCAAACTTTTGACTGTAGAGACCCCAACCTTGAGTAAGGCTATAGCGATAGACCAGGCTTTCATTGCCACCAGTGACAATACTAAGCAAATATCTCAGCACACGAGTGCTGCTACAAGTACTGTGAACAAAGTGATGTTGTTTTGATATCGCAACGTACAGGGCAGGCCACACTTGCCTGTAGCTGCACATCCGCAGAGGTCTCAGAGTCCCCCATCAAGGGTGATGAATGCAAGGTCATTAACAACTTGTTGGCGCTGCGGGGGTGATCATCGTTTCCATTCATGCCGCTTCAAAGGGTACGTTTGCAAGGACTGTGGAACAATGGCACACCTCCAACGTATGTGCAGGCGAACTGCAAATCCTTTTAGTCCTGCAAACCACCATGACGGAGAGGAGGACAAATCCACGGCGGATCACGATGAACCAGAGCCTCAGACCGAGGAGGCAGAGATATATGGGGTGCACACATTTACCACAAAGTGTCCCCCGATAATGCTAAAGGTTGAATTAAATGGACTCCCGGTGTCCATGGAGCTGGACACGGGCGCGAGCCAGACCATTATGAGGAAAAAGACTTTTGAAAAATTGTGGTGCAGCAAGGTCTCAAGGCCAGTCTTGACTCCCATTCGCACGAAACTGAGAACTTACACAAATATAATGATTCCCGTAATAGGCAGTGCTACTGTAAAGGTCTCCTATGATGGAGCGGTGCACAAGCTACCATTCTGCGTGGTACCGGGCGATGGTCCCACGTTGCTCGGCAGAAGTTGGCTGGGAAAGATACGCTGGAACTGGGACGACGTCTGAGCGCTCTCGTCCACTGATGACACTTCGTGTGCCCGGGTCTTAAACAAGTTCCCTTCACTGTTCGAACCAGGCATCGGGAAGTTCCAAGGAGCAAAAGTGCAGATCCACCTAATTCTGGGGGGACGACCCATCCATCACAAGGCGAGAGCAGTACCGTACATGATGAGAGAAAGGGTAGAGATCGAGCTGGACCGGCTGCAACGAGAGGGCATCATTTCGCCGATTGAATTCAATGAGTGGGCCAGTCCTATTGTCCCAGTCCTCAAGGGAGACGGCACCACCAGAATCTGTGGTGATTACAAAGTAACTATCAATTGTTTCTCCCTGCAGGATCAATACCCACTACCAAAGGCCGATGACCTTTTTGCTATGCTGGCAGGAGGAAAGACATTCACGAAGCTGGACTTGACCTCGGCCTACATGATGCAGGAGCTGGAGGAATCATCGAAGGGCCTCACCTGCATCAACACGCACAAAGGTCTCTTCATTTATATCAGATACCCGTTTGGAATTCGATCAGCCGCAGCGATATTCCAGAGAAACATGTAAAGCTTACTGAAGTCGGTCCCATGCACGGTGGTCTTCCAGGACAACATCTTGGTCACAGGTCGGAACACAGTCGAGCACCTGCAGAACCTGGAGGAGGTTCTTAGTCGACTCAATTGTGAGGGGCTCAGGTTGAAATGTTCGAAGTGCGTTTTCCTGGCACCTGAAGTGGAGTTCCTGGGGATAAGAATCGCGGCAGACGGCATCAGGCCCACCGATTCGAAGACAGAGGCAATCGAGAACGCACTGAGGCCACAGAACGTGATGGAGCTGCGGTCATTTCTAGGACTACTGAACTATTTTGGTAACTTCTTACCAGGTCTCAGCATACTGTAAGAACCACTGCACGCCTTACTGCATAAAGGAGACAAATGGGTATGGGGCAAAAGCCGAGAATATGCCTTTGTAAAAGCTAGAAAATTGTTATGCTCAAACAAATTGCTTGCGTTGTATGATCCATGTAAGTGTTTGGTACTAGCATGTGATGCGTCATCATATGGCGTCAGGTGTGTATTGCAACAAGCTAATGAATCTGGGAAATTGCAACTGGTTGCTTATGCATCCAGAAGTCTGACTAAGGCTGAGAGAGCCTACAGCATTATTGAAAAAGAAGCGTTAGCGTGTGTCAATGGGGTAAAGAAAATGCATCAATATCTGTTTGGGTTAAAATTTGAATTGGAAATGGACCATAAGCCACTGATATCCCTGTTTTCCGAGAGTAAGGGGATAAATACCAATGCATCGGCCTGCATCCAGAGATGGCGCTCACGTTGTCCGCATACAACTATGCCAGCCGCCATAGGCCAGGCACAGTAAACTGCGCCGATACTCTCAGTAGGCTGCTATTGCCCACCACGGGGGTGGAAATGGAACAGCCCGCAAATTTAGTCATGGTTGTGGAAGCATTCGAGAGTGTGCAGTCACCCGTCATAGCCCGGCAGATTAGAACCTGGACGAGCCAGGACCCCTTACTGTCCCTGGTAAAAAATTGTGTGCTTCACGGGAGCTGTTCCAGTGTCCCAGTGGAAATGCAGGAAGAGATAAAGCTGTACCAGCAGCGCAAAGATGAAATGTCTATACTGGTAGACTGCCTTCTGTGGGGCAATCGGGTAGTGGTCCCCAAGAAGGGCAGGGACACTTTCATCACTGACCTCCACAGTACCCACCCAGGCATTGTAATGATGAAAGCGATAGCCAGATCCCATGTGTGGTGGCCCGGTATCGATGCAGACTTAGAGTCCTGTGTGCACAGATGTAACCCATGCTCGCAATTAAGCAATGCACCCAGGGAGGCGCCACTGAGTTTATGGTCGTGGCTCTCCAAACCGTCGTCCAGGGTCCATGTCAACTATGCAGGCCCGTTTTTGGGAAAAATGTTCCTTGTGCTTGTAGATGCGTACTCTAAATGGATTAAATGTGTGATAATATTGGCAAGCACGTCCGCTGCCACCACTGAAAGCCTGCGGGCCATGTTTGCCATGCACGGACTACCTGATGTCCTTGTGAGCGACAACGGGCCATGTTTTACCAGTGCCGAAAAAAAAATGGGATCAAAGATGTTACATCTGCCCCGTTCAAACCAGCATCCAATGGTCAGACAGAGAGCAGTGCAAACTATCAAGCAAGGCTTGAAGACGGTAACTGAAGGCTCACTGCAGACTCGCCTATTCCGAGTTCTGCTTAGCTACCGCACTAGACCCAACTCGCTCACTGGGATTCCACATGCTGAACTGCTCATGAAAAGGGCACTTAAGACAAGGCTCTCGTTAGTTCACCCTGATCTACATGAACAGGTAGGGAGCAAGTGGCTTCAACAAAGTACATATCATGATAGCGCTAATGTGTCATGTGAAATTGAAGTCAATGATCCTGTATTTGTATTGAATTATGGACAAGGTCCCAAGTGGCTTCCCGGCACTATTGTGGCCAAAGAGGGGAGCAGGGTGTTTCGGGTCAAACCTTCAAATGGACTCATTCACCTGAAACACTTGGACCAAATCAAACTCAGATTTATGGACTATCCTGAGCAATCAACTTTGGACCCTACCTTCTTTGCCCCTCCAACACATACACCAGTGGTAACCGACACCACTCCTGGGCCACGACCTCATTGCTGTTAAATGCTGCACCGCTCCTGGGCCACGACCTCGAGATACAGGGCTAATACTAGCACACCAACTTACTCTGCTAGCTCAGACATTCTAGTGTTCATTACGTAGAATTACATAGAATGTACAGCACAAAAACAGGCCATTCAGCCCAACTTGTCTTCCACCATCTACAAGGCACAAGTCAGGAGTGTGATGGAATACTCTCCACTTGCCTGGATGAGTGCAGCTCCAACAACACTCTCAAGAAGCTCGACACCATCCAGGACAAAGCAGCCCGCTTGATTGGCACCCCATCCACCACCTTAAACATTCACTCCCTCCACCACTGGCACACCGTGGCTGCAGTGTGCACCATCTACAAGATGCACTGCAGCAACTCGCCAAGGCTTCTTTGCAGCACCTCCCAAACCCGTGACCTCTACCACCCAGAAGGACAAGGACAGCAGGCGCATGGGAACACCATCACCTGCTCGTTCCCCTCCAAGTCACACACCATCCTGACTTGGAAATATATCGCTGTTCCTTCATTGTCGCTGGGTGGAGATCCTGGAACTCCCTCCCTAACAGCACTGTGGGAGTACCTACACCACATGGACTGCACCACCACCTTCTCGATGGCAATTAGGGATGGGCAATAAAAGCTGACCTTGCCAGTGATGCCCACATTCTGTGAATGATTTTTAAAATGTTCTATGCCAGTGCTCCACACAAGTCTCCTCCCACCCCCCTTCATCTCACCCTATCAACAAATCCTTCTATTCCTTTCTCCCCCATGTGTTTATCGAGCTTCTCCTTAAATGCTTCTATGCTATACGCCTCAAATACTCCCTGTGGTAGCGAGTTCCACATTCTCACCACTTGCTGAGTAAAGAAATTTCTCCTGAATTCTCTATTGTATTTATTAGTGACTATCTTATATTTATGGCCCCTAGTTTTCGTCTCCTCCAAAAGTGGAAACATTCTCTCTGTGTCTGCTCGATCAAAACCCTTCATAATCTTTTAAACTCCTCAATCAGGTCACACCTCAGCATTCTCTTTTCCGGAGAAATTCTGTGAAACTTCTGCCTTTAAGGACCAATACACGGTGTGTGCGATGAAATAACTGAGTCACTTTGTTTCCCAGTTAATCAGGCCGACTGCCTGTGATCTCTGGCTTGTAAGATGGCCCACAGAAATCATAAATTTATTTAACATGGGCAACCGTTGACAGCCAGACTGAATGATGACATTAAATAATTGTGCGGCCTGGCACCGAATCAGATAACAGAAGGAGCATCACTAAAAATAATTGAATGGTTTACTTTGTGCTGAGTGACTTGAAGTATCTAAAACTGTAGCACTCGTTTGATCTGACAGAACTTAAAGAATAAGGCGGAAGGTGATAAGATACTGCAGGCGACCAAAGTGCGCTCTCATTATTTATGAGCATTCCTTCAAGCGCTAAGGGTGTGAGCCATGGCTCAGTGGGCAGCACTCTTGCTTCTGTGTTGGTAAGTTGTGGGTTCAAGTTCCAGTCCAGAGACGTAAGGGCATAATCTAGGCTGACACTCCATTGCAGTACCAAGAGAGCACCGCACTGTCAGAGATGCCACCTTCTGGATGTAATGTTAAACTGAAGCCCCGTCTGCTCTCTCTGGTGGACATAAAAGATCCCATGGCACTATTCGAAGAAAGGCAGGGGACTTTTCCCTGGCGCCCTGACCAATTTTTATCTCTCAACCAACATCTGGCCAGTTATCTCATTGCTGTTTGTGGGAGCTTGCTCTGTGCAAATTCACTGCTGTCTTACAACATAGAAACATAGAAACATAGAAAATAGGTGCAGGAGTAGGCCATTCGGCCCTTCTAGCCTGCACCGCCATTCAATGAGTTCATGGCTGAACATTCAACTTCAGTACCCCATTCCTGCTTTCTCGCCATACCCCTTGATCCCCCTAGCAGTAAGGACCTCATCTAACTCCTTTTTGAATATATTTAGTGAATTGGCCTCAACAACTTTCTGTGGTAGAGAATTCCACAGGTTCACCACTCTCTGGGTGAAGAAGTTCCTCCGCATCTCGGTCCTAAATGGCTTACCCCTTATCCTTAGACTGTGACCCCTGGTTCTGGACTTCCCCAACATTGGGAACATTCTTCCTGCATCTAACCTGTCTAACCCCGTCAGAATTTTATATGTTTCTATGAGGTCCCCTCTCATTCTTCTGAACTCCAGTGAATACAAGCCCAGTTGATCCAGTCTTTCTTGATAGGTCAGTCCCGCCATCCCGGGAATCAGTCTGGTGAACCTTCGCTGCACTCCCTCAATAGCAAGAATGTCCTTCCTCAGGTTAGGAGACCAAAACTGTACACAATACTCCAGGTGTGGCCTCACCAAGGCCCTGTACAACTGTAGCAACACCTCCCTGCCCCTGTACTCAAATCCCCTTGCTATGAAGGCCAACATGCCATTTGACTACACTTTGAAAGTACTTCAGTGACTGTAAAGTGCTTTAGGATGGCCTAAGGTCATGAAATGCACTAGATGAATACAAGTTCTTTTTTTCTTTTAAGAAACATCATAACTATTGCTTTTTCCCCTCAGCAACCCTTAGCTCTCTATCGAGCAAATGCCTTCATTGATGTAACACCTTTCACATCCACAGCCAATGAAGTCCTTTTGAAGTGTAGCCACTGTGGTAATGTAGACAAGTGCAGCAACCAATTTGCACACAGCAAGATCCCACTAACAGCAAGTGAGATGGACCACCTGATCATCTGCCTTTAATGGTGATGGTTGAATGAAGAATGTTGGCCAGAACTCCGTGGAGAACTCCCCTGCTTTTCTATAAAATAGTGAGAGGGCAGACAGGGCCTTGGTTTACTCTGTATCTAACCCGTGCTGAACCTGCCCTGGGAGTGTTTGATGGGACAGTGTAGAGTGAGCTTTACTCTGTAAGTAACCTGTGCTGTACCTGCCCTGGAAGTGTTTGATGGGACAGTGTAGAGGGAGCTTTACTCTGTATCTAACCCATGCTGTACCTGCCCTGGGAGTGTTTGATGGGACATTGTAGAGGGAGCTTTACTCTGTATCTAACCCCATGCTGTACCTGCCCTGGGAGTGTTTGATGAGACAGTGTAGAGGGAGCTTTACTCTGCATCTAATCTGTGCTGTACCTGCCCTGGGAGTGTTTGATGGGACAGTGTAGAGGGAGCTTTACTCTGCATCTAATCTGTGCTGTACCTGCCCTGGGAGTGTTTGATGAGACAGTGTAGAGGGAGCTTTACTCTGTATCTAACCCGTGCTGTACCTGCCCTAAATTAACTTACTTACTTATTTTCTTTCTTTCTTTCTTTCTTTCTTTCTTTCTTTCCGAAGGAAAAGGCATTGAACCAGGACATACTACGGTCGCCCGACTAAGAAAACCAGCCATCTTCTCGCTGAAGAACTGTACCTGCTCTTGTATTAAAAATATTTGGACTTGAAAGTATTGCCCAAAATTCACGGACGGATGTCAGAGCTCATTTGTGTGCCAGTTTGGGCCTTTATTATTTGGGTCACTGTTACTATCGTGTGGACGTGTTGTTATTGTAACGACTTATTTCAAGAGTGGTATAGAAACAAACAAGAAAGGGAAGATGGGAAGGGACTCTTGGAAAAATTATAAATGGACGTTAGGTATACTGATCATTTTAGCGACAGGGAACTCCCGGCCGGAGGAAGAGGTCCTAAAAGAAGGAAGAGTATATATTCAAAATATATTCAAAAAGGAGTTAGATGAGGTCCTTACTGCTAGGGGGATCAAGGGGTATGGCGAGAAAGCAGGAATGGGGTACTGAAGTTGAATGTTCAGCCATGAACTCATTGAATGGCGGTGCAGGCTAGAAGGGCCGAATGGCCTACTCCTGCACCTATTTTCTATGTTTCTATGTTTCTATGTTTCTTTCTTTCTTTCTTCCCTCTCACTCTTTCTCCCTTTCTGTCTCGCTCTTTTTCTCTCACTCTGTCTTTTCTTTCTCTCTTTTGAGGAAAGATTGGAGATGCTGGGTCTGTTTTCTTTGGAACAGAGGAGGCTAAGGGGAGACCTGATTGAGGTGTATAAAATTATGAGGGGCCTGGATAGAGTGGACAGGAAGGTCCTGTTTCCCTTGGCAGAGTGATCAATAACCAGGGGACATAGATTTAAAGTAATTGGGAGGAAGTATAGCGGAGATATGAGGGGAAATTTCTTCACCCAGAGGGTGGTGGGGGTCTGGAACTCACTGCCTGAAAGGGTGGTAGAGGCAGAAAGCCTCACCACATTTAAAAAATACTTGGATGTACACTTAAAATGACTTAACCTACAGGGCTACGGACCTAGAGCTGGAAAATGGGATTAGGCTGGATAGCTCTTGGTCGGCCAGTGCGGACACGATGGGCCGAAATGGCCTCCTTCCGTGCTGTAAATTTCTATCAATCTATGATTCTTCCTCTTCCTCTTTATCTCTCTCTTTCTCTCTCACTTTCTCTCTCTCTTTCTCTCTCACTCTTTCTTTTTTTCTCTCACTTTTTCTCTCACTCTTTGTCTCTCTTTTTCTTTTCCTGTCTCTGTCTCTGTTTTTTTCTTACTTTCTCTTTCTTCCTCTCTTTCTCTCACTCTCACTTTTCTTTCTCTCTCTTTCTCTTTCCCTCTCACTCTTTCTCTTTTTTTCTCTCACTTTCACTCTCACTCTTTGTCTTTCTCTCTCTTTCTCTCTCTCTCTCTCTCACACTCTCCCCAATCCTCCCCCCGTCCCACGAATGTTTGTCGATGACAGCCAGAGTCTTTAACAGGGAGACTTCTGTTCCCCAAAACCTAACGTCCCTCACCTTGACAATCACACAGACAATTGAGGGTGAATAAAGCACAGATTATACATCTGCTAATCCAATTTGTGATACTTTTTAGTTTTGCTTTAATAAACTTGTATTACTCTGGGAATTTCCTGCGGTGTATGACGCAACACTCACACTTTCTCAAACAATGGGCCGTTTTAATTACCGTCCCTCTTGGGAAGGTGACACAGAGCAATATAAAATAATGTGTGCGCAACTGGTATCAGATAAAAGTATGCGGTTACAAATATTAATATTGGGACAATTAGTGGCTTATAATGGACAATAAAATATACAGTCGCTGATAATCTTGAGCTGGGATGAGGGACAGAGCCATTGCAAGATATCATCATCATCATCATCATCAACATCGCAGTTCCTCGGAATCGAGGAAGGCTTGCTTCCACTCTTAAAATGAGGCCTTAGGTGGCTGAACAGTCCAATACAAGAACCGCAGTCCCTGCCACAGGTGAGACAGACAGTGGTTGAAGGAAAGGGGTGGATGGGACAGGTTTGCCGCACGCTCCTTCCGCTGCCTGTGCTTGATTTCTGCATGCTCTCGGCGACGAGACTCGAGGTGCTCAGCGCCCTCCACTTAGGGCGGTCTTTGGCCAGGGACTCCCAGGTGTCAGTGGGGTAAATGTTGCACTTTATCAGGGAGACTGTGAGGGTGTCCTTGTAACGTTTCCTCTGCCCACCTTTGGCTCGTTTGCCGTGAAGGAGTTCCAAGTAGAGTGCTTGCTTTGGGAGTCTCGTGTCTGGCATGCGGACAATGTGGCCTGCCCAACGGAGCTGATCGAGTGTGGTCAGTGTCTTCAAGGCTGGGGATGTTGGCCTGGTCGAGGACGTGTGTCTGTCCTCCCAGGGGATTTGTAGGATCTTGCGGAGACATTGTTGGTGGTATTTCTCCAACAACTTGAGGTATCTACTGTACATTGTCCATGTCTCTAAGCCATACAGGAGGGTGGGTATTACCACAGCCCTGTAGACCATGAGCTTGGTGGAAGATTTGAGGGCCTGGTCTTCAAACACTCTTTTCCTCAGGCAGCTGAAGGCTGCACTGGTGCACTGGAGGCGGTGTTGAATCTCGTCGTCAATGTCTGCTCTTGTTGATCGGAGTCTGCCGAGGTATAGGAAATGGTCCACGTTGTCCAGGGCCGCGCCGTGGACCTTGATGACTGGGGGGCAGTGCTGTGCGGCGAGGGCAGGCTGGTGGAGGACCTTTGTCTTACGGATGTTTAGCGTAAGGCCCATGCTTTCGTACGCCTCAGTATTTACTGATGCAAGATATCAAAGCAGATATGGGTAACACAAGGCTATCTGGTCCATCTTTGCTCATCCATCCAGACAGACTGTACTGTCGCCCCTCCTACATCCAAGTGTTTCTTCAATATTTTCAGGCTTTCTGCCTGCACTGCACTATCTGCACTACCAGTCTGCGTGTGAAGAGTTTCCTGACAGCAATCCTCAATTGGCTTTCACTAAGAAAGGTAAAACAAACTTGCATTTATATAGCACCGTTCACGGCCTCAGGATGTCTCATAGTGAGGCTAAGTGAGTGGGCAAAAATCTGGCAGATGGAGTATAATGTTGGAAAGTGTGAGGTCATGAACTTTGGCAGAAATAATCAAAGAGCAAGTTATTATTTAAATGGAGAAAAATTGCAAAGTGTTGCAGTACAGCGGGACCTGGGGATACTTGTGCATGAATCACAAAAAGTTAGTATGCAGGTACAGCAAGTGATCAGGAAGGCAAATGGAGTATTAGCCTTTATTGCAAGGAGGATAGAGTATAAAAGCAGAGAAGTCCTGCTACAACTGTACAGGGTATTGGTGAGACCACACCTGGAGTACTGCGTACAGTTTTGGTTTCCGTATTTAAGGAAGGATATATTTGCATTGGAGGCTGTTCAGAGAAGGTTCACTAGGTTGATTCCGGCGATGAGGGGGTTGATTTATGAGGATAGGTTGAATAGGTTAGGCCTCTACTCATTGGAGTTTAGATGAATGAAAGGTGATCTTATTGAAACATAAGATAATGAGGGGGCTCGACAAGGTGCATGCAGAAAGAATATTTCCACTCATAGAGGAAACTAAAACTAGGGGGCAGTGTCTGAGAATAAGGGGATGCCCATTTAAAACTGAGATGAGGAGGAATTTGTTCTCTCAGAGGGTTGTAAATCTGCGGAAGTCTCTGCCCCAGAGAGCAGTGGAAGCTGGAATATTGAATATATTTAAGGCAGAGATAGACAGATTTTTGAGCGATAAGGGAATAAAGGGTTATGGGGAGCAGGCAGGGAAGTGCAGCTGAGTCCATGATCAGATCAGCCATGTTCTTATTGATTGGCGGAGAAGGCTCGAGGGGCCAAGTGGCCTATTCCTGCTCCTATTTCTGATGTTCTTCTTTTAGTGCTTCACAGCCAATGAAGTACTTTAGAAGTGTAGTCACTTTTGTAATGAGGGAAACGCGGTAGCCAATATGTGTACAGCAAGCTCCCACAATCAGCGATTTGATAATGACCGGATAATCTGTTTTAGAAATGTTGGTTGAAGGATAAATATTGGCCAGGACACTGGGATAATAAACACAGAAACAAAATACTGGTGGAATCGGAAATAAAAACAGAAAATGCTGGAAACACTCAGCGGGTCAGGCAGCATCTGTGGAAAGAGAAACATTTCAGGTCAATGACCCTTCGTCAGAACTGAAGATAACTCCCCTGCTCTTCTTCGAAATAGCGCCATGGGATCTTTCACGTCTACCTGAGAGGGCAGACGGGGCCTTTGTTTAACATCTCATCTGAAAGTCGGCACCTCCGACAATGCGGCACTCCCTCAGCACTGCATTGGAGTGTCAGCCTAGAGTTTTGTGCTGTAGTCTCTGGAGTGCTAACTTAGCGATGGATTGCTACCCACTGAGCAACGGAATGTTTAACTTGTTCACAAAATATCCCTCGATCCGCTATTTTAGCACAGGCGATCGACCATTTATTTTAAATGACATGACGTTTTCACTCAATAGGATTTAATAGCAATCGGTTCTAGTTGCATCCACTACGAACTACAACAGCAATCATCACTCAGCTCTTCTGCCTTCATTGTTGTCTCAATTACCTTGGGCAATAATCCCCACGGGCTGCACTTTTAAGCAGAAATTTTATCAATGCTGACATTTATTCCCTCCGTAATGCTGTACTGGAATCTGCTCTGGATCCAGGATCCAATCTCTGTCTCTGAGTGACAGAAAACAGGAGCCTCTCAGCTCCACCCGGCCAGCTCTGCAATCCGATTAATGTCCAATTATTCAGCTTTGTTTCCACAGCAGTTTGAACAGACCCTCTTCCAGGTTGGTTCTGCCCTGTGATGTTCATTATCAGCCCCGCCATCGGTCGCGCCCGCTCACTGCTGACCGAACGCAGCCCGAGCTTGCCGTCACCTATCCTCCGAGGTGTCAGCCGGGGCTCAGTGGGTAGCACACTCGCCTCTGAGTCAGATGGTTCAAGTCCATCTCCAGAGGCTTGAGCGCAAAAAGCTGTGGGAGCGCCGCACTGTTGGAGGTGCCGTCTTTCAGATCAGGTGTTGAACCGAGGCCCCGTCTGCTCTCTCAGCTGGACGTAAAGGATCCCACATCACTATTTTGAAGAACAGCAGGGGAGTTATCCCAGGTGCCTTGGGCCATTATTTATCCCTCAATCAACATCGCTGAAACAGATTATCTGGCCATTGTCACGTTATAGCCTTTCCTTCAGACTGTGGGCAACATAACAACAACAACAACAACGTTTTATTGATATAACAACAACATAGAAACTTGGAAACATAGAAAATAGGTGCAGGAGTAGGCCATTCGGCCCTTCTAGCCTGCACCGCCATTCAATGAGTTCATGGCTGAACATGCAACTTCAGTACCCCATTCCTGCTTTCTCACCATACCCCTTGATTCCCCTAGTAGTAAGGACTTCATCTAACTCCTTTTTGAATATATTTAGTGAATTGGCCTCAACAACTTTCTGTGGTAGAGAATTCCACAGGTTCACCACTCTCTGGGTGAAGAAATTCCTCCTCATCTCGGTCCTAAATGGCTTACCCCTTATCCTTAGACTATGTCCCCTGGTTCTGGACTTCCCCAACATTGGGAACATTCTTCCTGCATCTAACCTGTCTAACCCCGTCAGAATTTTAAACGTTTCTATGAGGTCCCCTCTCATTCTTCTGAACTCCAGTGAATACAAGCCCAGTTGATCCAGTCTTTCTTGATAGGTCAGTCCCGCCATCCCGGGAATCAGTCTGGTGAACCTTCGCTGCACTCCCTCAATAGCAAGAATGTCCTTCCTCAGGTTAGGAGACCAAAACTGTACACAATACTCCAGGTGTGGCCTCACCAAGGCCCTGTACAATTATAGCAACACCTCCCTGCCCTTGTACTCAAATCCCCTCGCTATGAAGGCCAACATGCCATTTGCTTTCTTAACCGCCTGCTGTACCTGCATGCCAACCTTCAATGACTGATGTACCATGACACCCAGGTCTCTTTGCACCTCCCCTTTTCCTAATCTGTCACCATTCAGATAATAGTCTGTCTCTCTGTTTTTACCACCAAAGTGGATAACCTCACATTTATCCACATTATACTTCATCTGCCATGCATTTGCCCACTCACCTAACCTATCCAAGTCACTCTGCTGCCTCATAGAATCCTCCTTGCAGCTCACACTGCCACCCAACTTAGTGTCATCCGCAAATTTGGAGATACTACATTTAATCCCCTCGTCTAAATCATTAATGTACAGTGTAAACAGCTGGGGCCCCAGCACAGAACCTTGCGGTACCCCACTAGTCACTGCCTGCCATTCTGAAAAGTCCCCATTTACTCCTACTCTTTGCTTCCTGTCTGACAACCAGTTCTCAATCCATGTCAGCACACTACCCCCAATCCCATGTGCTTTAACTTTGCACATTAATCTCTTGTGTGGGACCTTGTCGAAAGCCTTCTGAAAGTCCAAATATACCACATCAACTGGTTCTCCCTTGTCCACTCTACTGGAAACATCCTCAAAAAATTCCAGAAGATTTGTCAAGCATGATTTCCCTTTCACAAATCCATGCTGACTTGGACCTATCATATTACCTCTTTCCAAATGCACTGCTATGACATCCTTAATAACTGATTCCATCATTTTACCCACTACCGATGTCAGGCTGACCGGTCTATAATTCCCTGTTTTCTCTCTCCCTCCTTTTTTAAAAAGTGGGGTTACATGGCTACCCTCCACTCCATAGGAACTGATCCAGAGTCAATGGAATGTTGGAAAATGACTGTCAATGCATCCGCTATTTCCAAGGCCACGTCCTTATATTTATATAGCGCCTTCAACGTAGTGAAACCTCCCAAGGTGCTTCACAGGAGTATTATGAGAATTTGACACTGAGCCACATAAGTAGAAATTAGGACAGGTGACCAAACGTTTGGTCGAAGAGGAAGATTTTAAGGAGCGTCTTGAAGGAGGAGAGGTAGAGAGGTGGAGAGGTTTCGGCAGGGAGTTCCAGAAGTTGGGACCTAGGCAACAGAAGGCACGGCCACCAATGATCGAGCGATTATAATCAGGGATGCTCAAGAGGGCAGAATTAGAGGAGTGCAGACATCTCGGGGGGTTGTGGGACTGGAGGAGATTACAGGGATAGGGAGGGTTGAGGGCCATGGAGACATTTGAAAACAAGGATGAGAATTTTGAAATCGAGGCGTTGCTTAACCGGGAGCCGATGTAGGTCAGCGAACCCAGAAGCCTAGTCTGGATAGGATGTAAGTGGAAATGGCAGAAACATCAACAACTGCCATGGGAAAGACAGAAAAAAAAACAGAAAAAAATTAAAAAAAATATGGGCAGAGGTTATGGCCTGAAATTGTTGAACTCGATGTTGAGACCAGAAGGCTGTAAAGTGCCTAATCAAGATGAGGTGCTGTTCCTCGAGCTCGCATTGAGGAACAGCACCACCACGGGACACGGGGAGGAGTAAAAGTATATTGGGACAAATGGTGGGAATCCGAACAAGGAATTTACGTTTGCATGTGGGGATCAGAGAATATTTGTCCCACAGGCATATCGATCGCCTTTGCCAGGCAACGGCAAGATGAAGGGGAAGGGATAGGGTGGGATTCTAGCCAACACGGGTGCACGGTCCCACACTCCCCACTCCCAATTAACGCCACCGAACTAAGAACACACATTAAGAAACCCCTGCCCACAACCCCGCCAATACACACAATAATAGAAAGATGTCCTAGCACCACCAAGGGACCTGGGAACGGATTAGTATTGGCATCGACTGAAAAGGTGTTATACCAGGGGGTACATTATGCAGCAGCTTCAGTAATTTTAAACCTTACCGAGGTACACCTTCCTGCATGGTGCCCGAAGGAAACAGAGCTGCTATACCAGGCTCTACTTTGAGATATGTTCAAGAAATTTTATGAGTTAGACTTTGAAAATGTAGACAAAGCAGGCCTATATACCCTAAATGCTAGGGACACCATGGGCTCGGGAGACCTGGAAGGGGAATCCTAAATGATGTTTTCACTGCCTACAATACAGGATCCTCTGTAATAAATAGCCTAGATGACATAGCACTGCAAACATAGATAAACGGTTTAAAGAACCAATTGTGAAAAATACTGAAACAAGAGAACACAGTAGTAGGTTCAGAACTACACAAGGACCAGGCTATGACTGTCTAGTTAAAAGAAATAGTGGCTGAGCTGGAAAAACATGCACATATAAAGTCGTTACTCTACAGCATGAAACCACACGAGGCACATTCCAGGGACAAGGCCACTCTGTGACCTTAGCTCATTTTTACAGGACTCCAGAAGTGATAACCTGCATGGGACCTCCCTATATATACCTGTGTGATCAGGTAAGGAGTGCCTCCCACAAGTTCACCCCCTGTGGTCAAGGTGGGCATCTAAGTTGAGTGTATACAGTAATACAGTGGCGTTACATTGTAGTTACAAACATGACATCACCTTCCCCCCCCCCCAAAGTCTTACTGGGATCATAGATTCAGTCTTTCAGGTGGTCTACGCTCCCTCGTAGAGCGCCGCAGTTAGGGCTCTGGTTGTTGGACGCTGATGTGAGTGTCTGTCACCTGTGGTGATTCTGGCCTGTCTGGACTAACCTCAGGGACTGTGTATTCTTCTGATTGCTCTTGTTGCATGTTCGCTGGTGGTAGTGAGAGCTCCATCTCACAGTCTTCATCAGGTTTCTCCATGTCCATGCTGAATCTTTTCTTTACTTGGTCCAGTTGCTTACGGCATATCTGGCCATTGTTGAGTTTTATCATGATGATCCTATTCCACTCATTGCCAATTACAGTACCCTCAAGCCATTTGGGCCCCATGGCGTGATTAAGGACGAATACAGGATCATTTATTTCTATACATCTCCCCCTTGAATTACGGTCATGGTACTCATTTTGTGACTTGCGCTTGCTCTCAACTATGTCGGTCAGGACTGAGTGGATGAGGGACAACCGAGTTTTGAGTGACAATTTCATGAGTAGCTCTGCGGGTGGGAACCCCGTGAGTGAGTGTGGCCGGGATCTATAGGCCAGCAGGAAGTGCGATAGGCGGCATTGTAGGGAGGGTCCTTGAACCCTGAGCATGCCTTGCTTAATGATTTCGACCGCACGTTCCGTCTGGCCATTGGAGGCCAGCTTGAACGGTGCAGTCCTGATGTGGTTGATGCCATTGCCCGACATAAACTTCTGGAATTCATAGCTCGTGAAACACGGGCCATTGTCACTAACCAGGATGTCCGGCAAGCCATGGGATGCAAAGATCGCACGTAGGCTTTCCACGGTGGTGGATGAGGTGCAAGAATTCAGAATGATGCACTCGATCCATTTCGAGTACGCATCTACTACAATGAGGAACATCTTCCCCATGAACAGGCCCATGTAGTCAACGTGAATGCGTGACCATGGCCTGGTGGGCCAGGGCCACGGGCTGAGCGGGGCCTCCCTGGGCGCATTACCCAACTGGGCACAGGTCGTGCACCTGCGAACACAGTGTTCCAGGTCTGAATCAATTCCAGGCCACCAAACGTGTGACTGGGCAATGGCCTTCATCATCACAATGCCTGGGTGCTCGCTGTGGAGTTCCCTGATGAATGCCTCCCTGCTCTTCTGGGGCGGCTGCCCCATAGAAGGCCGTCGGCTTGGATGGAGAGCTCATCCATCCGCCTGTGGAACGGTCTGACCTCCTCAGGGCATGCTCCGTGTGCGGGCGCCCAATTCCCAGCCAGGACACATTTCTTAATCAAGGATAGGAGGGGATCTCTGTTTGTCCAGATTTTGATCTGGTGGGCTGTGATGGGGGAGCCTGCACTGTCAAAGGCATCGACAGCCATGACCATCTCGACGCTTTGCTCCGCTGCCCCCTCGGTGGTGGCCAGTGGGAGCCTGCTGAGCGCGTCAGCACAATTTTCAATGCCGGGCCGGTGCCGGATGGAGAAGTCATAAGCAGCTAGTGTGAGAGCCCATCGCTGTATGCGAGCTCTTGCGTTGGCATTGACAGCCTTGCTGTCTGACAACAGGGATGTGAGTGGCTTGTGGTCCGTCTCTAATTTAAACTTCCGACCAAAAAGGTGCTGATGCATTTTCTTTACACCATAGACACATGCAAATGCTTCCTTCTCAACTATCCCATAGCCCCGTTCTGCTTGAGAGAGCGACCTGGAGGCATAAGCCACAGGTTGTAGTTGGCCCTCAGCATTACCCTGCTGCAACACGCACCCAACCCTATAGGACGATGCATCACATGTCAGAACCAATTTTTTACAGGGGTCGTACAGGGTCAACAACTTGTTTGAACAAAGTAGGTTTCACGCCCGATCAAAAGCCCGTTCCTGACAGTCCCCCCAAAACCAATCGCAATCCTTACGCAGGAGCACGTGTAGCGGCTCCAACAACGTGCTCAAGTTCAGCAGAAAGTTCCCGAAATAGTTCAACAGTCCCAGGAGTGAACGCAACTCCAATGTGTTGCAGGACCTGGGTGCTCGTTAAATCGCCTCTGTTTTGGATTCGGTGGGCCGAATCCCATCTGCAGCAACCCTCCTGCCCAGAAACTCAACCTCAGGAGCTAAAAACACACAATTAGACTTCTTGAGTCGCAGGCCTACCCGGTCCAGTCGGCGTAGCACCTCCTCCAGGTTGTGGAGGTGTTCCTCGGTGTCTCGACCTGTGATGAGGATGTCGTCCTGAAATACGATCGTTCCAGGAATGGATTTAAGCAGGCTTTCCATGTTTCTTTGAAAAATCATGGCTGCTGATCGAATGCCAAACGGGCACCTGTTATAGGCAAACAGTCCCTTGTGCGTGGTGATGGTGGTCAGTAGTTTGGATTCGTCGGCCAGTTCCTGGGTCATATAGGCTGAAGTGAGGTAAAACTTGGAGAACAGCTTGCCGCCTGCCAGCGTGGCGAAAAGGTCCTCCGTTTTTTGGAGCGGGTATTGGTCTTGTAGGGACACTCGGTTGATGGTGGCCTTGTAGTCGCCACAGATCCTGACAGAGCCATCTGCTTTTAGAACAGGAACGATGGGGCTCGCCCAGTCACTGAATTCAACAGGCGAGATAATGTCCTCTCACAACAGCCGGTCCAATTCGCTCTCGATTTTTTCCCACATCACATGGCACCGCTCTGGCTTTGTGGTGCACTGGCCTGGCTTCCGGGGTGATGTGTATCACTACTTTAGTGCCTTTGAAAGTCCCGATGCCTGGTTGAAATAGTGACTCGAATTGTTGTAGGACTTGTGAGCACGAACTTCGCTCCACCGAGGACATTGCGTGAACATCCCCTCATTTCCAGTTCATCTCAGCTAACCAGCTCTTCCCCAACAGAGCAGGACCATTGCCCGGGACAATCCAGAGTGGCAGCCGGTTCACTAACCCATTGTGTGTGACAGCCATCATTGCATTGCCTAGCACCAGAATGATTTCCTTGGTGTAAGTCCGTAATTGTGTCTCAATACGTGCTAATTTGGGTCTACTGGCTTTGAGTGGCCATAGCTTCTCGAATTGCTGAATGCCCATAAGTGACAGGCTGGCCCCAGTATCCAGCTCCATGCATCAACAAAACCCTCATCATCATTGGTGGCGTTTTGGTGTATGAACTGTGAATATTCGCCACATGGACCCGCTGAACCTCGGCATCCATCGATTTGCCCCAACAGTCATCCTGCCTCACAGAACCCTCTTCTGGTCCATCCGCCTCATATATTAGTCTGGTTGCAGGTTTTCTACACATTCGAGATAAATGGCCACTGAGATTGTAGTTCCTGCTGACAAAATGTTGGAATCTGCAAGATCTGGCTAAGTGTTTTCCCCCACACCTCCAGCATGGGTTAAAGTTTCCATTGTTGGGAACAAAGGGACTATGGCCAGGAATTCCACGCTGACTGTCCCTTTGACTCCTCTTAAGTACCCTATTAGTGGGTATCAATGGCCCCATCTTGGGCTGCATTGTCCACTGTGATGGTGTGAACGTCCGTTCAGCCTGCCATTGTCTCTGTTGAGATCCTGCTCTGGGATCTATTGCTGCCTGGTAAATGTCGGACTGCCCCTGCCTGCCTGCGGGGCTCTGAGTAGCATTTATGATGTTGACTCTCTGATCCATCGCCGCGTTAGAGTCAGAATTGTGCGTAAATCATTTTCCTCTCTTCTCCCCCGCCATGAAAGTTTGAGCTAACAACCCTGCCGCTTCCAAGGTCAAGTCCTTGGTCTCAATTAACTTGCGAAAAATTCCTGCACGACCGATACCCTCGATGAAGAAGTCCCTTAGCATCTCTCCCCTGCAGGCATCTGTGAACTTACAGAGGCTGGCCAAACGCCGGAGGTCTGCGAAAAAGTCCGGTATGCTCTGTCCTTCACGACGTCGGTGGGTGTAGAATCTGTGTCGAGCCATGTGTATGCTGCTCGCCGGCTTGAGGTGCTCCTCGATTAATTTGCTGAGCTCTTCAAAGGTTTTGTCCGACGGCTTTTCGGGTGCCGGTAAGTCCTTCATGAGCGCGTAAGTCTTTGGTCCGCAGCTGGTCAGGAGATGAGCCCGTTGCTTGTTGGCCGCTGCATCCCCCAGCCAGCCTTTAGTTACGAAGCTTTGCTGAAGCCTCTCGACAAAATCATCCCAGTCTTCCCCAACACAGTACCGTTCCTCTGTGCTACCGGTGGCCATTCTCATGGGTCGTGAATTCCCGTTTCTCGTCGCCAATGTAAAGTTCTTACTCTACAGCATGAAACCACACGAGGCACATGCCAGGGACAAGGCCACTCTGTGACCTTAGCTCTTTATTACAGGACTCCAGAAGTGATGACCCTGCGTGGGACCTCCCTTTATATACCTGTGTGATCAGGTAAGAAGTGTCTCCCAAAAGTTCACCCCCTGTGGTCAAGGTGTGCATCTAAGTTGAGTGTATGCAGTAATACAGTGGTGTTACATTATAGTTACAAACATGACACAGACAGTGAATGCACTCATAGGGGAGGGTAGAAACGCTTCGGACCAGGCTGCACAGAACGAGGTGTGCGTACTGTATAGGGCATGGTTGTTGGGCGAGGGCCGCAACAACCTGGAGGATTTAAAACAAGGTTTAGTCCCCTCTTGGATCAGGAACAAGCACCTCGCAGCCCTCCACCCTTCCAGCAATTCACTAAGCCCGTGCCAGCTCCGCCTAGTCTCTGAAGCCTACCCTGTCCCAGTAGACTGTGGGAAATCTAACCACACTATTATGGGGATAGTATTAAGGATGCCGGTCATGGGTGGGACAGCCCGCCCCGCACCGGTATACCGGGTGGAGAACATTGGAGTTATTCAGGGAGGTGCACACATTCGTTTCACAGCGGTCCTACCCTATGTCATAAAGTAACGGGTACTGACCTCTCTGGGTGCCGGAGCCGGGGTGCACACGTAATACTGTATCCCCAGTACTTCAGTGCCCATTCAAAATCACAGTGTGGGTTTAAAGCTGCTGGCACACAGCCTATTAACTGCACCATGGAGGTAATGGCACAAGATCATGTCCCTCCACAGATAGCATACATAGGGGGTGGGACATAATCTGTCACCACCAGTGCGCCCCACTACCAACATGGACACTTCTGGTGTCCGGTAAGTGACAGTAGTTTTTGCTTCAAACCTGAGGCATCAGTTCAAGTGGCCCAGGAACGGATTGTCCCCATTCCTGAACCCTCCACTGTCCACCTCACTGTGAAGGAAAACATTACAAACCTGCAGATTATGTTGTACATTTTGGCAATGCAATTCCCCCTCTACCTGAACATCTCACCGCTCTGCTAAAAGCTGTAATTATCTCACAAAAACAGTTCTACACTCTAGAACAGAAAACCATTGAGATAGGGAAACAGATTCTCGCGATCACAATTCCGCCTTGGTGGGGCCTTTTCAGAAATATAGAAGTCCCAGTCTGGATCCGAATCATTTCCCATGCTTTAGTTATCTGTCAACTCGTGATTATTCTTTACTTATGGTGTCTCACTTGCCGAGTGAAACGCAGAGGCCGTCAGGTCAGGCACTAAAGGGTGCTGTATGCTCCTTGGCCGAACTTGGGAATCGTGCAGGGAGGGGTGACACCATACTACCATGTTTAATTTGTGTTTGATTTTACCTGTTGTAAACGGCAAAATATCAAGTGTTGTAAGAGTGTTACTTGAAATGTGTTTGACTATGTACCTTTTATTTTTGCGGAACTTAAAGTTGTGTTTGACTGTATACCGTTATTTTACTGTGAAAACCGAGTAAAGGAGGGGCAACGTACCCCCTCTATGTTGTAACCAAATTGTGGTGATTGTATTCACCTGTGAATTGCATTGCATTTCAACGGGGGGGATGCACATTAATGTTTAGCTAGTATAAATGCAGGGAAGGTTGACTCTCGGTATCAGGAATTTTGCTTATCTTGCTTGAGACTCAAGAGTGTAGAGTGTCAACAGGGGGGACTGAAAGGTCAAAATTCACGGAACACCCCCCCCCTCCCCCCCCGCCCCAGTGTTTGGGTTAATTGGAAAGGAAATTTAATTTGGGACTATCTACCAGAAGGTTTGAAATCCTAAAGTGCTCATGGAAGAAACTACGAACTTTAATTGAATTTTGGACTTTTACAAGACAAATTCCAGTCTGTGGGCGGGCCTAAGGAACTAAAGAAGCCTACTTGATTATTGGAAATGTCTGGGTGTTGGGGCTAAGGTGAATTGTCTGGAGAAATGGATACTCGAAAACCATTCTCCACAAGAGACATTTACATTACAACAATAACTCAGAGATGGCCAGCCATCAAACTAGACAGAAAAAAGCCATCTTCAACATGAATAAGAACAAAGGGTCCACTACAGCCTGTATGCGAAAACTAAGCAAAAAGGACATTGCGATTACCAAGCTAATAGTTCCATCAAGAAACAGATTTAGAAGAGCGACCCACCCAAGACATATTAGCTTTTAACGAACCCGCCAAAATATTACAAAAAAATGTCAAGCCCACCAAATTTAAACGAAGAACTCTTGACTGATTTGGCACAAAGATTAGGACAACTCAAACCATATAACTGGCCCCATGTTTCAACAGAGGGTATGCCATACATCCTAGCGTACACCATACTATGCCTAGTACCATATTATGCTTATGTCATCAAGAAGGGAGAGAAACCAACGCGACAGTTGTAAACTAACTTCTCCATCCTTGAAGTCCTGAAGTCCTGAAGGAAGAAAGAACATCACCATCGTGGCAGCAACCAACCACAGCCAACGTGGTACCACCAAAAACCCACCGCGATCGACCAAACTCGAAACAAAACTCCAACAGAAAGAAACCGAAGAATCGAAAGTTTCCACTCTACAGTCTAAGTCCTCACTACCAACAGATGAAAACATTACCTAAAGAGACTTTGAACCTATTTCTAACAAAGAAAACCGGGTACTTACCCCATAGATCCAAAACGCGCCTTACCGCATCAGCGGACTCAACCCAACTGAAGATTGCGCAGTAAGAAGTCTTCTCCGACGTTCGGGGTATGGCAAGCAGAACCTACAGAACTCAATGAACCCCGAAATCACGAACTACCGCTAACTGACCAGAAAGGATTGGTAAGCATAGTCTCTGGCTGCCCTGGTGTCTAATCTAGCTAGGATTAGGTATTGGGAGGATGGAGGTGTAATTTTACTGTAACCCCCTTTGAATGTGTAATGTATTGTGCTTTATTAGAGTGATTATAAATCTGACATTGTATTTTCTTGTCTGTAATAAAATCAAAGTTCTTTTGCATCAAACCAGTTGTCCTTTGCACTTTATCACACACCCCAAATAAACCCAGAGTCTAGAACCCAAGGGAGTGGGAGTGATTCGAACCACTCAAGTAGGTCAGAGGTGAACCTGACCCCCGGGACCACCCCTTACAAGTGTTATCAAGAAAAATTTGACACTGAGTCACATAAGGAGATATTAGGACAGGCACTGCTGAAACAGGCATCAACGCTAGAGGAAGCAGGTAGGAAGCTAACAAGCGACCCGGAACTAATGTGGATTGGGAAAATAGATTAAAGTGTAAGACGGTTGATGAGCAGTGGCAAACATTTAAGGAGATATCTCATAACTCTCAACAAAAATATATTCCAGTGAGAAAGAATCCTTTAAGAGAAGGGAGAACCATTCGTGGCTAACTAAGAAATAAAGGATGGTATCAAATTGAAAACAATGGCATACAATGTGGCCAAGAGTAGTGGGAGGCCAGAGGATTGGGAATTTTTTTTAAATCAGCAAGGGATGACTAAAAATTTATTAGAGGGAGGATAGATTATGAGAGTAAACTAGCAAGAAATAAAAAAAACAGATAGTAAGATTTCTACAGGTATATAAAAAGGAAGAGAGTAGCTGAAGTAAACATTGGTCCCCTAGAGGATGAGACTGGGGAATTCATAATGGGAAACAGGGAAATGGCAGAGACTTTGAACAACTAGAAGACACTAAAAACATCCCAATAATAGATAATTAAGGGGCTATAGGGAGGGAGGAACTTAAAACAATTACTATCTCTAGAGAAGAAGTATTCGGTAAAATAATAGTAGAAGACATTAAAAGCATCCCATAATTGATAATCAAATGCAAATTGTTTGGGCGGGGAGGGGGGACGCGTGGGGAGGGAACTTACAACAATCTCTAGAGAAAAAATACTAGACAAAATAATGGGACCAAAGATGCACAAGTCCCCTGGACCTGATGGCCTGCATCCTAGGGTCTTAAAAGAAGTTGCTGCAGAGATAGTGGATGCATTGGTTGCAATCTACCAAAATTTCCTGGATTCTGGAGAGGTCCCAGCAGATTGGAAAACCGCAAATGTTATGCCCCTATTTAAAAAAGGAGGCAGACAGAAAGCAGGAAACTATAGACCAGTTAGCCTAACATCTGTCGTTGGGAAAATGCTGGAGTTCATTATTAAGGGAGCAGTAGCAGGACATTTGGAAAAGCATAATACAGTCAAGCAGAGTCCGCTTGGTGTTATGAAAGGGAAATCATGTTTGACACATTTGCTAGAGTTCTTTGAGGTTGTAACGAGCAGGGTGGATAAAGGGGAACCAGTGGATGTGGTGTATTTGGATTTCCAGAATGCATTCGGTAAGGTGCCACATAAAAGGTTACTGCACAAGATAAAAGTTCACGGGGTTGGGGGTAATATATTAGCATGGATAGAGGATTGGCTAACTAACAGAAAACAGAGAGTCGGGATAAATAGGTATTTTTCCAGTTGGCAAACAGTAACTAGTAGGGTGCCACATGGATCATTGCTGGGGCATCAACTATTTACAATCTATATTAATGACTTGGATGAAGGGACTGAGTGTAATGTAGCCAAATTTGCTGATGATACAAAGATGGGTGGGAAAGCAAGTTGTGAGGAGGACACAAAATATCTGCAAAGGGATATAGACAGGCTAAGTGATTTGGCAGATGGAGTATAATGTGGGAAAATGTGAGGTTATCCACTTTGGCAGGAAAAATAAAAAAACAAATTATTATCTAAATGGGGAGAAATTACAAAATGCTGCAGTACTGAGGGACCTGGGGGTTCTTGTGCACGAAACACATAAAGTTAGTACGCAGGTACAGCAAGTGATCAGGAAGGCAAATGGAATGTTGGCCTTTATTGCAAGGGGGATAGAGTATAAAAGCAGAGAAGTCCTGCTACAACTGTACAGGGTATGGTGAGGCCACACCTGGAGTACTGCGTACAGTTTTGGTCTCCTTATTTAAGGAGGGATATACTTGCTTTGGAGGCAGTTCAGAGAAGGTTCACTAGGTTGATTCCAGAGATGAGGGGGTTGACATGAAGATCGGTTGAGTAGGTTGGGCCTATACACATTGGAGTTTAGAAGAATGAGAGGTGATCTTATTGAAACATATAAGATAATGAGGGGGCTCAACAAGGTACATGCAGAGAGTATTTCCACTCGTGGGGGAATCTAGTACTAGGGGGCATCATTTCAGAATAAGGGGTCGCCCAATTAGAGTGGAGATGAGGAGGAATTTCTTCTCTCAGAGGGTTGTAAATCTATGTAATTCTCTGTCCTAGAGAGCTGTGGAGGCTGGGTCATTGAATATATTTAAGGCGGAGATAGACAGATTTTTGAGCGATAAGGGGCTCAAGGGTTATGGGAAGCTGGGAGGGAAGTGGAGCTGAGCCCAAGATCAGATCAGCCATGATCTTATTGAATGGTGGAGCAGGCTCAAGGGGCCAGATGGCCTGCTCCTTTTTATGTTCTTTCTGAAATGCTACCTCCGGACCCTGCACCCCTGCCCCAATCCAGAGAAGGCAATGGTGTCACCGTTCCAGCTGAACATCAGCGTCACCGGGAAAGGACTCAACATTTCCGTCTGCAGAAGGCAACTTACTCATGGACCCCACCGTAAAATGCCTGGATGTCACCCTGGACAAGCCCCATCTCACTAACACTGGCCAGCAAGTCAAAGCCAGGGAGAACCTGGTGCAGAGACATGCTGGAACATGATGGGGGTGAGCACAGCCAGAATACTTCGTACGGCAACAGTGGCCCTGATCTGCAGTGCTGCAGGATACCGCACTGCCTCAGGGTCCTGCAGCCATTGCACAAAGATCGTGATGTGCAGCTGAACGTGCTGTGAGGACGGTGTCAGGGATGCTCAAGTCGACACTAGCTGAGTGTCTCGCAGAGCCGTCCCGCATTGCCCCGCCTGCCATTCACCGCTACTCCACCGTGCTCTGTTAGCTGGAAAAAAATCACAAGCAACATCGACCTGAAGACAAGATGAACCCGCCACGAAAGCACTTAAAATCGAGCCGGCCATTCTGGGAAACAGCAGCCAATATCCATGGTGTAGACCCACTATCCAGATAGACGGAATCGTGGGACGCAGGCAACATAAAGAACCGATACCTCATCACTGACCCAACAGCAGGGGTCCCTGTCTTCAACCTCTCTTGAAGACAGCGGACTGCACTCGACCCAATCCTCACGGGGCACGGACGATGCGGTCACCTACTCCACACGTGGATGATGAGGGACGACCCGAAGTGCGATTGTGGCCCTGAGTCCCAGACCATGGAACACATCACCTCAACCTGCCCACTGAGATCTGTTGCGGGAGGCACCTCATTTCTCCACTCAGCACTTCCGAGGGCAACGAATGGAGAGCCGAACTAAACACCCCATTGTAGGCTTTGTCCATCATTCGACATTACAATAGGAGAGGTGACCGAAAGCTTGATCAAAGCAGTAGGTTTTAAGGAGTGGCTTGAAGGAGGAAAGAGAGGTAGAGAGGTTTAGGCAGGGAGTTCCAGAGCTTGGGGCCCAGGCAACAGAAGGCACAGCCACCAAAGGTGGAGTGACTATAATCAGGGCCGCTCAAAAGGGCAGAATTAGAGGAGTGCAGAGATCTCGGGAGGTTGTGGGGTTGGAGGAGATTACAGAGATAGGGAGGGGCGAGGCCATGGAGGGATTTGAAAATAAAGATTAGAATTTGGAAATCGAGGCATTGCTTAACCAGGAGCCAATGTAGGTGATGGGTGAGCGGGACTTGGTGCGAGTTAGGATATGGGCAGCCAAGTTATGGATCACCTATAGTTTACTAGGGAGGGATTTTCTAAGCTTAAGGCCTAGGCAGCTGAAGGCACGGACACCAATGATGGAGTGTTTAAAATTGTGGATATCGGAGGGTTGTAGGGGTGGTAAGATTACACTAGCAAGGCAGTGTTATATTCCCATCCCTAGTTTCTCTGCGGCCATTAAGGGTTGAAATTTGCCCCCGCCCGCAATGGGGTGGCTCCCATTTTACTGCAGCTGTGGTTTGGGTCATCTCTTGAGTGACATTCAGCTCATCATCTTTATTTGTTTGGATCAGTCTTCATGGGGTCGGTGACTACACCCGAGGGGCGGATGCAGGGTGGTGATGGCAACTATGGGGCGGAAGTTGGGGCAGTGCGGAGTGACCTCAGCGCTGACATCATCACAGCGTCGCACCACCACGGCTCTCCCCTTCTCTTAAAGGGGAGAGCGTCCACGCTTTTAAAACTTCGGCCCACTGGGCCACCAGGGAGGGTTTCGGCCGGGCCAGCGGCCTGGCACCCAAGAGGGGGTCACCGCTGAGCTATTAGGGGCCATTGTTCTCTTCGTCGCCCCCACTAGTGAAGTATTGGTATTGCAGCTCCAGCTTTCATTGCAATCTCAAGCTGTAATGAAAGGACTCACTCGAAAAATTAACCTGGCTTTTGAGAAAATCACAAGACAGGCGAGGATGAGGAAGGTCTGTTGCCTGACAGTGTCAGCCGTGGCTCAGTGGGCAGCACCCTCGCCTCTGAGTCAGACGGTTGTGGGTTCAAGCCCACCCACTCCAGGGACTTGAGCACGTAAATCTAGGCTGAGACCCCGGCCAAACCCAGGGGCATAATTGTCGGGTCGACATAGCAGTCGGCCGACAAATAAAAAAACATGGTGGCAGTGTGCCCTCTGCTGCAGAAGGCCACAGCCTCACTGGACCACTGGGAAAAAGCTTGTTTTGGCACCAGCGGGCGGGCCAAAGATCTTCGGAGGGAAATGTCGCCGTCAGGGGGGGTTAGATCAGCGGTGGGCACGGTGATGACCTGCTGACCGCGGATCGGCAGCAGTGGAGTGGGGGAGTGAGGGGGGGGTGGTTCGGGGCAACGCCAGCAAGACTCGGGTGGGCAATTGGGCTAGCAGCGGCCATTCCACCAACAGTCGGAGCCACTCCACTCCACAGCGTGGCCGCCGATTTGCGGTGGTAACAGGCCTTGAGGAACAGGGCAATTTCGGGCCCTAAGTGTCAGCCATGTAGTGTGGGACAAGAGTTACATGTTGGCCAGGCTCAGTCAAGGTGACATGTTTCCTTCCCCGAAGGGCACGAGTGGAACACTTGTGTTTTTACAACAGTTCAACAGATTCCATGCTCATGTTTATTTTCCGAGTGACAGCCAGATTTATTGAAGTTAATTTCATAACTCATCATTTGAACTCAGGATCCCTGGGCTGCTTGTCCAGTAAGAAAGAAAAGCTTGCATTTATATAGCACCTTTCATGATGTCCCAAAGCACTTTACAGCCAATGAAGTACTTTTGGAGTGTAGTCACTGTTGTAATGTGGGAAACGAGGCAGCCAATTGGCGCACAGCAAGCTCCCACAAACAGCAATGTGATAATGACCAGACAATCTGATTTAGTGATCAATATTGGCCAGGACACCGGTGATAACTCCCCTGCTCTTCTTCGAAATAGCGCCATGGGATCTTTTTCGTCTACCTGAGAGAGCAGACGGGGCCTCGGTTTAACATCTCATCCGAAAGACGGCACCTCTGACAGTGCAGCACTCCCTCAGCACTGCACTGGGAGTGTCAGCCTAGATTTAAGTGCTCAAGTCCCTGGAGTGGGACTTGAACCCACAACCGTCTGACCCAGAGGCGAGAGTGCTGCCCACTGAGCCACAGCTGACACTGTAAGGCAACTGACCTTCCTCATCCTTGCCTGTCTTGTGATTTTCTTAAAAGATAGGTTCTTTTTCGAGTTGGTCCTTTCATTACAACTTGGGGCATGAGATCGTAATGAAAGCTGGTGCTGCAATACCAATACTTCTCTATGGGGGCGATGAAGAGAACAATGGCCCATAATAGCTCGGCGGTGACACCAGCAGGCAGGTGGTGGGTATTGCAGCTGGCTGGTCAGTGCACATGGAGAAATACAAGATGCAATTGGCATAAATATATTACAGTTTCAGCAATGCTACAATGCTTGATTATGAAAAGTAATATCCCTTCAATGTACTTTACTCACTCACTATCATTTCAGATTCAAAATATCCTGTCCTTTTATTCGTTTTTTTTTCCCAAGGTGGATGACCTCACATTTTCCGACATTTTATTCCATCTGCCAAACCTTAGCCCATTCGCTTAACCTATCTAAATCTCTTTGCAGCCTCTCTGTGTCCTCTACACAACCCGCTTTCCTACTAATCTTTGTGTCATCTGCAAATTTTGTTACACTACACTCTGTGCCCTCTTCCAGGTCATCTATGTATATTGTAAACAGTTGTGGTCCCAGCACCGATCCCTGTGGCACACCACTAACCACCGATTTCCAACCCGAAAAGGACACATTTATCCTGACACTCTGCTTTCTGTTAGCCAGCCAATTCTTGATCCATGCTAATACATTTCCTCTGACTCCGCGTACCCTTATCTTCTGCAGTAACCTTTTGTTTGGCACCTTATTGAATGCCTTTTGGAAATCTAAATACACCACATCCATCGGTACACCTCTATCCACCATGCTCGTTATATCCTCATAGAATTCCAGTAAATTAGTTAAACATGATTTCCCCTTCATGAATCCATGCTGCGTCTGCTTGATTGCACTATTCCTATCTAGATGTCCCGCTATTTCTTCCTTAATGATAGCTTCAAGCATTTTCCCCACTACAGATGTTAAACTAACCGGCCTATAGTTACCTGCCTTTTGTCTGCCCCCTTTTTTAAACAGAGGCGTTACATTAGCTGCTTTTCAATCCGCTGGTACCTCCCCAGAGCCCAGAGAATTTTGGTAGGTTATAATGAATGTATCTGCTATAACTTCTGCCATCTCTTTTAATAACCTGGGATGCATTTCATCAGGACCAGGGGACTTGCCTACCTTGAGTCCCATTAGCCTGTCCAGCACTACCTCCCTAGTGATAGTGATTGTCTCAAGGTCCTCCCTTCCCACATTCCCGTGACCAGCAATTTTTGGCATGGTTTTTGTGTCTTCCACTGTGAAGACCGAAGCAAAATAATTGTTTAAGGTCTCAGCCATTTCCACATATCACATTATTAAATCCCCCTTCTCATCTTCTAAGGGACCAACATTTACTTTAGTCACTCTTTTCCGTTTTATATATCGGTAAAAGCTTTTACTATCTGTTTTTATGTTTTGCGCAAGTTTACTTTCGTAATCTATCTTTCCTTTCTTTATTGCTTTCTTAGTCATTCTTTGCTGTCGCTTAAAATTTTCCCAATCTTCTAGTTTCCCACTAACCTTGGCCACCTTATACGCATTAGTTTTTAATTTGATACTCTCTTTTATTTCCTTAGTTATCCACGGCTGGTTATCCCTTCTCTTACATCCCTTCTTTTTCACTGGAATATATTTTTGTTGAGCACTATGAAAGAGCTCCTTAAGAGTTCTCCACTGTTCCTCAATTGTGCCACCGTTTAGTCTGTGTTCCCAGTCTACTTTAGCCAACTCTGCCCTCATCCCACTGTAGTCCCCTTTGTTTAAACATAGTATGCTCGTTTGAGACACTACTTCCTCACCCTCAATCTGTATTACAATTCAACCATACTGTGATCACTCATTCCGAGAGGATCTTTAACTAGGAGGTCGTTTATTATTCCTGTCTCATTACACAGGACCAGATCTAAGATAGCTTGCTCCCTTGTAGGTTCTGTAACATACTGTTCTAAGAAACAATCCCGTATGCATTCTATGAATTCCTCCTCAAGGCTACCCCGTGCGATTTGATTTGACCAATCGTTATGTAGGTTAAAATAAGAAAAATAAAGTTTTGTATTTCTATAGCGCCTTTCACGACCATCGGACGCCCCAAGCACATTCCAGACAATGAAGTACATTTTGAAGTGTAGTCACTGTTGTAATGTGGGAAACGCAGCAGCCAATTTGCACATAAACATCAATGTGATAATGACCAGACAATCTGATTTAGTGTTCAATATTGGCCAGGACACCGGGGATAACTCCCCTGCTATTCTTCCAAATAGTGCTATGGGATCTAATATGACCACCTGAGAGAGCTGGCGGGGCCTCGGTTTAGCGTCTCATCCAAAACACAGCACCTCCGATAGTGCAGCACTCCCTCAGTACTGCACTAGAGAGGTAGTCTAGGATTTTTATGCCGTTTGAGTGGGGTTTGAATCCGTGATCTTCGTGACTCAGAAGCCAGGGTGCTAGCCACTGAGCCACAGCTTATTCACAGTAACATATAGACATTTTACCAACACAATACTGCTCCCCAAGATGGAGGCTGACATCATGTCAATCCTGGAAATGGAGCCGTTTGGACTTTTATCACCCTGTTGTTGTTACAAAGTCGCCTCCTGTACTATATATCATTCTATAAAAACGCTCCTTTAGCAAGTCCTGGCACAGGGAGCAGTCTAGAAATGATGGAAGATGTGACTTGTGAGAAGTACCCTCTGCCCTTGGTGCGATCTCTCGAGTTAGCTCAGGTCACCGGCCAGTTTTGAGTTGTGACGTCTAGGTACAGATCAGCTCTGACTGAATCGCCCAGTTCAGAGCTGTCACCACTGATGGGACAGTGCAGGGAGAGCTCTACTCTGAATCTAACCCATGTTGCCCTGTGTAGGGTGTTTATTTTTCACTCTGCTCTGATTCTTAGACCTCAGAACTTATAGTGGGAAAGGACAACATGTGGCACAAAATTTAGGCATATAAATTGGCCAGTAAAAGCAGCAAACCTGAGGACAAGGAGAAATTTAGAATTCAGCAGAGGAGGACAAAGGGTTTAATTAGGAGGGGGAACATAGAGTATGAGAGGAAGCTTGCTGGGAACTGTAAGGGGGTTTGTAGTGGTCTCTATGAGGGGGTCAGGTTCCCTTCTGACCAACTTGAACGGTTTCGAATCGCTCCCACTCCCTTAGGTTCTGTACTCTGGATTTATTTGGGGGGGGGGGTGACAAAAGTGCAAAGGACACCGGTTTGATGCAAAGAACTTTGTTTTTATTACAGTCAAGGAAATACAGGCTTACTACTCGAGTAAGAAAACACAAGGCCAAACTTACAATCAAGAACAATACAAGGAAAGGTACAAGGTCAAACTTATAATCACTCTAATAAAGCACCATATACTCCACATTCAAAGGGAGTTGCAGTAAAATGATACCTCCCACCTCCCAATACCTAATTCTAGCTAGGTTAGACTCCAGGGCAGGCAGGGACTTATGCTTACCAATCCTTTTGATAGTTAATGGTAGATGGTGATGTTCTTCCTTCCTTCAGGACTTCAAGAGTTCGAGGCTGGAGAAGTTAGTTTACATCTGTCGCGTTGGTTTCTCTCCTTGTCTTGATGAGGTAGTAGCAACCACCTCTCTCCCCACCCTCTGTTGAAAACAATGGCCAGTTATACTATTTCAGTGGTTCTAATCTTGCCACCCAATCTGTTCACAATCCTTTGTATAATTTTGGCGGGCTTGGTTCTCCTTTGTAATATTTTGTCGGGCTCGTTAAAGTTGATATGTCTTGGGTGGGTTAATGTTCGAAAACTGTTTCCTGATGGAAATATTAGTTTGGCAATTCCAATGTCCTTTTGTGCTTAGTCTTTCGCATACAGGCTGGATTGGGCCTCTTTGTGATGTATATGCTGAAATGGTTTGTCCAGACCCATGTTGATGGGGAGCTAACTCTGGGTGATTTGTGATGGTAATGTCTCTTGTGGAGAAGGATTTTCAAATATTCATTCTTCCAGACAGGTTAACTCAGTCCTCACACCCAGACAGTTCCAATAATCAAGTGGGCTTCTTTTGTTCCCTGGGTCCGCCCACAGGCTTGAATTTGTCTTGTAAAAGTTCATAATTCTATTAAAGTTCATAGTTTCTTCCATAAGCACTTTAGAGTTCCAAACTTTTCTGTAGATAGTCCCAAATTAAATTTCCTTTCGAATGAGCCCAAACACAGAGGCGGGGGGGTTTCTTGTGAATTTTGCATTCCTTCAGAACATAAAAACCGACTGCAAAAGCTTCTATAGATATGTGAAGAGAAAAAGATAAGTGAAGACAAACACAGGTCTCTTGAGTCAGAATCAGGTGAATTTATAATGGGGAACAAAGAAATGGCAGACCAATTGAACAAATATTTTTGGTTCTGTCTTGACGAAGGAAGACACAAGTAACCACGGTTGAGCCACCTTCCCCAAATTATTTTTATTCCAGACAGGGATGTACAATTGTTGAAGTTCATCCATGTGATCTTTAAATGTTTGCCATTGCCTATCCACCGTCAACCCTTTAAGTATCATTCGCCAGTTTATTCCAGACAATTCACATCTCATACCATCGAAGTTACCTTTCCTTCAGTTTAGGACCCTAGTCTCTGAACCTACAATAGCTACAGCCAGGGATGGTGATTGTAGACACAGTGTTGGGACCCCAGCTATTTACAATATACATCAATGATTTAGATGAAGGAATTGACTGTAATATCTCCAAGTTTGCAGATGACACTAAGCTGGCTGGCAGTGTGAGCTGGACAGGCTAGGTGAGTGGACAAATGCATGGCAGATGCAGTATAATGTGGATAAATGTGAGGTTATCCACTTTGGTGGCAAAAACATGAAGGCAGAATATTAGCTGAATGGCGGCAGATTAGGAAAAGGGGAGGTGCAACAAGACCTGGGTGTCATGGTACATCAGTCATTGAAGGTTGGCATGCAGGTACAACAGGCGGTGAAGAAGGCAAATGGCATGTTGGTCTTGATAGCTAGGGGATTTGAGTATAGGAGCAGGGAGGTCTTACTGCAGTTGCACAGGGCCTTGGTGAGGCCTCACCTGGAATATTGTGTTCAGTTTTGGTCTCCTAGTCTGAGGAAGAACATTCTTGCTATTGAGGGAGTGTAGCGAAGTGTAACCAGACTGATTCCCGAGATGACAGGACTGACATATGATGAGAGACTGGATCGACTAGGCCTGTATTCACTGGAGTTTAGAAGAATGAGGGGGATCTCATAGAAACATAAGAACATTAGAATTAGGAACAGGAGTAGGCCATCTAGCCCCTCGAGCCTGCTCCGCCATTCAACAAAATCATGGCTGATCTGGCCGTGGACTCAGCTCCACTTACCCGCCCGCTCCCCATAACACTTAATTCCCTTATTGGTTAAAAATGTATCTATCTATGATTTGAATACATTGAATGAGCTAGCCTCAACTGCTTCCTTGGGCAGAGAATTCCACAGATTCACAACCCTCTGGGAGAAGAAATTCCTTCTCAACTCGGTTTCAAATTGGCTCCCCCATATTTTGAGGCTGTGCCCCTTAGTTCTAGTCTCCCCAACCAGTGGAAACAACCTCTCTGCCTCTATCTTGTCTATCCCTTTCATTATTTTAAATATTTCTATAAGATCATCCCTCATCCTTCTGAACTCCAATGAGTAAAGATCCAGTCTACTCAATCTATCATCATAAGGTAACCCCCTCATCTTTGGAATCAGCCTAGTGAATCGTCTCTGTACCCCCTCCAAAGCTAGTATATCCTTCCTGAAGTAAGGTGACCAAAACTGCACGCAGTGCTCCAGGTGCGGCCTCACCAATACCCTGTACAGTTGCAGCAGGACCTCCCTGCTTTTGTACTCAATCCCTCTCGCAATGAAGGCCAACATTCCATTCGCCTTCCTGATTACTTGCTGCACCTGCAAACTAACTTTTTGGGATTCATGCACAAGGACCCCCAGGTCCCTCTGCACCGCAGCATGTTGTAATTTATCCCCATTCAAATAATATTCCTTTTTACTGTTTTTTTTTCCAAGGTGGATGACCTCACACTTTCCGACATTGTGTTCCATCTGCCAAACCTTGGCCCATTCGCTTAAGCTATCGAAATCTCTTTGCAGCCTCTCTGTGTCCTCTACACAACTCGCTTTCCCACTAATCTTTGTGTCATCTGCAAATTTTGTTACACTACACTCTGTGCCCTCTTCCAGGACATCTATGTATATTGTAAACAGTTGTGGTCCCAGCACCGATCCCTGTGGCACACCACTAACCACCGATTTCCAACCCAAAAGGATCCATTTATCCTGACTCTCTGCTTTCTGTTAGCCTGCCAATTCTGATAGGTCTGGACAGGTTAGAAACATAGAAAATAGGTACAGGAGTAGGCTATTCGGCCATTCGAGCCTGCGCCACCATTCAATAAGATCATGGCTGATCATTCACCTCAGTACCCTTTTCCTGCTTTATCTCCATACCTCTTGATCCCTTTAGCCATAAGGGCCATATCCAACTCCCTCTTGAATATATTTAACGAACTGTCATCAACAACTCTCTGCGGAAGAGAATTCCACAGGTTAACAATTTTGTGCGTGAAGAAGTTTCTCCTCATCTCAGTCCTAAATGGCTTCCCCCTTATGCTTAGACTGTGACCCTCTCTCATTCTTCTAAACTCCAGTGAATACAGGCCCAGTCTATCCAGTCTCTCCTCATATGTCAGTCCTGCCATCCCGGGAATCAGTCTGGTGAACCTTCGCTGCACTCCCTCAATAGCAAGAACGTCCTTCCTCAGATTAGGAGACCAAATCTGAACACAATATTCCAGGTGAGGCCTCACCAAAGCCCTGTACAGCTGCAGCAAGACCTCCCTGCTCCTATACTTAAATCCTCTCGCTATGAAGGCCAGCATGCCATTTGCCTTCTTCACTGCCTGCTGCACCTGCATGCCAACCTTCAATGACTGATGTACCATGACACCCAGGTCTTGTTGCATCTTCCCTTTTCCTAATCTGCCGCCATTCAGCTAATATTCTGCCTTCATGTTTTTGCCCCCAAAGTGGGTAACCTCACATTTATCTACATTATACTGCATCTGCCATGTGTTTGCCCACTCACCTAACCTGTCCAAGTTACCCCGCAGCCTCTTAGCATCCTCCGCACAGCTCACACCGCCACCCAGCTTAGTCTCATCTGCAAACCTGGAGATATTACTCTCAATTCCTTCATCTAAATCATTGATGTATATTGTAAATAGCTGGGGTCCCAGCACTGAGCCCTGTGGCACCCCACTAGTCACTGCCTGCCATTCTGAAAAGGACCCGTTTATCCCAACTCTCTGCTTCCTGTCTGCCAACCAGTTCTCTATCCACATCAATACATTACCCCCATACCATGTGCTTTAATTTTGCACACTAATCTCATGTGTGGGAACTTGTCAAAAGCCTTTTGAAAGTCCAAATACACCACATCCACTGGTTCTCCCTTGTCCACTCTACTAGTTACATCCTCAAAAAATTCTAGAAGATTTGTCAAGCATGATTTCCCTTTCATAAATCCATTCTGTCTTGGACCGATCCTGTCACTGCTTTCCAAGTGCGCTGCTATTTCATCTTTAATAATTGATGCCAACATTTTCCCCATTACTGATGTCAGGCTAACAGGTCTATAATTACCCGTTTTCTCTCTCCCTCCTTTCTTAAAAAGTGGTGTTGCATTAGCTACCCTCCAGTCCATAGGAACTGATCCAGAGTCGATGCAGGAAGAATGTTCCAAAACCAGGAGTCACAGTCTAAGGATAAGGGGTAAGCCATTTAGGAGCGAGATGAGGAGAAACTTCTTCACTCAGAGAGTTGTTAAGCTGTGGAATTCTCTACCTCAGAGAGTTGTTGATGCCAGTTCGTTAGATATATTCAAGAGGGAGTTAGATATGGCCCTGACATCTAAAGGGATCAATGGGTATGGAGAGAAAGCAGGAAAGGGTACTGAGGTGAATGATCAGCCATGATCTTATTGAATGGTGGTGCAGGCTCGAAGGGCCGAATGGCATACTGCTGCACCTATTTTCTATGTTTCTATGTTTGTAGTCATTGGTTCCATGACCGGTTGGTTCTTCTTCTGTCCATTCTCTGCATGCTGTTTCCGTTCCTGTCCTTCTGCCTCTCTGTTTGATCATCGTTTTTTTATGTTTCTGTATTTGTATATTTATATCCACAGTATGAATAAGTTTCCCGCTGGGCCAGGGTCCGATTAATGCGTCTGGATCGATGCGGTGATTTGTTTAACTGGCTGTGGTGATGAGTTTGAATGGCTACTAATTTGCACATGGAGTCGACAGTGCAAAAGATGACTCCTTATCCTTAATGCCCTGTTATCCAAAAATGTGCATTTTGTAGGATCCTTTGTAGTCCTGGTTTCTTGCAGACTTGTAGTCTCTGGGGTGAACTGTTTTACCCCTGCGGCCAATTAACTCCGGGGCTCCTCGGAGAGATAGTATCAATCTCTTTGTCTGTATGCCTAACCAAGTTTATTCCTTGACCACAGAGATTGCTTTTAATGGGTGATGAGTCACCACTTGCCTCAGGCTGGTGCCTTTTCCCCTCCCAGGTAGTCCAAAAGATTTTACTTTAAAACAGTTTGTTCCTGGCCTCTTCCTGGGCCTTGGTCCAAGAAAAATAGGTGTACCTTTACACCTGGGAGTTTTTGATGTGACAATGTAGAGGAAGCTTTACTCTGTATCTAACCCGTGCTGTACCTGCCCTGAGAGTGTTTGATGGGACAGTGTAGAGGGAGCTTCACTCTGTATCTAACCTGTGCTATACCTGCCCTGCGAGTGTTTGATGGGACAGTGTAGAGGGAGCTTTACTCTATATCTAACCCATGCTGTACCTGCCCTGGGAGTGTTTGATGGGACAGTGTAGAGGGAGCTTTACTCTGTATCTAACCCCGTGCTGTACCTGCCCTGGGGGTGTTTGATGGGACAGTGTAGAGGGAGCTTTACTCTGTATCTAACCCCGTGCTGTAGCTGCATTGCAACTTCTTGAAGCTGGGAATAGTTTCATGAAGAGAAAGAGTCATCTTTTATTCTCTATCACTGACGTCCATCTTCCTGATTAGGACAGAATGAAATCTCTGGTGGGAAAGAACAGAAATATGCAGCTTGGCCTGAGGAAGGGGTCAGTGACAGAGATACTAATGAACAATCGGACTCAGTAACGCGGAGTGCAACACTGAAGCTGCTCAGCTTTCCAATGTTCATTAAATAGTGATAGCAGAGAATTGATGAGCTGACTATCAGGGCCCAGAGTGCTGTACAACAGCCTTTTATCGCTTTGTTAATGGCAATTTACTAACATTTCCCTCGAATAGTGCAGCCAGATTTACGGCTGATCACATTAAGGCTTCTCACACCAAGGGCTTTCGATCATTAAATGTGTTTAAGTTGTGTTATTACCAAGTTATGGTCCTTCCAGAATCATCTTCTGCTGTGAGTCTTTCTGTACGGTCTCTCGAACTGACAAGCTGAATTTAAAAGAGGAGGATGGAATGCAGTGTGCATTTTGTTACTGGGGATCTGGGAGGGAAGGGGATTATACATCAAATTACATCGAATTTACAGCACAGAGAAAGGCCCACCTGGCCTGTGCCCGTGTTTATGCTCCACACGAGCCTCTTCCCATCCCTCTTCATCTCACCCCATCAGCATACCCTTCGAGTCAGAAGGTTGTGGGTTCAAGTCCCACTCCAGGGACTTGAGCACATAAATCTAGGCTGACACTCCAGTGTCGTGCTGAGGGAGTGCTGCACTGTCGGAGGTGCTGATTTTTTGGCTGAGATCCCATGGCACTATTTGGAAGAAGAGCAGGGGCGTTGTCCCCGGTGTCCTGGCCAATATTTATCCCTCAATCAACATCACTAAAAAGGAAAAGCAAAACACTGCGGATGCTGGAATCTGAAATGAAAACAGAAATACTCAGCGGGTCAGGCAGCATCTGTGGAGAGAGAAACAGAGTTAACGTTTCAGGTCGATGACCCTTCGTCAGAACTGGAGAATGTTCGAAATGCAACAGATTCTTAAGGGGCACTGAAAGGGGAAGGGGAAAAGCAGATTATCACATTGCTGTTTGTGGGAGCTTGCTGTGCGCAAATTGTCTGCCTCGTTTCCTACATTACAACAGTGACTGCACTCCACAAGTACTTAATTGGCTGTAAAGCACTTTGAGACATCCGGTGGTCGTGAAAATCGCTGTAGAAATGCAAGCTTTTCTTTTTTTTCTTTATGTCCATTTCATCCTCATATACTTGTCTTGTCTCCCCTTAAATGCATCTATACGATTCACCTCAACCACTCCCTGCGGTGGCGAGTTCCACATTCTCAGCATGCTCTGGGTAAAGAAGTTTCTCCTGAATTCGCGATTATTAGTGCGAGGAGCTGAATGGCCTCCTCCTGTCCCCATGAGGATTGTGAAAGCCCTTGCAGAGAATGCTGATCAGTAACCACCCCCCTCTTGCCTTCCACTCCCCACTGTCGTATCAGTGGCCTGCGATTAATTATTGTGCCGTCGTGCCCTGAATGGCTGAATGAAAATGAGATGTGACGCAGGTGGTGAGTATTGCTTCAGACCTTTCACTTTCATTTATTCATCAGCCTCCCGTCAGCACTGTGAAAACCCGATTTGGATGATAAAAGAGTGAAGCTGACCAAGACACATGGTTTGCTTTGGAAAGGAAGAGAATTGTAATATCCTCGGCCTCTGGTAGCACGGACACAAATAGCTTCACCTTTTGTTACAGCTCAGGTACAGCACAAGTCGTGAGGTGGAGAGCGAGGGTGAAAATATCAAACACAATCGCTTTGCGTTCGACTTTTAATCACAGCTTCATTCTTCGGCAGCACATCTCTCAAACTCACAATCTCCACCACCGAGAAGGACAAGGGCAGCAGGCACATGGGAACACCACCACCTCCACGTTCCCCTCCAAGTCACACACCATCCTGACTTGGAAATATATCGCCGTTCCTTCATCGTCGCTGGGTCAAACTCCTGGAACTCACTCCCCATAAGAACATAAGAAATAAGAGCAAGAGTGGGCCATATGGCCCCCACCCCGCCCCCCCCGAGCCTGTTCCACCATTCAATAAGATCATGGCTGAACATAAGAACATAAGAATTAGGAACAGGATTAGGCCATCGAGCCCCTCGAGCCTGCTCCGCCATTCAACAAGATCATGGCTGATCTGGCCGTGGACTCAGCTCCACTTACCCGCCCGCTCCCCGTAACCCTTAATTCCCTTATTGGTTAAAAACCTATCTGTGACTTGAATACATCAAATGAGCTAGCCTCAACTACTTCCTTGGGCAGAGAATTCCACAGATTCACAACTCTCTGGGAGAAGAAATTCCTTCTCAACTCAGTTTTAAATTGGCTCTCCTGTATTTTGAGGCTGTGCCCTGTGTTCTAGTCTCCCCGACCAGTGGAAACAACCTCTCTGCCTCTATCTTGTCTATCCCTTTCATTATTTTAAATGTTTCTATAAGATCACCCCTCATCCTTCTGAACTCCAACGAGTAAAGACCCAGTCTACTCAATCTATCATCATAAGGTAACCCCCTCATCTCCGGAATCAGCCTCGTGAATCGTCTCTGTACCCCCTCCAAAGCTAGTATATCCTTCCTTAAGTAAGGTGACCAAAACTGCACGCAGTACTCCAGGTGCGGCCTCACCAATACCCTATACAGTTGCAGAAAGACCTCCCTGCTTTTGTACTCCATCCCTCTCGCAATGAAGGCCAACATTCCATTTGCCTTCCTGATTACCTGCAAACTAACTTTTTGGGATTCATGCACAAGGACCCCCAGGTCCCTCTGCAGCGCAGCATGTTGTAATTTCTCCCCATTCAAATAATATTCCCTTTTACTGTTTTTTTTCCCAAGGTGGATGACCTCACACTTTCCGACATTGTATTCCATCTGCCAAACCTTAGCCCATTCGCTTAACCTATCTAAATCTCTTTGGATCCTCTCTGTGTCCTCTACACAACTCGCTTTCCCACTAATCTTTGTGTCATCTGCAAATTTTGTTACACTACACTCTGTCCCCTCTTCCAGGTCATCTATGTATATTGTAAACAGTTGTGGTCCCAGCACCAATCCCTGTGGCACACCACTAACCACCGATTTCCAACCCGAAAAGGACCCATTTATCCCGACTCTCTGCTTTCTGTTCGCCAGCCAATTCTCGATCCATGCTAATACATTTCCTCTGACTCTGCGTACCTTTATCTTCTGCAGTAACCTTTTGTGTGGCACCTTATCGAATGCCTTTTGGAAATCCAAATACAGCATATCCATCGGTACACCTCTATCCACCATGGTCGTTATATCCTCAAAGAATTCCAGTAAATTAGTTAAACATGATTTCCCCTTCATGAATCCATGCTGCGTCTGCTTGATTGCACTATTCCTATCTAGATGTCCCGCTATTTCATCCTTAATGATAGCTTCAAGCATTTTCCCCACTACAGATGTTAAACTAACCGGCCTATAGTTACCTGCCTTTTGTCTGCCCCCTTTTGTAAACAGAGGCGTTACATTAGCTGCTTTCCAATCCGCTGGTACCTCCCCAGAGTCCAGAGAATTTTGGTAGATTATAACGAATGCATCTGCTATAACTTCTGCCATCTCTTTTAATACCCTGGGATGCATTTCATCAGGACCAGGGGACTTGTCTTCCTTGAGTCCCATTAGCCTGTCCAGCACTACCCCCCTAGTGAAAGTGATTGTCTCAAGGTCCTCCCTTCCCACATTCCCGTGACCAGCAATTTTTGGCATGGATTTTGTGTCTTCCACTGTGAAGACCGAAGCAAAATAATTCTTTAAGGTCTCAGCCATTTCCACATTTCCCATTATTAAATCCCCCTTCTCATCTTCTAAGGGACCAACATTTATTTTAGTCACTCTTTTCCATTTTATATATCTGTAAAAGCTTTTACTGTCTGTTTTTATGTTTTGCGCAAGTTTACTTTCGTAATCTATCTTTCCTTTCTTTATTGCTTTGTTAGTCATTCTTTGCTGTTGTTTAAAATTTTCCCAATCTTCTATTTTCCCACTAACCTTGGCCACCTTATATGCATTGGTTTTTAATTTGATACTCTCCTTTATTTCCTTGGGTATCCACGGCTGGTTATCCCTTCTCTTACCGCCATTCTTTTTCACTGTCATCGACAGTGATCATCGAGTGATCGCTGATTATCGACCTCAACTCCACTTTCCTGCCTGATCTCCATAACCCTTGATTCCCCTAGTATCCAAAAATCTATCGATCCCGGCCTTGAATATATTCAGAGACTCAGCATCCACAGCCTTCTGGGGCAGAGAATTCCAAAGATTCACCACCCTCCCTAACAGCAATGTGGGAGAACCTTCTCCACACGGACTGCAGTGGTTCAAGAAGGCAGCTCACCACCACATTCTCAAGGGCAGTTAGTGATGGTCAATTAATGCCTGCTTGACAGCGATGCTCATATCCTATGAGTGAATAATAAAAGGATGTGCTTATTTGTACTGCCAAAATGGCTGCCTTGCTCCACCCTTTGTCTATGATTGGTCCCCTTGGAGGATAAGCCACTCCCTGAAGTTTCACAGGAATGTGTCACAAAACCACCCATCCCAAGATCTCACTGACTTTGCAAATTGTAACTCGATCCACTTTGACTTCCTGAAGCGACAGAGGACAGACAGCAAGGCCCAGCCAAAGTGCATGCCTCCCCCCACTCTGCCCGCCCCCCACAACCATAGATGAGGCACTGTGTACGGATTGTTAACAGGTTTATTGGGTATAAAGTGAATAGTGACAGTGTTGTGACTTCTGGATATCATCCACTCCAACGATGTCCCTGATCCGCCTTCCCTCTCTCCCCTCCGATCACCCCCTCCCCCACCACCCCCCAGTCACTCTCTCCCCAGCCTCTCTCTCTCTCCACCAGTCTCTCTCTCTCTCCCACCTCAGTCTCTCTCTCCCTCTCTCTTCCCCCCGCAGTCTCTCTCTCTACCCCAGCCTCTCTCCCTCTCTCTCTTCCTCCCGCTGTCTCTCTCCCCCAGCCTCTCTCTCTCTCCCCCCCAGTCTCTCTCTCCCTCTCTCTTCCCCCCGCAGTCTCTCTCTCTACCCCAGCCTCTCTCCCTCTCTCTCTTCCCCCTGCAGTCTCTCTCCCCCAGCCTCTCTCTCTCCCCACCCCCAGTCTCTCTCTCTCTCCCCACCCCCAGTCTCTCTCTGCCTCTCTCTCTTCCCTCCGCAGTCTCTCTCCCCCAGCCTCTCTCTCTCCCCAGCCTCTCTCTCTTCCCCCCCGCACCCCAGTCTCTCTCTCCCTCTCTCTCTTCCCCCTGCAGTCTCTCTCCCCCAGCCTCGCTCTCTCTCTCGCCCCCAGCCTCCCTCTCTCCCCCCCAGTCTTTCTCTCTCTCCTCCAGCCTCCTCTCTCTTCCCCCCCCCCACCCCAGTCTCTCTCTCCCTCTCTCTTCCCCCCGCAGTCTCTCTCTCTACCCCAGCCTCTCTCCCTCTCTCTCTTCCTCCCGCTGTCTCTCTCCCCCAGCCTCTCTCTCTCTCCCCCCCAGTCTCTCTCTCCCTCTCTCTTCCCCCCGCAGTCTCTCTCTCTCCCCCAGCCTCTCTCCCTCTCTCTCTTCCCCCTGCAGTCTCTCTCCCCCAGCCTCTCTCTCTCCCCACCCCCAGTCTCTCTCTCTCTCCCCACCCCCAGTCTCTTTCTCCCTCTCTCTCTTCCCCCTGCAGTCTCTCTCCCCCAGCCTCTCTCTCTCCCCACCCCCAGTCTCTCTCTGCCTCTCTCTCTTCCCTCCGCAGTCTCTCTCCCCCAGCCTCTCTCTCTCCCCAGCCTCTCTCTCTTCCCCCCCGCACCCCAGTCTCTCTCTCCCTCTCTCTCTTCCCCCTGCAGTCTCTCTCCCCCAGCCTCTCTCTCTCTCTCGCCCCCAGCCTCCCTCTCTCCCCCCCAGTCTCTCTCTCTCTCCTCCAGCCTCCTCTCTCTTCCCCCCCCCCCACCCCAGTCTCTCTCTCCCTCTCTCTCTTCCCCCTGCAGTCTCTCTCCCCCAGCCTCTCTCTCTCTCTCTCTCTCTCTCTCCCTCTCCCTCGCCGCTCTCGGCCCCAGGCCCGCCAGCCCCCCGAGAGGGTTCGAAGCGGGGGAGGGCGGGAGAGGGCTGGGGCCTGAGCGGGCGAAGAGAGTTGGGGCCTCAGGTCCTGCTTCTCCGGACCACGTGGAGGGAATGATTCAGGGCCGGAAGTGGGGGTGGGAGGGGGGCGGAGCTTGACAGGGGGCGGGGCTTTACTGACACATGTCTGTCAAAAAAAGTGCAGTACAAATAGTTACACTGTGCTATTGTGCTATTTTGATGGCAATTAAATGCATGTGTGGGAAAAATATTTTCCCGCTATAAACTTTAGGTCGTGTCAGCGTTGTGACATAGTTACAAAAACTCTGCTCCAAAATGCTGGAAAATTCAACAGATAATGATCAATTATTGCAATATTCTGATTAGGTGACATCACTAAACGCCCCCATTCACCACCTTCAACATTCACTCCCTCCACCACCGGCGCATCGTGGCTGCAGTGTGTACCATCTACAAGATGCACTGCAGCAACTTGAAAAGGCTTCTTCAGCAGCACCTCCCAAACCAACGACCTCTGCCGCCTAGAAGGACAAGAGCAGCAGGCACACCATCACCTGGTGCCCGGATTTGAGTGGCCAGCTTTAGCTGAGCTAATGGTCAGCTTGTACTCAGAATTCCTGTGTCTCCATGTGAAATCCACTGAGGATTCCTTGGTGTCAGCTTGTCTCGGGGAATCGTGCTCTCTGACTCTCATCCTGGCTTGCCAATTCTGATTTAACATCTTCCTGCAGGCCCCACGAGCCTGCTCTGCCATTCAATGAGATCATGGCTGATCTTCTACCTCAACTCCACTTCCCTGCACTATTCCCATATCCCTTGATATCCTTAATATCCAATAATCTATCAATTTCAGTCTTAAATATACTCAACGACTGAGCATCCACAATTCTCTGGGGTGGAGAATTCAAAAGATTCACCACCCTCTGAGTGAAAAACGTTCTCCACATCTCAGTCCTAAATGGCCGACCCCTTATTCTGAGACTGTGATCCCTGAATCCAGACTCGACAACCACATGGGACACATCACATGACATCTGCCACACTTTGTAAATGTTATTGAAGGATTACATAGAATTTACAGCAAAGAAACAGGCCATTCGGCCCAACTGGTCTGTGCTGGTGTTTATAAGAATATAAGAAATAGGAGCAGGAGTTGGCCATTTGGCCCCTCGAGTCTGCTCTGCCACTTAATAAGATCATGGCTGATCTGATCATGGACTCAGGTCCACTTCCCTGCCCTTTCCCCATAACTTGAACAGTGGTGCAGCAGGGAGGGATTCAAATTCCTGGGGCATTGGAACCGGTTCTGGGGGAGGTGGGACCAGTACAAACCGGACGGTCTGCACCTAGGCAGGACCAGAACCAATGTCCTAGGCGGAGTGTTTGCTCGTGCTGTTGGGGAGGAGTTAAACTAATATGACGGGGGGATGGGAACCTATGCAGGGAGACAGAGGGAAACAAAAAGGAGACAAAAGCAAAAGACAGAAAGGAGATGAGTAAAAGTGGAGGGCAGAGAACCCCAAGGCAAAAAACAAAAAGGGCCACTGAATATAAAGGGGCTGCAGGAGGGGTCAAAACTAAAAATCATGGTTTAAAAACTAGGATTAAAACACTCTACCTAAATGCAAGCAGCATTCGAAATAAAGTAAATGAGTTGACGGCACAAATCATTACAAATGGGTATGATTTGGTGGCGATTACAGAAACATGGTTGCAGGGTGGCCAAGACTGGGAATTAAACATACAGGGGTATCTGACGATTCGGAAAGATAGGCAAGAAGGGAAAGGAGGTGGGGTAGCTTTGTTAATAAAGGATGATATCAGGGCAGTTGTGAGAGACGATATTGGCTCTAATGAACAAAATGTTGAATCATTGTGGGTAGAGATTAGAGATAGTAAGGGGAAAAAGTCACTGGTGGGCGTAGTTTATAGGCCCCAAAATAATAACTTCACGGTGGGGAAGGCAATAATCAAGGGAATAATGGAGGCATGTGAAAAAGGAACGGCAGTAGTCATGGGGGGTTTTAACCTACATATTGATTGGTCAACTCAAATCGCACGGGGTAGCCTGGAGGAGGAATTCATAGAATGCATGCGGGATTGTTTCTTAGAACAGTATGTAACAGAACCTACAAGGGAGCAAGCTATCTTAGATCTGGTCCTGTGTAATGAGACAGGAAAAATAAACGATCTCCTAGTAAAAGATCCTCTCGGAATGAGTGATCACAGAATGGTTGAATTTATAATACAGATTGAGAGTGAGGAAGTTGTGTCAGAAACGAGCGTACGATGCTTAAACAAAGGGGACTACAGTGGGATGAGGGCAGAGTTGGCTAAAGTAGACTGGAAACACAGACTAAACGGTGGCACAACTGAGGAACAGTGGAGGACTTTGAAGGAGCTCTTTCATAGTGCTCAACAAAAATATATTCCAGTGAAAAAGAAGGGTGGTAAGAGAAGGGATAACCAGCCTGGATAAGCAAGGAAATAAAGGAGAGTATCAAATAAAAGACCAATGCGTATAAGGTGGCCAAGTTTAGTGGGAAACTAGAGGATTGGGAAAATTTTAAACAACAGCAAAGAATGACTAAAAAAGCAATAAAGAAAGGAAAGATAGATTTCGAAGGTAAACTTGCGCAAAACATAAAAACAGATAGAAACATAGAAAATAGGTGCAGGAGTAGGTCATTCGGCCCTTCTAGCCTGCACCGCCATTCAATGAGTTCATGGATGAACATGCAACTTCAGTACCCCATTCCTGCTTTCTCGCCATGCCCCTTGATCCCCCTAGTAGTAAGGACTTCATCTAACTCCTTTTTGAATATATTTAGTGAATTGGCCTCAACGACTTTCTGTGGTAGAGAATTCCACAGGTTCACCACTCTCTGGGTGAAGGAGTTTCTCCTCATCTCAGTCCGAAATGGCTTACCCCTTATCCTTAGACTGTGACCCCTGGTTCTGGACTTCCCCAACATTGGGAACATTCTACCTGCATCTAACCTGTCTAAACCCGTCAGAATTTTAAACATTTCTATGAGGTCCCCTCTCATTCTTCTGAACTCCAGTGAATACAAGCCCAGTTGATCCAGTCTTTCTTGATATGTCAGTCCCGCCATCCCGGGAATCAGTCTGGTGAACCTTCGCTGCACTCCCTCAATAGCAAGAATGTCCTTCCTCAAGTTAGGAGACCAAAACTGTACACAATACTCCAGGTATGGCCTCACCAAGGCCCTGTACAACTGTAGCAACACCTCCCTGCCCCTGTACTCAAATCCCCTTGCTATGAAAGCCAACATACCATTTGCTTTCTTAACCGCCTGCTGCACCTGCATGCCAACCTTCAATGACTGATGTAACATGACACCCAGGTCTCGTTGCACCTCCCCTTTTCCTAATCTGTCACCATTCAGATAATAGTCTGTCTCTCTGTTTTTACCACCAAAGTGGATAACCTCACATTTATCCACATTATACTTCATCTGCCATGCATTTGCCCACTCACCTAACCTATCCAAGTCACTCTGCAGCCTCATAGCATCCTCCTCGCAGCTCACACTGCCACCCAACTTAGTGTCATCCGCAAATTTGGAGATACGACATTTAATCCCCTCGTCTAAATCATTAATGTACAGTGTAAATAGCTGGACATTAATGATAGTAAAAGCTTTTACAGATATATAAAACGGAAAAGAGTGACTAAAGTAAATGTTGGTCCCTTAGAAGATGAGAAGGGGGATTTAATAATGGGAAATGTGGAAATGGCTGAGACCTTAAAGAATTATTTTGCTTCGGTCTTCACAGTGGAAGACACAAAAACCATGCCAAAAATTGTTGGTCACGGGAATGTGGGAAGGGAGGACCTTGAGACAATCACTATCACTAGGGAGGTAGTGCTGGACAGGCTAATGGGACTCAAGGTAGACAAGTCCCCTGGTCCTGATGAAATGCATCCCAGGGTATTAAAAGAGATGGCAGAAGTTATAGCAGATGCATTTGTTATAATCTACCAAAATTCTCTGGACTCTGGGGAGGTACCAGCGGATTGGAAAGCAGCTAATGTAACGTCTCTGTTTAAAAAAGGGGGCAGACAAAAGGCAGGTAACTATAGGCCGGTTAGTTTAACATCTGTAGTGGGGAAAATACTTGAAGCTATCATTAAGGAAGAAATAGCGGGACATCTAGATAGGAATAGTGCAATCAAGCAGACGCAGCATGGATTCATGAAGGGATAATCATGTTTAACTAATTTACTGGAATTCTTTGAGGATATAACGAGCATGGTGGATAGAGGTGTACCGATGGATGTGGTGTATTTAGATTTCCAAAAGGCATTCGATAAGGTGCCACACAAAAGGTTACTGCAGAAGATAGAGGTACGTGGAGTCAGAGGAAATGTATTAGCATGGATAGAAAATTGGCTGGCGAACAGAAAGCAGAGAGTCGGGATAAATGGGTCTTTTCGGGTTGGAAATCGGTGGTTAGTGGTGTGCCACAGGGATCGGTGCTGGGACCACAACTGTTTACAATATACATAGATGACCTGGAAGAGGGGACAGAGTGTAGTGTAACAAAATTTGCAGATGACACTAAGATTAGTGGGATAGCGGGTTGTGTAGAGGACACAGAGAGGCTGCAAAGAGATTTGGATAGGTTAAGCGAATGGGCGAAGGTTTGGCAGATGGAATACAATGTCGGAAAGTGTGAGGTCATCCACCTTGGGGAAAAAAATCAGGAAAAGGGAATATTATTTGAATGGGGAGAAATTACAACATGCTGCGGTGCAGAGGGACCTGGGGGTCCTTGTGCATGAATCCCAAAAAGTTAGTTTGCAGGTGCAGCAAGTAATCAGGAAGGCGAATGGAATGTTGGCCTTCATTGCGAGAGGGATGGAGTACAAAAGCAGGGAGGTCCTGCTGCAACTGTACAGGGTATTGGTGAGGCCGCACCTGGAGTACTGTGTGCAGTTTTGGTCACCTTACTTAAGGAAGGATATACTGGCTTTGGAGGGGTTACAGAGACGATTCACTAGGCTGATTCCGGAGATGAGGGGGTTACCTTATGATGATAGATTGAGTAGACTGGGTCTTTACTCGTTGGAGTTCAGAAGAATGAGGTGTGATCTTATAGAAACATTTAAAATCATGAAAGGGATAGACAAGATAGAGGCAGAGAGGTTGTTTCCACTGGTAGGGGAGGCTAGAACGAGGGGGCACAGCCTTAAAATATGGTGGAGCCAATTTAAAACCGAGTTGAGAAGTGATTTCTTCTCCCAGAGGGTTGTGAATCTGTGGAATTCTCTGCCCAAGGAAGCAGTTGAGGCTAGCTCATTGAGTGTATTCAAGTCAGAGATAGATAAATTTTTAACCAATAAGGGAATTAAGGGTTACGGGGAGAGGGCGGGTAAGTGGAGCCAAGTCCACGGCCAGATCAGCCATGATCTTTTCCTGTTCCTAATTCTTATATTCTTATAACCCCTTATTTCCTTATCAGTTAAGAAACTGTCTATCTCTGTCTTAAATTTATTCAATGTCCCAGCTTCCAGTTCTCTGAGGCAGCGAATTCCACAGATTTACAACCCTGAGAGAAAAAATTCCTCCTCATCTCAGTTTTAAATGGGCGGCCCCTTATTCTAAGACTATACCCCCTAGTTCGAGTCTCCCCCATCAGTGGAAACATCCTGTCTGCATCCACCTTGTCAAGCCCCCTCATAATCTTATACATTTCAACACCCGCCTCCTCCCACTCTATTTCATCTCACCCTGTCACCATATCCTTCTACCTCAGCTGTTTATCGAGCTTCCCCTTAATTGCATCGATGTTATTCACCTCAATACTCCTTTTGGCAGCGAGTTCCACATTCTCACCACTCTCTGGGTAAAGACATTTCTGCTGCATTGCCTATTGGATTTATTAATAACTTTTTTTAATGACCCCTAGCTTTGGACTCCCGACACGTGGAAACATCTCATCTACGTCGACCGTATCGAACCCCTTTCATTATCTTAAAGACCTCTATCAGGTCACCCTTCAGCCTTTTTTTTTTAAAAAAAGAGAAAAGAGGCCCAGCCTGTTCATCCTTTCCTGATAGTTAGAACCTCTCCGTTCTGATATAATCTTTGTAAATGCGTTTCGCAACTTCTGCAGTGCTTCTATATCCTTTTAATAATATGGAGGCCAGAACTGTGGACAGTACTCCAAGTGTAGTTTAGCTAACGTTCTATATAAGTTTAACATAACTTCTCTGCTTTTCAATTTTATTCCTCTAGAAATTAACCCATTTCTTATGGACTTGCTACTTTTAATGATTTGTGAATGTGTACCCCGACATCACTTTGCTCCTTTATCCGATTTCGACTCTACTTTTGCAAGCACTATCCGGCCTCCTTACTCTTCCTACTAAAATGCTATCTCACACTGATCTACACTGAAATTCATTTGCCATTTACACATCCGTTCTGCAAGTTTATTAGTGTGTTCTTGTATAGTGCCGCAGTCTTCATCAGTCTTAACTATATCCCCCAATTTGGTGTCGTCCACAAATTTGAAATTGTACTTTCAATTACCGAGTCGATGTCATGGATAGATTATTGCCCCAGGTTTTTAATGCAACCTACAAGTAAATGATGGATACAATTTGTAAAACTTGAATTGTAGCTTAATCTTTGTCTCCGATTTGAAAACACAGACATTGACTGCACACACGAATATATAATTTGGGTCTAGAATTTCAGATAAGAAAATTATCTTTCAAAAATCCAAGATGGTATCATCAGTTAATCAGGCTGTTCAATTTCAATGTTATGCTAATTTATTTCCTGATATTCAAAGCAGGATTTCTATCCTTTAATAGTCAGCTCAGTGGGTAGCACGCTCCTCTGAGTCAGAAGGTTGTGGGTTCAAGTCCCATTCCAGAGACTTGAGTACAAAATTCTCGGCTGAGCCTCCAATGTAGTACTGAGGGAGTACTGCACTGTCGGAGGTGCCGTCTTTCTCTCAGGTGGACGAAAAAGATCTCATAGCACTATTTCAAAGAAAAAACAGAAGAGTTATCCCTAGTTTGCCAATATTTATCCTCAATCAGCCTAACAAAAACAGATTATCCGATCATTATCACATTGCTGTTTGTCGGAGCTTGCTGTGCGCAAATTGGCTGCTGCGTTTCCTACAAGTGACCAGACTTAAAAAGTAATTCATTAGCTGTAAAGCACTTTGAGATGGCCTGAGGTCCTCTGTTTAACGTCTCATCCGAAAGACGGCACTCCCTCAGCACTGCACTAGAGTGTCAGCCTAGATTTTGTGCCGAAATCTCTGGAGTGGGACTTGAACCCACAACTTTCTGCCTCAGGTGAATGCCATGAAGCCACAGCTGACATTAAGAGCAGGAGAGTTCTGCCCGCTGTCCTGGGGTCAATATTTATCCCTCAACCAACATCGCCAGGTCATGCACCTCATCGCCGCTTGTGGAATCTTACTGCGCGCAAATAGACTGCTGCATAAATTACTGTGATTCAAAGTAATCCATTACGTGATGTGATTGTGAGAGTTCAGACAGATGGGGCAAAATGCAGTTTAAATGTGAAGCCATGGTTGGTGGAATTTTAACCCCAGCAGGAGTCCCATTTATTTATTTCAAGGCAGTTACCACAGGTGTTAAAATCGTGACAACCAGGAAATTTACACTTTGCTGTGATAATGGGGTGACCACTGGTGGCAAGATGTTGCATTATCAGGTCAACTGCATTTTATCACTGGAAGCAGCCTGTACTATTAATCACAGAGCATCACATTGAATTTACGGCACAGAAACAGGCCATTTGGCCTAACTAGTCCATGCCAATGCTTATGTCCCACACTTCTTTACCTCACTCCCAGCAGCACATCCTTCAATTCCTTTCGCCCTCATGTCCTCCTCAATATTACAATTTAGGTCTCGCAGATAACACTTTGAGTCATATTAATGGCGGGTGTAATTTTACCAGAGTGACTATTTGTACTATCCTTTTTCTGCCTTTCTGTACCTGCGTCCTCTGCAATCCGCCCCCGTTGCTTCCCGCCGGAAACAGAAGTGGCAGTGGGCCCCCACAATTGACAATTGTTCCTTCGAGCCTGCAGGGGGGAGGAGACGACAGAAACTGGGATTGAGAAAAAGGGGAACAGACAGGCACTGGGGGAGAGGGAGGGAGAGACCAGGGGGGATGCGAGGGAGGGAGAGAGAGACCGGGGGTGGAGGGGAAGAGAGAGGGAGGGAGGGAGAGACCGGGGGGGAAGAGACGTTCTTCCAGCTCCCAGTCACGGCACAATCCAGAAGTCATGACATTGTCCATTTAAAGTTCCATGGCAGCCGAACGTTTTCATACATTTATTGAGCAGTAAATACAACACACACACGAGAAAGACAGTAAAATAACTCTGAGGAAATAATTTACAACAGTGTGAAGACTCTAAAACAGGACAGCAAATGGACAATAGAAAACACATTCTGGCATCCCCTCCGCTCCATGTGGGAAACATTGAGCGACAGGCCTGGCAGAATCTCCAATATCCGAGACAATTATTTATAAATATATTCATGTAGTTTATTATAAATCTCGAAGCTACCATTTACCTGGTAATTTTACACAATTAAAATGTCTGCACGATGTGTTCATTTTGCAGTCGGGACACGTCTTGGTATTTTATATATTAATTTTTAAAGAGGTTTTTTTTTTTCCCAGCACGCTTTCGGATTTAAAATAAAAAACTGCAGTTCCCATAAAATGTTCTTAAAACAATCTTTTTTTTCCTGAAATTAGTTTTCTCCTAGCAAACAAAAATAATATCCACATATGTATATATATATATCCACATATATATATATTTACACATAGACACACACACACACACACACTCTCTCTCGCTCGTCACAATCGCTGCAAGTTCCGCTTGCTCTTTTTGCTCCCGGCTTGAGGCTGAGATTTGGAGCAGTTTATAAAATGTCGGCGGACGCAGTCCTTCGAGCCGTGGTAAGCGCAGAAACACAGCGAGCAGTAATCGTAGGAGCAGCGCTCGCTGCTGCACACCGCCCTCTGCTGGCAAGAGAAGAACTTGGCCGGCGAGGCACACTGCGGGCAGATTTTGAGGGTCTCGTCCCACTTGAGCGTCTTCACGACCTGGGGGGCGGGGGGGGGGGAAAGAGAGAACACACACAGTGGGTTATAAACGTATGCACGCACAAACCGAGGGAAATAGTCTCGGCAAGTTTCCCTTAGCAGAGGGGTCAACAACCAGGGGAGATAGATTTAAAGTAATTGGTAGGAGGTTTAGAGGAGATTCGAGAGGACATTTCTCCACCCAGAGGGTGGTGGGGGTCTGGAACTCGCTGCCTGAAAGGGTGGTAGAGGCAGAAACCCTCACCACATTTAAAAAAAAATACTTGAATGTGAACTTGAAGTGCCGTAACCTGCAGGGCTACGGACCAAGAGCTGGAAAGTGGGATTAGGCTGGGTAGCTCTTTGTCGGCCGGCGCGGACACGATGGGCCAATATAACCTCCTACCGTGCTGTAAATTTCTGATTCTGTAAGTTTAAAACATGAACGAGACATGAGGAAAGTTGGGGAGAAGTTGGGGGGGGGGTGGTAAAATGATTGACCTTTCAAGACCACCCCTCCCATAGATGATGTTCAATCTGCTCCAGCATCAACTCGACCCCCAGGACAGGTTCACCCTGCCTCTTGGCATTTGGAAAGTGAAGACTGTCCGCTCAGAGGCACTGGAGAGGGTGCAGAGAAGATTTACAAGGATGACACCAGAAATGCGAGGGTATAGATATCAGGAAAGGACGAACAGGCTGGGTCTCTTGGGAAAAAAAAAAAAGAGAAAGCTGAGGGTTGACCTAATAGAGTTGTAAGATTAGGAGCACAGGTCACACAGATATCTAAAGGGTCTTAGGAGTTACAAGGCATTTTATTAAGGGACATATAGTTCAAATTAGTCAAACCCAACACGCAATCAAGATAGAAGTACCATGACAAGTAGCTGGTACTAGTCCCGATCAGACAGACACCTGGTGGCACGAACAATTCTTATCTTCACCGTCTGTCCTGAAACGTCTTCTAGGCCTTTCTTTTATTCTCTTTTTAGGGGTGGGCCTGGAGTAGGATGTGGACAGAACCATTTAACCCATGATACGTCACGTTCTTTGTCTCAACTCTTGGGTGAAACCCTCCTCTTTACACGTTTTCCTGTTTATCCTCCCAAGGTTGGAGTCAACCAGGCCACTCTTGGCCTTCAATGTTTGGAGTTGCCAGTTATCAGTTATTGATGTTCACGCTGTTCAAGTCACTTTAGCTATTGTATCATGGAATGAATCTTCAATTCTAACACCAGTCTGAAGAGACTTTTTGGTCAAATTATTTCTTCCAATTCGCAATTTCTTAGAGGTCTTTAAAATTATGAAAGGTTTTGATAGAGTAGATATAGAAACATAGAAAGTTACAGCACAGGAGGCCATTTCGGCCCATCGTGTCTGCGCCGGCCGACAAAAAGCCGCACTGCCCTCGGTCAGCAGCCCTAAAGGTTACATACAAGGTAAACGGAAAGGTAAAGAGCACCAACCAGTCTGCCCCACACCACTGCAACATCCCTTATACTAAAACCATCGACACTCCACCCCAACCGGAGTCATGTGATCTCTTGGGAGAGGCAAAAACCAGATAAAATCCCAGGCTAATTCACGGAGAAAAAATCTGGGAAAATTCCTCTCCGATCCACCCAGGCGATCGAAACTAGTCCAGGAGATCATCCTGGCCATATTCTATTCCCTGCAGTATTTACAATCGTATCTGTGCCGACCAACGAAAGGTCATCTAGTCTAATCCCAATTACCAGCTCTCGGTCCGCAACCCTACAGGTTACGGCACTTTAAGTGCCCATCCAACCATCTCTTAAAAGTGGTGAGGGTTTCTGCATCCATCACTCTTCCAGACAGCGAGTTCCAGGTCCCCACAACCCTTTTGCCTAAAGAAGCCCCCCCTCAAATCCCCTCTAAATCTTCCACCAACCACTTTAAAACTATGCCCCTTGTAATAGCCTCCTCCACCAATGGAAATAGACCCTTACTATCCACTATGTCCAGGCCTCAATATTTTGTACACCTCGATGAGATCTCCTCTGTTCCAATGAGAACAAACCCAGCCTATCCAATCTGTCCTCATAACTAAGATTCTCCATTCAAGGCAGCATCCTAGTAAATCTGCTCTGCACCCTCTCTAGTGCAATCACGGCCTTCCTATAATACGGCGACCAGAACTGCACGCAGTACTCTAGCTGTGGCCTAACCAAAGTATTATACAATTTAATCATAACCTCCCTGCTCTTAGATTCTATGCCTCGGCCAATAAAGGCAAGCATTCCATATAATGCTTTTTAACCACCTTATCCACCTGGCCTGCTACTTTCAGCGATCTGTGGACAAGCACTCCAAGGTCCCTTTGTTCAGCTACACTATTGTTCATCTAACCCTAACCCTATTAAGTGGCCTACCACTTAATCTGTATACCCTTTCCTTATTAGCCCTTCCAAAGTGCATCACCTCACACTTCTCTGAATTAAATTCCATTTGCCACTGCTCTGCCCACCTGACCAGTAGATTGCTATCCTCCTGCAGCCCATGACTTTCCTTTTCATTATCAACCACACAGCCAATTTTAGCGTTCACTGCAAACTTCTTAATCATACTGCCTATATTCAAATCTAAATCGTTGATATATACCACAAAAAGCGAGGGTCCTAGTATTGAGCCCTGCGGAACCCCACTGGAAACATCCTTCCAGTCACAAAAACAATCAATCATTACCCTTTGCTTCCTATCTCCATGCTAATTTTGGATCCAACTTGCCACTTTGTCCTGGATCCCATAGGCTTTAACCTTCATGACCAGTCTACGACCTTATCGAAAGCCTTGCTAAAGTCCATATATACTACATTGTACACACTACCCTCATCGACCTTCTTGGTTACCTCCTCAAAAAATTCAATCAGGTTAGTTAAACATGATCTTCCCTTAACAAATCCGTGTTGACTGTCCCTAATTAATCCTTGCCTTTCCAAATGCAGATTTATCCTGTCTTTCAGGAATTTTTCCAATAATTTTCCAACACTGAGGTTAGGCTGACAGGCCTGTAATTACTCAGCCTATTCCTTTTTCCCTTCTTAAACAAGGGTACCACATTAGCAGTCCTCCAATCCACCGGCACCATGCCCATATCTAAAGAGCACTGGAAAATGATAGTCAAGGCCTCTGCTATTTCCTCTTTTACTTCGTTCAACAGCCTGGGATGCATTTCATCTGGGCCTGGGGACTTATCTGCTTTCAAAGCTGCTAAACCCCTTAATACTTCCTCTCACTATATTTATTTCATCCAGAATATCACACACCTCCTCAATTGCAGTATCAGCATTACCTCGTTCCTTTAAGATCCCTACCAATATCTTCCGCCTTCTCACAAAGATTACCCTCATGGTCTCTAATAGGCCCTACCCTTTCCTTAGTTACCCTCTTATTCTTAATATATTTATAGAACATCTTAGGGTTTTCCTTAATTTACTGGCCAAGAATTTCTCGTGCTCTCTCTTAGCATTCCTAATATCCTTTTTAATTTTACCTCTGAACTTTCTATATTCCTCTAAAGGTTCTAAAATATTTAGCCGTTGATGTGTGAAATGAGCGTCCCTTTTTTTCTTAATCCTTCCCTGTAAGTCCCTAGACATCCAGGGGGCTCTCAAATTATTTTTCCCAGCCTTTTTCTTTAAGGACACATGTTTGGCCTGAATCTTTCGGATCTCCTCCTTGAATGCCTCCCACTGTTCCGACACTGATTTACCCACAAGTAGCTGTTTCCAGTCTACTATGGCCAAATCACTCCTTAACTTAGCAAAATTAGCTCTTCCCCAATTCGGAACTTTTGTTCCAGGCCTATTCTTGTCCTTATCCATAACCAACTTGAATCTGACTGAATTATGGTCACTGGCACCCAAATGCTCTCCCACTAATACTCCTTCAACCTGTCCAGTTTCATTCCCCAAAACTAAATCCAAGACCACCCCTTCTCGTGTTGGGCTTGCTACATACTGACTAAAAAAGTTCTCTTGAATGCATTTCAAGAATTCCGCACCCTCTATACCCTTCACACTAAAATTGTCCCAGTCAATATTTGGATAGTTAAAAACCCCTACTATTACTAACCTATGGTTTTTAGACTTCACAGCAATTTGCCTACATATTTGCTCCTACATATGAAGTGTTTCCACTTGTGGGGAAGATTATAAACTAGAGGCCATCAATATAAGACAGTCACCAAGAAATCCAATGGGGAATTCAGAAGAAACTTCTTTACCCAGAGAGTGGCGAGAATGTGGAACTCGCTACCACAGGGAGTGGTTGAGGCGAATAGTATCGATGCAATTAAGGGGAGGCTGGACAAGCGTATGAGGGAGAAGGGAATAGAGGGTTATGGTGATAGATTTAGATGAGGAAAGGTGGGAGGAGACTCGAGTGGAGCATAAATACCGGCATGGACTGGTTGGGTCGAATGGCTTGTTTCTGTGCCGTATATCCTGTGTAATCTTATGCTCCATCTCAGTATTTTCTGCAATACAAAGCATCTCCATTCGGTAAAGGGGTGAAAGTGTTGGGTCAGTTGCAGAGAGCCTTGGCCAGACCCCAATCCGGCACACGGCACTGAAAGGGAGGGGGTGCAGCACAGCTTCACCAGATTGGCACTGGGGCTTAAAGGGGTTAATTAGGAGGACAGGCTGCATGGACTAAGCTTGTCATCCCTTGAGGTTAGAACACTGAGGGGTTTAAAATGGCAAAAAGGAATTTGATAGTTTCTCCGTGTCTGCCCTTTCCTCTGTGGGGCAGGGGAAATCTAGAACAATGGGGGGAGGTGGGACACAATTTCTAAACTAGAGCCAGGCCGTTCAGGCGCGAAATCAGGAAGCACTTCTTCTCACAAAGTTACCTGCTGGTGCCGTATGCTCTTTTGGGAAGCGTTGCCGGGCGTGGCCAGGCCGAGAGGCTGGCGCGGAGCCGAGTTTTTCCGCGGGGAATTCAGACCCACGCGCTGAACAGAAGAGAGCGCCCCGCGTGATACCGTGTTCCTGCGTGTGGCCGTATCGCCCAGAGAGTCAGCAGCAGAAACCTGGCATCGCACAGAAATAAAAATACCGGTTAACACACAACTGCATCAAGGGCAAAATACTTGCATTCATATAGCGCCTTTCACGACCACCGGACGTCTCAAAGCGCTTTACAGCCAATGAAGCACTTTTGGAGTGTAGTCACTGTTGTAATGTGGGAAACCCGGCAGCCAATTTGCGCACAGCAAGCTCCCACAAACAGTAATGTAAAAATGACCAGATAATCTGCTTTTGTTATATGGATTGAGCTATAAATATTGGCCAGGACACTGGGGATAACTCCCCTGCTCTTCTTCGAAATAGTGCCACGGGATCTTTTGTGTCCGCTTGAGGGGGGCAGACGGAGCCTCGGTTTAACGTCCCATCCGAAAGACGGCACCTCAGACAGTGCGGCGCTCCCTCAGCACTGCACTGGAGTGTCAGCCTCGACTTTTCTTTGTGCACAAGTCCCTGGGGTGGGACTTGAACCCTCAACCTTCTGACTCAGAGGCGAGGGTGCTACCCACTGAGCCACAAGCTGACACGGAGCATTAGAAAAAAGTACGGCACTGAGCAACACAGCTGTGGGGCGAGAGAGCATTAGGAACAGGAGGGGGCCATTCAGCCCCCCCAACCTCGTGGCTGATCTTTACCCCCAACTCAATTTGCCTTTGGCCCGTATCCCTCGATACCCTCACCCAACAAAAAAAATCTATCGATCTCAGCCTTGAAAGCTCCAATTGACCCCCAGCATCCACAGCCTTTGGAGAGGGGGGGGGGGGGGGGGGGGGGGGGAAAAGAGTTCCAGATTTCCACTGCCCCCTTTGCAAGAAGTGGTTCCTGATTTCATTCCTGTACGGCCTGGCTCTAACTTTAAGGTAATGCCCCCTTTGTTCTGGTCTCCCCCACTAGAGGAAAAAGCTTATCTTTCTATCTACGCTATCGAATCCCGTTCACATTTTAAACACCGCCATCATATCACCCCTCAATCTTCTACACTCAAGGGGAGCCACATAAAAAATTAGGGCAGGTGACCAAAAGCTTGGTCAAAGAGGTAGGTTTTAAGGAGCTTCTTAAAAGGAGGAAAGAGAGGTAGCGAGGCGGGGAGATTTAGGCCGGGAGTTCTAGAGATTGGGGCCTAGGCAACAGAAGGCACGGCAACCGATGGTTGAGTAATTACAACCAGGGATGCTCAAGAGGGCAGAATTAGAGGAGCGCAGACATCTCATCAGGTTGAAAGAGATTATAGAGATAGGGGGAGGCCGTAAATAGTCTACAATTAAATAACCTGCCAACACTGTCGAGGTTCACTTGGTAAGCTTGGCCACTTGGGTGAGATGACCAAAAGACCACAACACCTCAGACCTCCTCCTCCCTCCGATTAACTCCAGCGCAAGACTCTGGTTCCCCGAAGAACTGCAGCCACCATTAGAGAATCCCACATCAACTGCACCCCCTCCAGGAGTCTGCCCCAACCCCCACACAACTGTACCGCAAGAACCCCCCTCCCCCCCGCATTCCACTGGGAACAGCACTGCGTGCCTGACATACCCCACCCCATGGACTGCCCACATCACCCATAGAACTACACCCCCAGGAATCAAATCCATCGGGACTGCACCCCGGAGAATCAGCTCCTCCGAGATAGGGAGTGGGGACGATTGGAGGGAGAAAACCCACGTTCTCCCCTCCCTCCCGATTTTACGCTGAGTCACCAGTCATGAAGCGCTTTGAGCCAATCGCCACCGGGAAGCATGGCCAGAGGTTGGTGAAGGTTACATGCTCAAACGCCAGCGTCACGGGACAGTGGTTTCAGCAAAAATAAGCCACGTGCCCCAGTCACCTCAGGAGGAACAGACTTCACTGAACGTCTTGTACAAGATTCTGAGGGGGCTGGACAGGGTAAGGGCTGAGGGGCTGTTTCCCCCTGGCTGGAGAGTCTAGAACTAGGGGGCATAGTTTCAGGATAAGGGGTCAGCCATTTACACTGAGATGAGGAGAAAGTCCTTCACTCAAGAGGGTTGTGAATCTTCGAAATTCTCTACCCCAAAGGGCTGTGACTTTAACAGAATCAAGGGATAAGGGATAAGGGATCGGGCGGGAAAGTAGAGTCGAGTTGAAGTTTAGCCATGATCGTATTGAATGGCGGAGCAGGCTCAAGGGGCCGTATGGCCTACTCCTGCTCCAACTTCTGATCTATCAGCACTCAACATTACCACAGATGTCTGGTCCTGTAACCCATTACCAGTACTTCCCAGGATTCACAGGTTAATGGGAGGGAAGAAATATGGACCTACTCTTCGTAAGCGAGAAGCCTTCTTCAAGGACTGGCTTGCCCTCCTATCGTCAGAAATAATCTTCCTCCACGTCTTGCTCACCTTGACACAGCTATTGAGAAAGAAGAAGAAAAGCCATAGTTTCAGTCATTGCAGCTTTACAAAGAGAAAGCATAATTCAATTAAGCAGAGTCAGCATGGTTTTATGAAAGGGAAATCATGTTTGACAAATTTGCTGGAGTTCTTTGAGGATGTAACGAACAGGGTGGATAAGGGGGAACCAGTGGATGTGGTGTATTTGGATTTCCAGAAGGCATTTGATAAGGTGCCACATAAAAGGTTACTGCTGCACAAGATAAAAGTTCACAGGGTTGGGGGTAATATATAAGCATGGATAGAGGATTGGCTAACTAACAGAAAGTCGGGATAAATGGGTCATTTTCCGGTTGGCAAAAAGTGCCGCAGGGATCGGTGCTTTGTCCTCAACGATTTACAATCTATCTTAATGACTTAGATTAAGGGACCGAGTGTAATGTAGCCAAATTATGCTGATGATACAAAGATGGATGGGAGAGCACATTGTGAGAAGGACACAAGAAATCTGCAGAGGGATATAGACATGCCAAGACAAAGGGAAAGCATTTGGCAGAGGGAGTATAATGTGAGAAAATGTGAGGTTATCCACTGGCAGAAAAAAAATTAAAAAGCAAATTATAATTTAGAGAAAAAAATTGCAGTACTCCAGCTGTAGCCTCACCAAAGTATTATACAATTTAAGCATAATCTCCCTGCTCTTATATTCTAAACCTCGGCCAATAAATGCAAGTGTTCCGTATGCCTTCTTAACCACCTGGCCTGCTACTTTCAGGGATCTGTGGACAAGCATTTCAAGGTCCCTTTGTTCATCTACACTATTAAGTGGCCTACTGCTTAATGTGTATACCCTTTCCTCATTAGCCCTCCCAAAGTGCATCACCTCACACTTCTCTGAATTAAATTCCATTTGCCACTGCTCTGCCCACCTGACCAGTAGATTGATATCTTCCTGCAGCCCATGACTTTCCTCTTCATTATCAACCACAGAGCCAATTTTAGTGTCGTCTGCAAACTTCTTAATCATACTTCCTATATTCAAATCTAAATCATTGATATATACAACAAAAAGCAAAAACCCTGCGGAACCACATTGGAAACATCCTTCCAGTCAAAAAACATCAATCAACCATTACACTTTGCTTCCTAACTCCAAGCCAATTTTGGATTCAACTTGCCACTTTGCCCTGGATCCCATGGGCTTTAACCTTTGTGACCAGTCTACCACGTGGGACCTTAGCAAAAGCTTTGCTAAAGTCCATATACACTACATCATACGGACTACTCTCAACGACCCTCTTGGTTACCTCCTCGAAAAATTCAATCAGCTTAATCAAACACGATCTTCCCTTAACAAATCCGTGCTGACTGTCCCTAATTAATCCTTGCCTTTCCAAATGCAGAGTTATCCTGTCTTTCAGGACTTTTTTCAATAATTCTCCCACCAGAGGTTAGGCTGACAGGCCTGTAATTACTCGGCCTATCCCTTTTTCCCTTCTTAAACAAGGGTACCACATTAGCTGTCCTCCAGTCCTCCGGCACCATGCCCAGATCCAAAGAGGACTGGAAAATGATGGTCAAGGCCTCTGCTATTTCCTCTTTACTTCACTCAACAGCCTGGGATGCATTTCATCTGGGCCTGGGGACTTATCTATTTTCAAAGCTGCTGAACTCCTTAATACTTCCTCTCACTATATTTATTTCATCCAGAATGTCACACTCCTCCTCGATAGCGGTATCTGCATTGTGCCTTTCCTTTGTGAAAACAGATGCAAAGTATTTGTTAAGAACCTTACCAACATCTTCCGCCTCCACACAAAGATTACCCTCACTGTCTCCAGTAGACTCTACCCTTTCTTTGGTTATCCTCTTACTCTTAATATATTTATAGAACATCTTAGGGTTTTCCTTAATTTTACTAGCCAAGAATTTCTCGTGCTCTCTCTTAGCATTCCTAATATCCTTTTTAATTTTGCCTCTTAACTTTCTATATCCCTCTAAAGATTCTATAGTATGCAGCAAGTAAATCAGGAAGACAAACGGAATGTTGGTCTTTATTGCAAGGGGGATGGAGCATAAAAGCAGAGAAATCCTGCTACAACTGTACAGGATATTGGTGAGGCCACACCTAGAGTACTGCGTACAATTTTGGTCTCCGTATTTAAGGAAGGATGTACTTGCATTGGAGGCTGTTCAGAGAAGGTTCACTAGGTTGATTCTGAGACCATGTCCCCTAGTTTTAGTTTCCCCTATGAGTGGAAATATCCTCTCAGCATCCACCTTGTCGAGCCCCCTCATTATCTTATGTTTTGATAAGATCACCTCTCATTCTTCTGAACTCTTGTTGACTTATGAGGATAGGTTGAGCCTACACTCATTGGAGTTCAGAAGAATGAGAGGTGATCTTATCAAAACATAAGGCAATGAGGGGGCTCGACAAGGTGGATGCTGAGGATATTTCCAATCATAGAGGAAACTAAAACTAGGGGACATAGTCTCAGAATAAGGGGCCGCCCATTCAAAGCCGAGACGAGGAGAATTTCTTCTCTCAGAGTTGTAAACCTGTGAAATTCTCTGCCCCCGAGAGCTGTGGAGGCTGGGTCATTGAATATATTTAAGGCGGAGGTAGACAGATTTTTGAGGGATAAGGGAAAAATTGGTTATGGGGAGCGGGCAGGGAAGTGGAGCTGAGTCCATGATCGTATTAAATGGTGGAGCAGGCTCGAGGGCCCGTATGGCCTACTCCTGCTCCTATTTCTTATGTAGAAAGGTGGCATCAAGCGACCCAATATGACAGGCGCAAGCAGACCCACCAATTTCTCCCCCACCACTCTCCTCCTCCTCCTCCATAATGCACAGTACAGGGAAAGCCCGACTGCATTGTTGGAATGAGCAGGGGACACATGGACTACCTGACGGGCCAAGCTGCTGCTGCTTACCTAGTCAGTAGAGGGCAGCCTAAGGACAAATTGGGCCAGATCAGCTCCCATGCTTGTCTAAAATGGCCGTGGTAACGCAGCAAATGGTGTCACCAGAGTGACTGGAGCAGAGAGATGGGCAATCCATCAGTACGGCCCCCCCCACTGGCGGCCCTCCGACAGGGCAGCGCTCCCTCACTGCCGGCCCTCCGACAGGGCAGCGCTCCCTCACTGTTGCACTGGAGTGTCAGCCCAGACCATGTGCTCAATTCTCTGGAGCATGGTACAGCTTTGAATGCAGGCTAAAGCTTCCTCTATCAATGATCTCAGGAGATCTCCCTACTGCAACATCACCACCACACCGGTTACACTAACCACATCTGCGTAGCTTCACAGCATTCAGGGACTGCTCACCACAGGTCCATGCGCATTATGGACCGGCTCAACACACCCCCAAACCCATCTCCCTATCCACCTTTCCAGCCAGGGGAGCGTTTACAATAAACGTGACGGGCGGGGAAGATCAGCTCAGGTGAATATGTCGCCGTCAATGAGGTGCGTCTGTTACAGTTAATCTGCGTCAGGGGACTGCGGGTTTTCAAAATGGTGGTCGCGAAGGGATCCGATTCTGTTCTGCCTAAAGACACAAGCACAGCACCACAGGTATCCCGTGTTCTTCCTGTACTGAGTATGGGGAGTATGTTAACATTCATAATCAGCGATGTGTCCACAATCCCACAAAACAGTTACAGGGGGAGGCCAGTAATAATAATGTGTCGGTTGTGGCACTGGATCAGTAACCCAGAGGTCAGGAGTTCAAACTGAATTCAATAGATCTATTCATTGAGGAGTGGACACCAGACAGTAGCCATTAAATCTACCAGATTTGGTGCATGAACCTAAATGGTTGAGATGTTTCCCGGGGAGTGGATCCTGCCGCTGCTTATGGCGAACATTTCCCACACCAGATAGTTGACTCTTGAAGCTCACAAGGTAACGAGGGCAGTCAGTAAATGTCACCGTGCCAGAGATGCCACAGAGATAAAATGACATAGCATTTACAGCACAGGAACAGGCCATTCAGCCCAACAGGTGTGTGCTGGTGTTTGTACCCGACACGAGCCTCCTCCCACCCGAGCATCATAACCCTGTACTCCTTTCCCCCTCGTGTTTATCGAGCTTCCCCTTAAAGAACAACATGAGAATTAGGTGCAGGAGTCGGCCATTCGGCCCCTTGAGCCTATTCCAACATTCAATACGATCATGGCTGATCATCGGCCTCAACTCCACTTTCCCGCCCGATCTCCATATCCCTCGATTCCCCAAATATCTATCGATCTCAGCCTTGAATATATTCGGAGATTCAACATCCACAGCCCTCTAGGACAGAAAATTCCAAAGATTCACAACCCTCAGTGAAGAAATTCCTCCTCATCTCCGTCTTAAATGGCCAACCCCGTTTCCTGAGACTGTGACCCCTGGTTCTAGACTCTCCGGCCAGGGGGAAACAACCTCTCAGCATCTACCCTGTCAATCCCCTTCAGAATCTTGTATGTTTCAATGAGATCACCTCTCATTCATCTAAATTACAGAGTGTAGGCCCAATCTACACAATCTCTCCTTATAGGTCAACCCTCTCAGCCCAGGATTCAATCTAGTGAACCTCCGTTGTACCGCCCCCAAGGCAAGTATATCCTTCCTTCGATAAGACCAAAACTGTGCACAATACTCTAGGTGTGGTCTTACCAAGGCCCTGTACAATTGTAGCAAGACTTCCTTACTCTTATACTCCAACCCCCTTGCAATAAAGAACATGCCATTTGCCTTCCTTATTGCTTGCTGTACCTTGCATGTTAACTTTCTATGATTCTTGCACATGGACACCCAAATCTCTCTGAGCACCAACATTTAAAAGTTTCTCACCATTTAAAAAAAAATATTGTTTTTCTATTCTTCCGACCAAAAAGTGACTAACCTCACATTTCCCTACATTATATTCCATCTGCCACCTTACTGCCCACTCACTTAGTCTATCTATATCCCTTTGCAGGCACTTTATGTTCTCTTCACAGCTTACTGTCCCACCTAGCTTTGTATCGTCAGCAAACTTGGATATAGTACACTCCGTCCCTTCATCAAGATCTTTAATATAACTTGACCCCAGCACGGATCCTTGTGGCACCCCACTAGTTACAGCCTGCCAACCTGAAAAAGACCCGTTTAACCCGACTCTGTTTTCTGTCTGTTAACCAATCCTCTGTCCATGCTAATACATTACCCCTAATCCCATGATCCCTTATCTTGTGTAATATGCCTTTTTGAAATCCAAATATACAACATCCATTTATCTACCCTGCTACTTATAGCCTCAAAATACTCTAATAAAAGGCATCTATACTAGTCACCTCAACCACTCCCTGTGTAGTGAGTTCCACATTCTCACCACTCTCTGGGTTAAGAAGTTTCTCCTGAATTCCCTATTGAATGTTTTGGTGACCAACTTATATTGATGGCCCTTAGTTCTGGCCTCCCCCACAAGTGGAAACAACTTCGACATCTACCCTAGTTCTGGTATCATCCTGGTCAATGTTTTTTTGCACCCTTTCCAATGCCTCGACATCCTTTTTGTAATAATGGAGAGCAGAACTGCGCGCAGTAGCCCCAGTGTAGTCTAACCAAGGTCCGATACAACACAAGAGGGGACAGGGACACTGAACTTACTTCAGTAGGTCAGCGCCAGACAGAAACCTCAGCAGTTTGCTCAGCAGGAGCGGGAAGCCTCTCTCCGAAAGCTCTTTCCAGATGTCCACACGTTCCAACCCCATCTTCCTGCCGATGAGGTTCTCGATGCTGAAGGTTTGGCCCAGTAAAGTCTGCTTGAGCAGGGACTGGTCGACACCGGGCTTGCCTCTGGCCCGGCCCATGCTCTGACACACTGCCCAGCCCACCTGCAGTGCCGGCAGCAGGTGCCACTTGGAAAGCCCTGGGCTCTTCTTGTGTGGGCTGGCCGGCTTTGCCTCGAGCCCGGGACCCTCCGCAACACTGCGCGCACTCAAAACGTCCGCAGGAGCCTTCTTCTCCTCCTCCTCCTCCTCCTCGTCATCTCCTGAAGTCCAATCCCAAGGCTGCTCGCCGTTGCCCGCTCGGCCTTCCGCCGAGAGCTCGCCCCCCGGCGCGAGGGTCCCTTCGTCCTCCGCCGAGAGCACGGACTGATTCAACGGAGACAGGTAGCCGCTGTCCTGAGACAGGTAGCCACTGTCCTGAGAATCGGCGCAGCCACAACCGCAAGAGGGGCCGCAGGAGCAGCCCGGTGGATCCCGGCGAGCGCCGCACGCGGTACCACCCAGGCCGTCCGCCGCCAAAGACGCAACTCCGGCGTCCGTGGCACAGTCCAGAGGCTCGGTGCAGCGCCGATGGTGCGGGCAGTCCGGGCCCCACTGCAGGCTGCCCGCCTTCCCAGGGTGCGCCTCCATGTTACCGCTGCCGCCAGGACACGCACTGCTCATCCCACTCGTCGGACAGGCAGCTAGGTGGCTGGGTCGACCCGTGTACCTCATGTCGGAGGGGTGGAGAGGCACCGTCAACACAATCTCCTCGCGAGATGCTCTCAACACTGAAACAGAAAATAATGTTATTTTAAATAAATGCTTTGAATAAAATTTGACAGAGAATGTCAACAAGAACTAGGAGTAGTAATATTTACACTGGAACAGGCCACGCAGCCCCTCGGGCCTGCTCCGCTATCCATGGCAGATCTTCTACCTGAACTCCACTTCCCTTCACTGTCCCCATATCCCTTGATTCCCTTAATATTCATAAAATCTATCGATCTCTGTCTTGAATATACTCAAAAGACTGAGCATTTACAGCCCTCTGGGGTAGAGAATTCCAAAGATTCACCACCCTGCGAGTGAAGAAATTTCTCCTCATCTCAGTCCTAAATGGCCGACCCCTTATTCTGAGACTGTGACCCCTGGTTCTAGACTCCCCAGCCCGGGGAAACTTCCTCCCTGCATCTACCCTGTTAAACCCCTTAAGAATCTTCGGCATTTCAATTAGATCACCCCATCCTTGTAAACTCAAGGGAATATAGGCCTAGTCTACTCAATCTCTTCTCATCCCAGGAATCATTCTAGTGAACCTTTGTTTGACTAATTGAGTGCTCATTAGAATAGGGCACCGTGTTAATCATCAATCGTAGGCCAAAGTGTAGGATAGCTCATGTGTATTGCCAGCTGAGGCTCAGTGGGTAGCACTCACACCTCAGACCCAGAAGGTTGTGGGTTCAGGTCACCACTCCAGAGACTCGAGCACCAAATCCAGGCCCACACTTCCAGTGCAGTGTTGAGGGAGTGCCACACTGTCGGAGGTCTTTTGGTCTGCCCCTCAGTTGGACGCAAAAAATCCCACAGGAGTTCTCCCCGATGTCCTGGCTAATATTTGTCCCCCGACCAACATCATTAAAACAGCTCATCGGGTCATTATCACATTGCTGTTTGTGGGGCTTACTGTGTGCAATTTGGCTGCAGCATATGTCAATAACTATAAAGCACTTTGGGCCATCTTCCGATTGTGAAATATGCAAATTCTCTCATTTCTTTAGCATAGGAGCGTTATTAAACAAAATTTGACACAACCACAGGAGATATTAGGACAGGCGACCAAAAGGATTGAAGGAACATCTAAAAAGGAGGAGAGAGGTATAGAGAAACAGAGAGGTTTAGGGAGGGAATTCCAGAGCTTCGGGCCCAGGCAGCCGAAGGCTTGGCCGCCAATGGAGGAGTGATTAAAATCGGGAATGTGCAAAAGGTTGGAATTGCAGGAACACAGAGATCTCGGAGGGTTGTGGGGTTAGAAATAGGAGCAGGAGTCGGCCATTTGGCCCCTCGAGCCTGCTCCACCATTCAATAAGATCATGGCTGATCTGATCATGGACTCACCTCCACTTCCCTACCCACTCCCACTAACCCTTTACTCCCTTATCGCTCAAAAATCAGTTTATCTCCGCCTTAAATATATTCAATGACCCCAGCCTCCACAACTCTCTGGGGTCAAGAATTCCACAGATTTGCAACCCTCAGAGGAAATTTCTCCTCATCAGTTTTAAATGGGTGGCCCCTTATTCTAAGACGATGTCCCCCAGTTTTAAGTTTCCCCTATGAGTGGAAATATCCTCTCTGCATCCACCTTGTTGAGCCCCCTCATTATCTTATATGTTTCAATAAGATCACCTCGCATTCTTCTGAACTCCAATGAGTAGAGGCCCAACCTACTCAATCTTTCCTCATAAGTCAACTCCCTCATCGCCAGAACCAACTTAGTGAACCTTCTCTGAACAGCCTCCAATGCAAGTATATCATTTCTTAAATACGGAACCCAAAACTGTACGCAGTACTCCAGGTGTAGCCTCACCGATACCCCGTACAGTTGTAGCAGGACTGCTCTGCTTTTATACTCTGTTGAAGATAGGGAGGGGCGAGACCACGGAGGGATTTGAAAACAAAGATGAGAAAAATCGAGGCATTGCTTAACCGTGAGCCAGCAAGCACAGGGAAGATGGGTGAACGGGACTTGGTGCGAGTTAGGACACGGGCAGCAGAGTTAGGATGTAAAGGGAAGAAGCACTGATGGGCACAATGCCATATCAGTACATCGACATCCACACACTCTCCAGCAGACCACTGGATATCAATCAGCAACAAGATCAGTGTCTGACATCTGACACCACCCCCCCCGCCCCCCCCTACCAACCAGTGGTACTGAGGACAACTCCTCGCCCTCCAAAACACCACCACAGTCGAGAGCAGCTGAAGATACTGAGCTGGTCCAAAGGTCTCTACACAGGAGTAACCATCAGTCCGTTCATATGCTCTAAAGAGGATTGAATCTTATGCAATTGCACAGAGATAGGCGTTGTGCGCTAATATTTACATTGGAACAGGTCGTGCAGCCCCTTGAGCCTGTTCCGCCAATTAGACCATCTCTGATCTGAATCTATTTACCCGGCTTTGCTCCGTATCGGTCAATACCCAATAAAAAAATCTAATCAATCTCGGTCTTAAAAATGTCAACCGGTCCCTGGCACCCACAGCCTTTTTGGGAAAAAGAGCTTTCCAGATTTCCACCACCTTTTGTGAGAAAAAAAATGCTTCCTGACATCACCCCCGAACGGCTTGGTTCTAATTTTTAAGATTGTTGTGGACTCACCTCACCAGGGGAAATAGTTTCTCACTCTATCTGCCCTATTAAATCGTTTTATCACTTTAAACATCTTAATTAAATCACCTCCCAAATCTCCAGACTCAAGGCAAAGCAAACCAAGATTATGCAACCTGACCTGATAACTTAACCCTTTTAGCTCCAGTGTCATTCTGGTGAATCTGCGCCACACCCCCTCCTAGGTCAGTATATCCTTGCTGAGGTATATGGCCCAGAACTGAACGCAGTTAACTCAGGTGGGTATGACCAGAATTTTATACAATTGAAGCACAACTTCTTTTGCCTTTGTTTACCAGCTTGAGATAAAGGTCAACATTTCATTACACAGTTCTCTAACAACTTGTATTTATAGAGTGCCTAAAATGTAGTAAAACACGCCAAGGTGCTTCACATGAGCATTATAATTTGACACCGAGCCACATCAGATGACCAACAGCTTGGTCAAAGAGATCGGTTTTAAGGAGCATCTTGAAAGGAGAGAGGGGTGTAGAGGTTTAGGCAGGGAATTCCAGAGCTTGGGGCTTAGGCAACAGAAGGCACGGCCACCAATGGTTGAGCAATTATAATCAGGGATGCGCAAGAGGGCAGAATTAGAGGAGTGCAGACATCTCGGCAGGTTGTGGGGCTGGAGGAGATTACAGAGATAAGGAGGGGTGAGGCCATGGAGGGATTTGAAAACTAAATTGAGATTTTTTTTTTTAAATAAATCGCGGCATTGCTTAACCGGGAGCCAATGTAGGTCAGCAAGTACAGGGGTTGCTAGAACCTCCAACAGCCCCATCATATAGAAAATGATGAGATATCACATACACAGCAAGAAATCAAGCAAATGTTGACCATTACAACTTCATTTTATTTGGGGGGGGGGTGGGGGGGGCGAAGGAGAAAGATAGAAGGAGAGAGAGGGAAATTGTGAAATAAAATTAAATGGTGAAATAAACACACTGATTATACTAGTGCTAATCCTCAACTCCTGGCAAAATGTCCTCATGGCTTCAAACAGTGCAAAAGAACATAAGAAATAGGAGTAGGCCATTCGGCCCCGCAAGCCAGCTCCACCATTCAATATCAGGACTGATCATCTACCTCATCTCCACTTGCCTGCACTATCCCCATATCTCTTAATTACCTTAATATCCAAAAAGGTCCCAGTACAACAGGCCAGTGTCTGGAAACCTGGAGCTGCTTTCATATTAAAGCATAAAGTCAAAGTCTGTGTACTTTCGAGACAACCCCAGTTGAAAGCCTCATGAATACACTACACCAACACAGGGAGTTAGACCCTCCCCCGCTGGCTGTATCTTTTGCCCCAGAGATTAGTTTAAAAGCCCATCAATGTTGCCCAGTGTCAGCGACCTGGTTTCATTAATAAGTTAATCTGTTGGTGAGATTGGTGTTTCCTCCCCGACTCCATGCTCAAAACACGTCCCAGCACGCAGGCAAGCTCAGTGATCCCCTACACCCCAGTGATCCCCCACCTTTCCCCCCCACACCCCAGTGATCCCCCACCCTTCCCACCCACCTCAGTGATCCCCCACCCTACCCTCCCCCCCCCCAGTGATCCCTCACCCTTCCCCCCCCACCCCAGTGATCCCTCACCCTTCTCCCCCCCACACCCGTGATCCCCCACCACCCCAGTGATCCCACACCTTTCCCCCCCACACCCCAGTGATCCCCCACCCTACCCTCCCCCCCACCACCCCAGTGATCTCTCACCCTTCCCCCCCGTGATCCCTCACCCTTCTCCCCCCCACCCCAGTGATCCCTCACCCTTTCCCCCCCCACCCGTGATCCCTCACCTTTCCCCCCCCACCCCAGTGATCCCTCACCCTTCCCCCCAACCCAAGTGATCCCTCACCCTTTCCCCCCCACCCGTGATCCCTCACCCTTCCCCCCCCCACCCCACCCCACCCCAGTGATCTCTCACCCTCCCCCCCACCCCAGTGATCCCTCACCCTTCCCAGTGATTCTCCACCCACCCCCACCCGTGATCCCTCACCCTTCCCAGTGATCCCTCAGCCTCCTCCTCCCCCACCCACCTCAGTGATCCCTCAGCCTCCTCCCCCCCCACCCACACACCCCAGTGATTCCTCACCCTTCCCAGTGATCTCCCACCCTTCCCCCCTCACATACCCATGATCCCCCACACCCCAGTGATCCCCCACTCCCCAGCAGGACCCCCTCACACCACCCACCATATTCAAGGCAGAGATCAATAGATTTTTGGATATTAAGGGAGTCAAGGGATATGGGGATAGTGCAGGAAAGTGGAATTGAGGTAGATCAGCCATGATCTCATTGAATGGAGCAGCAGGCTCAAGCGGCCTACTCAAATTCCTAATTTTTATGTCCTTCGGGATCTCGGAGTACAAATACACAAATCACTAAACGCTGCAACACAGGTTAGCAAGGCCATAAAAAAGCAAACCAAGCACTCGGGTTTATTTCTAGAGGCATAGAATTGAAAAGTAGGGAAGTTATGCTGAATCGGTATCGAACCTTGGCTGGACCACATTTAGAGCACTGCGTACAGTTCTGGTCGCCATATTATAAAAAGGATATAGAGGCACTGGAGAGGGTGCAGAGAGGATATACAAGGATGATACCAGAAAAGTGAGGGCATACACATCAGGAAAAGATGAACAGGGTCTCTTTTCTCTTGGGGAAAGAAAGGAGGAAGGGGTGATCAAATAGTCACTAATGAATCCAATAGGGAATTCAGAAGAAGCTTCTTTACCCAGAGAGTGGTGAGAATGTGGAACTCGCTACCACAGGGAGTGGTTGAAGCGAATAGTATCGATGCATTTAAGGGGAGGCTGGACAAGCGTATGAGGGAGAAGGGAATAGAGGGTTATGCTGATGGATTTAAATGAGGAAAGACGGGAGGAGGCTCGAGTGGAGTATAAACGCCGGCATGGACTGGTTGGGCCGAATGGCCTGTGTAAACCCAACCCCTCCATCACCCACCCGCCGGCCCACCACAGGCCCCGCCGCCCGGTACAGAGCGGGAACTCCGGGGCGGGGGGGGGGAATGAGCGGGAGCCGCCGACACTCACCCATCGGGCCAGGGCTGTCTGTCTGTCTGTCCCCGGTCTCTCCCCGCTCCGCCGGCCGGGCTCCCGCTCTCAGTCCCCGGCCTCTCCCCGCTCCGCCGGCCGGGCTCCCGCTCACTGCTTTCCCCCCCCCACCGCTCTCTCAGTCTCCGCTCCCGCTCGGCGCCGCCGCCGCCGCCAAACCCCAGCGGTTTGAATTTGGTCACCAAGCCTGTGATTGGCCGCAGCGCCATCCAATCAGGGCCCAGCCAATCAGCAGCGAGCACACGCGCCAGCCCGGCCTAGCCCCGCCCACCCGCTGTTCAAGGGATCGCCGCTGGTCTCTGTTAAAGGGATCGCTGCCCTTTCTGCAAAATTATAAATCAGCAAATCTTTCACGTTTTAATTTAAAGCTTAGTCTTTTTTTTTAGCACACATTCAAAGTGAGACCTCCAACCCTACAAATGCAAGAATAATAAGATGGTTTGATTTGAAGAGGAAAGGAGAAAAAATAAGAAAGGAGAAAGATTGAATTTATATAGCACCTTTCACGACCACCGGATATCTCAAGGCGCTTTACAGCCAATGAAGTACTTTTTGAATGTTGTCGCTGTTGTAATGTGGGAACATTTTATAAGCTTCCTTTGTTTAATTTTTTTTTCCTGATTGAGGCTGAACCACATTGTTCACAATCTTGGTGTCATCATAGAATCATAGAAATTTACAGCTCGGCCCATCGTGTCCACGCCGGCTGACCAAGAACTATCCAGCCGAATCTCACTTTCCAGCTTTTGGTCCGTAGCCCTGTAGCTAACGGCACTTTAAGTGCACATCCAAGCATTTTTTAAATGTGGTGAGGCTTTCTGCCTCGACCACCCTTTCAGGCAGTGAGTTCCAGACCCCCACCACCCTCTGGGTGAAGAAATCCCCCCTCATATCTCCCCTAAACCTCCCTTCAATCGCTTTAAATCTATGCCCCCTGGTTGTTGACCCTTCTGCCAAGGGGAGCAGGTCCTTCCTAGCCACTCTATCAGTGCCATATTTGACCCTGAACTGAACTTCCAACCACATTTCTGCACCAAGATGCACAGCAGCAACTCGCCAAGGCTGCTTCGGCAGCACCTTCCAAACCCGCGGCCTCTACCACCTAGAATGTCAAGGGCAGCAGGCACATGGGAACACCCCACCACCTGCAAATTCTCCTCCAAGTCACACACCATCCTAATTTGGAAGTATATCGCCGTTCCTTCATCGTCACTGGGTCAAAATCCAGGAACTCCCCCCATAAGGGCACCATTCACCAAACGGACTGCAGCGGTTCAAGAAGGTGGCTCACCACCACCTTCTCAAGGGCAATAAATGCCAGCCTTGCCAACGACGCCCACATCCCACACCCACAGGATTGAATTAAGGTGGCCTATTTCCACCTCCGTAACATCACCTGTCTCTGCCCCTGCCTCAATTCATCCACTGCTGAAATCCTCATCCATGCCTTTGTTACCTCTACACTTCACTATTCCAACATCCACCTGACCTACATCCTATCTTCCACCCTCCGTAAACTTCAGTCCATCCAAAACTCTGCTGCCCGTGTCCTAAGTCACACCAAGTCCCATTCATTCATCATCCCACTGTGCTCACTGACCTACATAGGCTCCCGGTTCAGCATCGCCTTGATTTTAAAATTCTCATCCTTACTTTCAAATCACTCCATGGCCTCGTCCCTCCCTATCTCTATAATCTCCTCCAGCCCCACAACACCACAACCCCCCCCCCCACCCCGAGATCTCTGCGCTGCTCCAATTCTGGCCTCTTGTGCATCCCTGTTTATAATCGCTCAACCATTGGCGGCCGTGCCTTCAGTTGCCTAGGCTCTAAACTCTGGAATTCCCTCCCTAAACCTCTCTACCTCTCTCTCCTCCTTTAAGACACTCTTTAAAACCTATCTCTTTGACCAAGCTGTTGGTTACCTGTCATGGCTCAGAGACATGGACCATGTACAGCAGACACCTCAAGTCGCTGGAAAAATATCACCAACGATGTCTCCGCAAGATCCTACAAATCCCCTGGGAGGACAGGTGCACCAACATCAACGTCCTTGTCCAGGCCAACATCCCCAGCATTGAAGCACTGACCACACTCGATCAGCTCCGCTGGGCAGGCCACATAGTTCGCATGCCAGACACGAGACTCCCAAAGCAAGCGCTCTACTCGGAGCTCCTTCACGGCAAACGAGCCAAAGGTGGGCAGCGGAAACATCACAAGGACACCCTCAAAGCCTCCCTGATAAAGTGCGACATCCCCACCGACACCTGGGAGTCCCTGGCCCAAGACCGCCCTAAGTGGAGAAAGTGCATCCGGGAGGGCGCTGAGCACCTCGAGTCTCGTCGCTGAGAGCGTGCAGAAGTCAAGCGCAGGCAGCGGAAGGAGCGTGCGGCAAACCTGTCCCACCCACCCCTTCCCTCAACGGCTATCTGTCCCACCTGTGACAGAGTCTGTGGCTCTCGTGTTGGACTGGTCAGCCACCTAAGAACTCACTTCAGGAGTGGAAGCAAGTCTTCCTCGATTCCAAGGGACTGCCTATGATGATGAAATTGATTACCTGTCCCCTTGTGTGGGGCTCAGTGTCAGATTTTGCTTGATAACGCTCCTGTGAAGTGCCTTGGGGTGTTTTACTACATTAAAGAAGCTGTATTAAGTTATGCGGATTCTGGAAGAAAAACAGTAAATGCAGAAAAGACTCAGTAAGTTCACGCAGCATCTGTGGTGAGCAGCTTTTAAGCAAATACAGAAAAAGGAAAAGGGGGCAGTTGAAGAACAAAAGGGGCAGACCTGTGACAGGGTGGAGGGCAGGAGTGATTAACTGACAAAAGAGATAATGGTGCAAGAAGGGGGTGGTAAGGGGAAGAGAAAAGAAACAAAAGATGGGTCTAAAGGAAGTGTAAATGTTTACAGCAGAACATCAGTGGGGGAGGGAAGTGTGTGAAAATCTGGCAAAGTGAAGACTCTCATGGCCCAGGAATGTGGTGATGAAAAGTGGATAGACACCAGGGATGGGCCCCAGGCACCGGTTCACACCTCCTGCACTCACCGAGCTCTGCTGCTCTCCTGGCCGAGCCTCCCATCCTCCCTCCTCCGGAAATTCCAGCTCATTTGCAACTCTGCTGCCTGCACCCATCACCCTGACATTGCAGACCCACATTGGCTCCTGCATTCCCCAATTCACAAATTTAAAATCCCTCCATGGCCTCGCCTCTCTCCATGTCTATAACCTCCTCCAGCCCTACAACCCATAACTAGTGGCCATCAATATATGATAGTCACCAAGAAATCCAATAGGGAATTCAGAAGAAACAGGCGGAGGTCCGCCAAAGACTGTTGAATTGATGGACCTCGAAGAACACACTGCAGTCCTGACAGGAGCGTATGATTGCACCCCCACGTGTGTTGGTGCCAAACCGGTTCTCGCAGAGGGTAAGTCTGCATAATCCCCGGGCTGTACCACGGTCATGTAATTCAATGTTATGTCAATATCATGTAAAATATCATCAGTCAATCAATCAATCATAGGCAGCCCCTCAGGATCGAGGAAGACTTGCTTGCACTCTTAGCATGAGTTCTGAGGTGGCTGTACAGTCCAATACGAGAACCACAGTCTCTGTCACAGGTGGGACAGATAGTCGTTGAGGGAAAGGGTGGGCAGGGAGCCTGGTTTGCCGCACGCTCCTTCCACTGCCTGCACTTGATTTCTGCATGCTCTCGGTGACGATACTCGAGGATCTCAGCGCCCTCCCAGATGCACTTCCTCCACTTAGGGCGGTCTATGGCCAAGGACCCCCAGGTGTCAGTGGGGATGTCGTACTTTATCAGGGAGGCTTTGAGGGTGTCCTTGTAACGTTTCCTCTGCCTGCCTTTGGCTCGTTTGCCGTGGACGAGTTCCGAGTAGAGAGCTTGCTTTGGGAGTCTCGTGTCTGGCATGCGAACTATGTGGCCTGCCCAGCGGAGCTGATCAAGTGTGGTCAGTGCTTCAATGCTGGGGATGTTGGCCTGGACGAGGACGCTAATGTTTGTGCATCTGTCCTCCCAGGGGATTTGCAGGATCTTGCGGAGACATCACCGGTGGTATTTCTCCAGCGGCTTGAGGTGTCTACTGTACATGGTCCACATCTCTGAGCCATACAGGAGGGCAGGTATTACTACGGCCCTGTAGCCCATGAGCTTGGTGACAGTTTTGCTGGGAGTAATGTAATGCTGGGAGCATGAAATGTTGTTAGTTCTGACACTCTGGTTCATCACACTCTGCCATCATCATAGGGTGAAAGATGCCTGTGCGTGAGTTCTTTCAATGTGGGGTGGCTGTTGCACACTGGCTACCACACGGGCTTAGCTGAGCAGGGTCTTGGTCCAGCGGCAAGGGTGGTCCAAGACGACTGGAGACCAGGCACTGCTGTATGGGCTGAGTTGCCTACGATGGGATGCAAGCCGTAAGCTCGGCGCTGAGGTGAGGTGGTGAGAAAACCGAGGCCTGGCTGAGGGCAGGCATTGGGATGGTCAGAGGTTCACTATGTGGAAGAAGGAGAGGTCAGAGAGGTCAGAGTGACCACAGCCATTGTGCACGCCATGTGCTCGACAGAGACTCTGCCGTTGAGTGAGGCCAGCGGCCAGGGGAGGCTAGAACTTCATTGGTGGATACAAGATGGGATCCCTAGGGAGCTCTCCCCAAACAAACCTTCCTCTGACCATCTGCTGTCATGCTTTACCTCTCTCTCTCCCTCAACCTTCACCCCCCCCCCCCCCCGCCCCACCATTGTCTAAGCCCCCTCTGGCCCTAACTTCCACCCTCAAAGTATTTTTCCTACCCCTAAAACCCATGCTGCAAGAGCCCACTGCCCATCCCCCAATCTCGACACTCTGCCACTTGGAAAGTGACATACTGTTTGGGACTCAAGTTTTGTTATGTCATGTAGTGTGTGTCTACTCTGCTTATGATAATTTCATGTAATGATTCTCAGTAATATATGTTTGTTCTCCACATAAGCCTGCACAAAGTGAATTGCTTTCATGTTACCTCTGACCCCCTCCCCTGTCGCCAGCCATTAATGTTATGTTTTTACAGTTGCACAGGAGGAGCCGCTTGCCTCTCCCAGAGAGGAGTTATTGGAGGAAATGAGATGGAAGGGACGGTGGTGGAAGAGACGATGATGGAAGAGATGGTTGAGGAGCAAGGAGGAGAACACGCCTCAAAACATTGTGACGGTGGTGGTGGAGGAGGAGGGTGGGGTGGCGAGACTCGAAGGGTCCTTTCTCCCTTTCCTCGATTCCGGTCCGAGGAAGCAGGACCAAGCGACATGCAGCGGCGCACACCGACCCACGTGGTGAATCCGTGGCGGCTGATCCGGCAAGGTGGGAACGCTGCGAGACAGGCAGATATGAACCTGGACACGGTGGGACTGTCCAGAATGAGCATCGACTTGAGTCGAGAGCTCCTCCAGGCCATTGCCGGGTTGTCCGCCAACATCGCCGCTTCAGCAGCCCGTCAATCGCAGGACATGGCGGAGCGGATTGCGGCAGTGAGGGAGAATAACCAGTCCGTCAATGCTGTGCAGCAATCGATGGTCCTGGGATATGGCACTGCACCCCAAGGTGCCATACCACCAATGGTGACAGCACCTGATCGTTGGAAGTACTTTCTTCTGACTTTGAAGACGGGTCCTCAACAACCCCAGTTTCTCCAGATCCTCCACACATAGCACTGCCATTGTCGCCCCCCCCCCCCCACTGAGCAGTCACACTCAAGGTGCTCTGCTGCACGACGTGGGCAGGGCCAGGGGCATTGATAGCGGGAGGAGGAGGGGGGGGCAGGGCCAAGGGTCAGGAGGGGATTGGGGAGGAAAGGGATTGGGAAAAATGGCCTCAGATAGAATGGTGGGTGGGCGCAGGGGTGGTTTGAGTGTTGTTTCTGCTGTTGTTGATGTTTTCTTTTGTAAAATTTTCATTGAGAACAATTAGTTATTATTTTATTTATTTTATTAAAAATTGTTAAAATTAAATTCAAATTACAACTTTTATAAAAAAAATGTATTCAACCAAACCATTCTTGTACAGTGTCTCACTCCAGCTCTATTCTGCATCATAAAAGCAGTCGGCAATATTGGCAGTGAAACTATAGGCTCCATTTCTTTTAAAGCACACAAATATGTTCAGATGTCCACAAAGTCAATTATCCACAACATATTCAAAATCAAAATCCCTCAATAACTACTCCAGAAATCACTCAAAAAGAAATTCTAGCCTGCTGGCAACTTTACACAGCCGTTTCCCCCCACAGGAAAAAAATTCCATAATGTTGACATAACGATAGGACAAGGCATGGCAAGTAGCTAAAAAATGGATGGTACATATCCTCAGCGATAAAAATGGCATAATTAGTGAACTTAGCGCTGGAGGGGAATTTTCTTGATTTATTTTGAGCGGGAAACGTGGGCGGGCGATCTACAGCAACGCTGGCGGTAATCGCAGGCCGAAATTACCGTCGGCGATATTCGGGTCTACAACGGGCGGTAAGTTGCATTTCTTGCAAAAACAGGAGGTAAACTGGTGGCCAGAATGGAAATTCTAGCCCCTAAGTAATATAAATACTTATTGAGCCAGTCTGTCCAGCTAACAGTTGTGGCCGGCTGCACATTGCTATTTGGCTGCTGAATATTTAGAGGAAACAAGTATAGCTCTCTCTCTCTGTCAACTGACACCAGAAAAAACCAGATTATCTGTTCATTAGCATATTCTTGTTTGTCGGAGCTTGCTGTGCACAAATTGGCTGCTGGAATGACCAGATTATCTGCTCATTACCACAATCTTATTTTTGGGAGCTTGCTGTGCGCAAATTGGCTGACGCATTTTTTACATTACAACAATGACTACACTTCTACAAGTACACGTACAAGTAAAGCACTTTGGGACATCCTGAAAGTTGCTGTATAAATGCAAGACTTTCTTTCCTCATTGAAGAGAAGTCTCACAATAGGTCATTAATAGGTAATATTTTCCTCCAATCTCTCCAGAGTTGTATAGATTCATAGAAACATATAGCACATGAGGCCATTCGGCCCGACGTGCCTGTGCTGGCTCTTTGAAATAGCAGTCATGCTCAGTCCAATACCCCCAATGTTTGTCCGTAACCCTGTAAATTTCTTATCCTCTAGTACCTGTCCAACTCCCCTTTAATTTATGCAATCAGCTCCCACCACCATTTCAGGTCACGTGTTCCAGATCCCCACAACTCTCTCTGAGAGTAAACATTTCCCCCATTTCCCCTCTGCATCTTTGTTCAATGATTTTTAATCTGTGACCTCTGGTATTTGACCCACTCAATCAAAATCTCAACATCTTGAAAACCTCTATTAGGCCACCTCTTAACTTTCTCTGTTCCAAGGAAAACAGTCCTACACTTTCCCAACCTCTCCTCATAACTGAAGTCCCTCATCCCTGGTAAATCTCCTCTTGTTCCCTTTCTAGGACCTTTACATCTTTCCTGAAATGTGGTGCCCAGAATTATCCACAATATCAGTGCTTTGAAGTATTGTTCTATGGGTTCTGGAGTAGTGAGGTCTGGGGTAATGTTCCATGGAGTAGTGAGGCCTGGGGTAATATTCCATGGAGTAGTGAGGCCCAGGGTAATGTTCCATGGGTTCTGGAGTAGTGAGGCCCAGGTTAATGTTCTATGAGCTCTGGAATAATGTTCTATGGGTTCTGGAGTAGTGAGACCTGGGGTAATGTTCTATGGGCTCTGGAGGAGTGAGGCCCAGGGGTAATGTCCCATGGGTTCTGGATTAGTGAGGTCTGGGGTAATGTCCCATGGGTTCTGGAGTAGTGAGGCCCAGGGTAATGTTCCATGGGTTTTGGAGTAGTGAGGCCTGGGGTAATGTCCCATGGGTTCGGAGTAGTGAGGTCTAGGGTAATGTTCTATGGGTTCTAGAGTAGTGAGGTCTGGGGTAATGTTCCATGGGTTCTAGAGTAGTGAGGCCCAGGGTAATGTTCTATAGGTTCTAGAGTAGTGAGGCCCAGGGTAATGTTCCATGGGCTCTGGAGTAGTGAGGCCCAGGGTAATGTTCCATGGGCTGTGGAGTAGTGAGGCTTGCGGTAATGTGCCATGGGCTCTGGAGTAGTGAGGCCTGGGGTAATGTCCCATGGTTCAGAGTAGTGAGGTCTAGGGTAATGTTCTATGGGTTCTAGAGTAGTGAGGCCTGGGGTAATGTTCCATGGGTTCTGGAGTAGTGAGGCCCAGGGTAATGTTCCATGGGCTCTGGAGTAGTGAGGCTTGCGGTAATGTTCCATGGGTTCTGGAGTAGTGAGGCCTGGGTTAATGTTCCATGGGTTCTGGAGTAGTGAGGCCTGGGTTAATGTTCCATGGGTTCTGGAGTAGTGAGGTCTGGGGTAATGTTCCATGGGTTCTGGAGTAGTGAGGCCTGGGTTAATGTTCCATGGGTTCTGGAGTAGTGAGGCCTGGGTTAATGTTCCATGGGTTCTGGAGTAGTGAGGTCTTGGGTAATGTTCCATGGGTTCTGGAGTAGTGAGGCCTGGGGTAATGTTCCATGGGTTCTGGAGTAGTGAGGCCTGGGGTAATGTTCCATGGGTTCTGGAGTAGTGAGGCCTGGGTTAATGTTCCATGGGTTCTGGAGTAATAAGGTCTGGGGTAATGTTCCATGGGTTCTGCAGTAGTGAGGCCTGGGTTAATGTTTCATGGGTTCTGGAGTAGTAAGGTCTGGGGTAATGTTCCATGGGTTCTGGAGTAGTGAGGCCCAGGGTAATGTTCCATGGGTTCTGGAGTAGTGAGGCCTGTGTTAATGTTCCATGGGTTCTGGAGTAGTGAGGTCTGGGGTAATGTTCCATGCGTTCTGGAGTAGTGAGGCCCAGGGTAATGTTCCATGGGTTCTGGAGTAATAAGGTCTGGGGTAATGTTCCATGGGTTCTGGAGTAGTGAGGCCTGGTGTAATGTCCCATGGGTTCTGGAGTAGTGAGTCCCAGGGTAATGTTCCATGGGTTCTGGAGTAGTGAGGCCTGGGGTAATGTCCCATGGGTTCTGGAGTAGTGAGGCCCAGGATAATGTTCCATGAGTTAACTTGCCATAGGCCTGGGGTAATATTTAATGACAGCTGGTCCTCCTCTTGATACCTTTATCCACATGCTCATTGTTTAAACTGTGAGCCTGTAATGTGATTATCAGTCTGCTTTTGGAGCAAGGGGTGAGCACCTTACAGCCAAACTTGGGTTGTAATCCTTACCTCACAGCCAGCAGTGATTGCTGGACATCAAACAGGGAAGGAACCTCAGCCAGAAATCCCCCTCTGACCCAGGGCACTGCGGCCCAGTTGAGCGATCGTATTGCCGACTGGCTCAGCGCAAATTCTTAATTCAGAAGGTGGAGGCACACAAGCTTGGCACCAAGGCAGCAGTTACAGTGTGTGTTCCCGTTAATACAGTTACATAGAAATACATAGAATGTTGCAGTGCAGAAACAGGCCATTCGGCCCAACAGGTCTATGCCAGTGTTTATCCTCCACACAAGCCTCCTCCCACCCCTCTTCATCTCACCCTATCCTTCTGTTCCCTTCTCACTCGTGTTGATCTAACTTCTCCTTAAATGCATCAATACTATTCGCCTCAACCACTCTCTGTGGTAGCGAGTCCCACATTCTCACCACTCTTTGGGTAAAGAAGTTTCTCCTGAAGTCCCTATTGGATTTATTAGTGACTATCAGATATTTATGGCCCCTAGTTTTGGTCTCCCCCACAAGTGAAAACATTCTCTGTGTATCCACCCTGCCAAAACCCTTCAATAATCGTAAAGGCCTCCATCAGGTCACCCCTCAGCCTTCTCTTTTCTGGAGAAAAGAATTCCAGCCTGTTCAATCTTTCCTGATAAGTATAATCAAAGCTATCATCATTGGCCTGCACCATAAACTCCATACCCTGACCACTGATTCCATCACATAAGAACATGAGAATTAGGAACAGGAGTAGGCCATCTAGCCCCTCGAGCCTGCTCCGCCATTCAACAAGATCATGGCTGATCTGGCCGTGGACTCAGCTCCACTTACCCGCCCGCTCCCCATAACCCTTAATTCCCTCATTAGTTAAAAATCTATCTATCTGTGATTTGAAAAATTCAATGAGCTAGCCTCAAATGCTTCCTTGGGCAGAGAATTCCACAGATTCACAACCCTCTGGGAGAAGAAATTCCTTCTCAACTCGGTTTTAAATTGGCTCCCCCGTATTTTGAGGCTGTGCCCCCTAGTTCTAGTCTCCCCGACCAGTGGAAACAACCTCTCTGCCTCTATCTTGTCTATCCCTTTCATTATTTTAAATATTTCTATAAGATCACCCCTCATCCTTCTGAACTCCAACGAGTAAAGACCCAGTCTACTCAATCTATCATCATCTCCAGAATCAGCCTAGTGAATCGTCTCTGCACCCCCTCCAAAGCTAGTATATCCTTCCTTAAGTAAGGTGACCAAAACTGCACGCAGTACTCCAGGTGCGGCCTCACCAATACCCTATACAGTTGCAGCAGGACCTCCCTGCTTTTGTACTCCATCCCTCTCGCAATGAAGGCCAACATTCCATTCGCCTTCCTGATTACCTGCTGCACCTGCAAACTAACTTTTTGGGATTCATGCACAAGGACTCCCAGGTCTCTCTGCACCGCAGCATGTTGTAATTTCTCCCCATTCAAATAATATTCCCTTTTACCGTTTTTTTTCCCCAAGGTGGATGACCTCACATTTTACGACGTTGTATTCCATCTGCCAATCCTTAGCCCATTCGCTTAACCTATCTAAATCTCTTTGCAGCCTCTCTGTGTCCTCTATACAACCTGCTTTCCCACTAATCTTTGTGTCATCTGCAAATTTTGTTACACTACACTCTGTCCCCTCTTCCAGGTCATTTATGTATATTGTAAACAGTTGTGGTCCCAGCACCGATCCCTGTGGCACACCACTAACCACCGATTTCCAACACGAAAAGGAACCATTTATCCTGATTCTCTGCTTTCTGTTAGCCAGCCAATTCTCGATCCATGCTAATACATTTCCTCTGACTCTGCGTACCTTTATCTTCTGCAGTAACCTTTTGTGTGGCACATTATCGAATGTATCCCTGGCCACTGTCTCCAGTTCAACCAAACTGACTGCCATCTCAGCATCCTAGTTGACCTTCAGCTGAGCTTCAAGCCCCACACAGTATCGTTCCATGGCTCAGTGGGTAGCACTCTTGCTTCTGAATCACAAGGTTGTGGGTTCAAGTCCCACTCCAGAGACTTGAGTCCAAAATCTAGGCTCCAATGCAGTGCTGAGGGAGTGCTACACTGTTGGATGAGACATTAAACCAAGTTGCCATCTGCCCTCTCAGGTGGATGTAAAAGATCCCACTGCAATATTCGAAAAAGAGCACGGGAGTTCTCCCTGGTGTCCTGGCCAATATTTAACCCCAAACCAAAAAACAGATTATCTGGTCACTTATCTCACTGATGTTTTGAGAGCTTGCTGTGTGTAATTTGGCTGCTGCGTTGCCTATATTACAACAGCGAACACACTTCGAAAGTATCTCATTGGCTGTGAATTACTCTGGGACTCCACCAATGATACTCTGAAGCAACCACATAGGAAGGGCAGAGAGCAACATGGGAGTGACTCTTCCACCTTGTGGGGACGCACTGTGCATTGCCCTATATCAGTACAGCTGTGATCAGAGCGTTGATCAAAGTTCGACATTTATATAGCGCCTTTCACGACCTTAGAAACATAGAAAATAGGTGCAGGAGTAGGCCATTCGGCCCTTCTAGCCTGCACCGCCATTCAATGAGTTCATGGCTGAACATGCAACTTCAGTATCCCATTCCTGCTTTCTCACCATACCCCTTGATTCCCCTAGTAGTAAGGACTTTTTGAATATAGAATGTCCTAAAGTGCTTTACAGCCAATGAAGTATTTTGAAGTATGGTCACTGTTGCAATGTAGGATTGGGAGGGGGATTGTGGACCTGACCCATTTTCAGACAATCAGCTTGTATCGTTCATTGTCACTTATCAATAATCAGAGTTTGTTAATGCTCTGTGACAGGGTCAGCTGTGGCTCAGTGGATAGCACTCTCGTCTGTGTCAGAAGGTTGTGTGTTCAAGTCCCACTCCAGGGACTTGAGCACAAAAATATCAAATCTGACGCTCCAGTACAGTGGTGAGGGAGCACTGCACTGTCAGAGATGCCGTCTTTCGGATGAATCATTAAACCGAGGCCCCGTCTACTCTCTCAGGTGGATGTAAAAGATCCAATGGCACTATTTTAAAGAAGAGCAGGGGAGTTATCCCTGGGATCCTAGTCAATATTTATCCCCTAATCAACATCAGTAACAAATTATCTGGTCATTATCACATTGTTGTTTGTGGGAGCTTGCTGTGCACAAATTGTCACGTTTCCAACATTACAACAGTGACTACACTCCAAAAGTACTTCATTTGCTGTAAAATGCTTTGCGACGCCCGGTGGTCGTGGAAGGTGCTATATAAATGCAAGTCTTTCTTTCTTTTCTTTCTCTCCACCCAAGTATAGTGATGACCATCACAGCCCAGCTCCAGCCTTTCCTCACCTGACTTGCACACATCTGAATTATCTGCAGGGGTCACGGATAATAAGGCTTCGGAGGAAATGTCCACCGATCTCCCCTCTTCCTTGGGGCATCCAGCCCACACTTGCATCCCTGCTGCCACACCTAAGCCACCGCAACACACACCTGGTGCTTGCTGTTCACTATCGCAATGGCGCCATAGGAGCACTGTCACTCCCTCCAGTTTATTTAGGTTCAACATCTTGCATTTATAAAGCATCTTTAACCCACAAGAGTGTAATCACATAAAGTTCGACACTGAGCCACATAGAGATATTAGAGCAGGTGGCCCACAGCTTGGCAAAGAGGTAGGTTTTAAAGAGCGTCTTAAAGGAGGAGAGGTAGTGAGATGGAAAGGTTCAGGGAGGGAATTCCAGAGCTTAGAGCCTCTGCAGCTGAAGGCACGGCCGCCGACGGTGGCGTGATGAAAATCAGGGATGCTCAACGGGCCATAATTGGAGGAGCACAGAGATCACGGGTTGGGGTTATACATTGGCATGAATAGAGGATTGGTTAACTAACAGAAAACAGAGAGTCGGGATAAATGGGTCATTTTCCAGTTGGCAAACAGTGACTAGTGGGGTGCCGCAGGGATCGGTGCTGGGGCCTTAACTATTTACAATCTATATTAATAAGAACATAAGAACTAGGAACAGGAGTAGGCCATATGGCCCCTCGAGCCTGCTACGCCATTCAATAAGATCATGGACTCAGCTCCACTTCCCTGCCCGTTCCCCATAACCCCTTATCGTTTAAGAAACTGTCTATTTCTGTCTTAAATTTATTAAATGTCCCAGCTTTTACAGCTCTCTGTGGCAGCGAATTCCACAGATTTACAACTCTGAGAGAAGAAATTTCTCCTCATCTTTGTTTTAAATGGGTGGCCCCTTATTCTAAGACTATGTCCTCAAGTTCTGGAGTAAAAATTAAACAGGGAAGGTGGCTCAACCGTGGCTAACAAGGTAAATTAAGGATAGTGTTAAAACCAAGGAAGAGGCATATAAATTGGCGAGAAAAAGCAACAAACCTGAGGACTAGGAGAAATTTAGAATTCAACAAAGGAGGACAAAGAGTTTAATTAAGAGGAGGAAAATAGAGTACCAGAGGAAGTTTGCAGGGAACATAAAAACTGACTGCAAAAGCTTCTATAAATATGTGAAGAGAAAAAGATTAGTGAAGACAAACGTAGGTCCCTTGCAGTCGGATTCAGGTGAATTTATAATGGGGAACAAAGAAATGGCAGACCAATTGAACAAACACTTCGGTTCTGTCTTCACGAAGGAAGACACAAATAACCTTCCGGATGTACTAGGGGACCGAGGGTCGAGTGAGAAGGAGGAACTGAAGGATATCCTTATTAAGCGGGAAATTGTGTTCTGGAAATTGATGAGATTGAAGGCCGATAAATCCCCTGGGCCTGATAGTCTGCATCCCAGATTACTTAAGGATGTGGCCCTAGAAATATTGGATGCATTGGTGATCATTTTCCAACAGTCTATCACCTCTGGATCAGTTGCTATGGACTGGAGAGTAGCTAATATAACACCACTTTTTAAAAAAAGGAGGGAGAAAGAAAATGGCTAATTATAGACCGGTTAGCCTGACATCAGTAGTGGGGAAAATGTTGGAATCAATCATTAAGGATGAAACAGCAGCACATTTGGAAAGCAGTGACAGGATCGGTCCAAGTCAGCATGGATTTATGAAAGGGAAATCATGCTTGACGAATCTTCTGGAATTTTTTGAGAATGTAACTAGCAAAGTGGACAAGGGAGAACCAGTGGATGTGGTGTATTTGGACTTTCAAAAGGCCTTTGACAAGGTCCCGCACAAGAGATTGCTGTGCAAAATCAAAGCGCATGGTATTGGGGGTAATGTACTGACGTGGATAGAGAACTGGTTGGCAGACACGAAGCAGAGAGTCGGCATAAACGGGTTCTTTTCAGAATGGCAGGCAGTGACTAGTGGAGTGCCGCCAGGCTCAGTGCTGGGACCCCAGCTCTTCACAATATACATTAACGATTTAGATGAAGGAATTGAGTGTAATATCTCCAAGTTTGCAGATGACACTAAACTGGGTGGTGGTGTAAGTTGTGAGGAGGACGTTAAGAGGCTGCAGGTTAGGTGAGTGGGCAAATGCATGGCAGATGCAGTATAATGTGGATAAATGTGAGGTGATCCACTTTGGGGCAAAACACGAAGGCAGAATATTATCTGAATGGCGGCAGATTAGGAAAAGGGAAGGTGCAACGAGACCTGGGTGTCATGGTTCATCAGTCATTGAAAGGTGGCATGCAGGTACAGCAGGCGGTGAAGGCGGCAAATGATATGTTGGCCTTCATAGCTAGGGGATTTGAGTATAGGAGCAGGGAGGTCTTACTGCAGTTGTACAGGGCCTTGGTGAGGCCTCACCTGGAATATTGTGTTCAGTTTTGGTCTCCTAATCTGAGGAAGGACGTTCTTGCTATTGAGGGAGTGCAGCTAAGGTTCACCAAACTGATTCCAGGGATGGCTGGACTGACATATGAGGAGAGACTGGATCAACTGGGCCTTTATTCACTGGAGTTTAGAAGGATGAGGGGATCTCATAGAAACGTATAATATTCTGACGGGACTGGACAGGTTAGATGCGGGAAGAATGTTCCCGATGTTGGGGAAGTCCAGAACCAGGAGACATAGTCTTAGGATAAGGGGTAGGCCATTTAGGACTGATGTGAGGAGAAACTTTTTCACTCAGAGAGTTGTTAACCTGTGGAATTCCCTGCCACAGAGAGTTGTTGATGCCAGTTCATTGGATATATTCAAGGGGGAGTTAGATATGGCCCTTATGGCTAAAGAGATCAAGGGGTATGGAGAGAAAGCAGGAAAGGGGTACTGAGGGAATGATCAGCCATAATCTTATTGAATGGTGGTGCAGGCTCGAAGGGCCAAATGGCCTACTCCTGCACCTATTTTATATGTTTCTCGTCTCCCCCATCAATGGAAACATCCTCTCTGCATCCACCCTGTCAAGGCCCCTCATAATTTTATATGTTTCAATAAGATCACTTCTCATTCTTCTGAATTCCAATGAGCAGAGGCCCAACCTACTCAACCTTTCCTCATTAGTCAACCCCCTCATCTCTGGAATTAACCTAGTGAACCTTCTCTGAACTGCCTCCAAAGCAAGTATATCCTTTCGTAAATATGGAAACCAAAACTGCACGCAGTATTCCCGCTGTGGCCTCACCAATACCCTGTATAGCTGTAGCAAGACTTCCCTGCTTTTATACTCCATCCCCTTTGCAATAAAGGCCACTTGGATGAAGAGACCAAGTATAATGTAGACAAATCTGCTGATGATATAAAGATGGATGGGAAAGCAAATTGTGAGGACACAAAAAATCTGCAAAGGCATCTAGACAGGCTAAGTGAGTGGGCAAAAATTTGGCAGATAGAGTATAATGTGGGAAAATGTGAGATTATTTTGGCAGAAAAAATAGAAAAGCAAATTATAATTTAAATGGAGAAAAATTGCAAGTGCAGGAGTACAGAGGGACCTAGGGGTCCTTGTGCATGAAACACAAAAGATTAGCATGCAGGTACAGCAAGTGATCAGGAAGGCAAATGGAATGTTGGCCTTTATTTCATGGGGGAGAGAATATAAAAGCAGAGAAGTCTTGCTACAATTGTACAGGGTATTGGTGAGGCCACACCTGGAGTACTGTGTACAGTTTTGGTCTCCGTATTTAAGGAAGGATATACTTGCATTGGAGGCTGTTCAGAGAAGGTTCACTAGGTTGATTCTGGAGATGAGGGGGTTGACTTATGAAGATAGGTTGAGTAGGTTGGACCTATACACATTGGAGTTCAGAAGAATGAGAGGTGATCTTATCGAAACATATAAGATAATGAGGGGGCTTGACAAGGTGGATGCAGAGAAGATATTTCCACTTATAGGGGAAAATAAAACTAGGAAACATCGTTTCAGAATAAGGGGCCATCCATTTAAAACTGAGATGAGGAGGAATTTCTTCTCTCAGAGGGTTGTAAATCTATGTAATTCTCTGCCTCAGAGAGCTGTGGAGGCTGGGTCATTGAATATATTTAAGGCGGAGATAGACAGATTTTTGAGTGATAAGGGAATAAAGGGATATGGGGAGTGGGCAGGGAAGTGGAGCCGAGTCCATGATTAGATCAGCCATGATTATATTAAATGACAGAGCAGGCACAAGGGGTCAGGTGGCCTACTCCTGCTCCTATTTCTTATGTTCTTATCTCGTTGGATTGCAAGGCAGGATAGGGAGAAACATAGAAAAAAAAAATAGGTCAGGAGTCGGCCATTCGGCCCTTCGAGCCTGCACCGGCGAGGCCCTGAAGGGATTTGAAAACAAGGATGAGAATTTAAAAATCAAGGTGTCGCTTAACCAGGAGCCAATTAGGGAAATTGATGAGATTGAAGGCTGATAAATCCCAGGAGTCTGATAGTCTGCATCCCAGAGTACTTAAGGAAGTGGCCTTAGAAATAGTGGATGCATTGGTGATTATTTTCCAACAGCCTATTGACTCTGGATCAGTTTCTATGGATTGGAGGGTAGCTAATGTAACACCACTTTTTAAAAAAAGGAGGGAGAGAGAAAACGGGTAATTATAGACTGGTTAGACTGACATCAGTAGTGGGGAAAATGTTGGAATCAATTATTAAAGATGAAATAATAGTGCATTTGGAAAGCAGTGACAGGATCGGTCCAAGTCAGCATGGATTTATGAAAGGGAAATCATGCTTGACAAATCTTCTGGAATTTTTTGAGAATGTAACTAGTAGAGTGGACAAGGGAGAACCAGTGGATGTGGTGTATTTGGACTTTCAAAATGCTTTTGACAAGGTCCCACACAAGAGATTGGTGTGCAAAATTAAGGCACATGGTATTGGGGGTAATGTATGGACGTGGATAGAGAATTGGTTGGCAGACAGGAAGCAGCGAGTCGGGATAAACAGGTTCTTTTCAGAATGGCAGGCAGTGACTAGTGAGGTGCCGCAGGGCTCAGTGCTGGGACCCCAGCTATTTACAATATACATTAATGATTTAGATGAAGCAATTGAGTGCAATATCTCCAAGTTTGCAGATGACACGAAACTGGGTGGTGGTGTGAGCTGTGAGGATGATGCCAAGAGGCTTCAGGGTGACTTGGACAGGTTAGGTGAGTGGGCAAACACATGGCAGATGCAGTATAATGTGGATAAATGTGAGGTTATCCACTTTGGGGGGCAAAAACACGATGGCAGAATATTAGCTGAATGGCGGCAGATTAAGAAAAGGGGAGGTGCAACGAGACCTGGGTGTCATGATACATCAGTCATTGAAAGTTGGCTTGCAGGTACAGCAGGCGGTGAAGAAGGCAAATGGTATGTTGGCCTTCATAGCTAGGGGTTTGAGTATAGGAGCAGGGAGGTCTTGCTGCAGTTGTACAGGGCCTTGGTGAGGCCTCACCTGGAATATTGTGTTCAGTTTTGGTCTCCTAATCTGAGGAAAGACATTCTTACTATTAAGGGAGTGCAGCAAAGGTTCACCAGACTGATTCCCGGAATGGCTGGACTGTCATATGAGGAGAGACTGGATAGACTGGGCCTTTATTCACTGGAGTTAAGGATGAGAGGGAATCTCATAGAAACACACAAAATTCTGACGGGACTGGACAGGTTAGATGCAGGAAGAATGTTCCCGATGTTGGGGAAGTCCAGAACCAGGGGACATAGTCTAAGGATGAGGGGGAAGCCATTTCGGACTGAGATGAGGAGAAACTTCTTCACTCAGAGAGTTGTTAACCTGTGGAATTCCCTGCCACAGAGAGTTGTTGATGCCAGTTCGTGGGATATATTCAAGACGGAGTGAGATATGGCCCTTACGGCTAAAGGGATCAAGGGGTATGGAGAGAAAAAAGGAAAGGGGTACTGAGATGAATGATCAGCCATGATCTTATTGAATGGCGGTGCAGGCTCGAAGGGCCGAATGGCCTACTCCTGCACCTATTTTCTATGTTTCTATGTTCAATGTCAGTCAGCGAGCACAGGGGCGATGGGTGAATAGGACTTGGTGCGAGTTAGGTCACGGGCTGCCAAGTTTTGGATGAGCTGAAGTTTACGGAGGCAGGAAGGCCAGGCCAGGAGAGCGTTGGAATAGTGGGGTCTGGAGGTGACAAACCCACGGGATGAGGGTTTCAGCAGTACATGAGCTGAGGCAAGGGGGCGGAGTGGAATTCAAAATGGCCCAGGATGGAAGTGCAAGGAATATGTTTTTATTGAGGTTGGGAACGGTCCCTTGTGCAGTGGTCACTGATGCCGTCGCTCATCCTGCTGTCCGTTTGTGCTTTGCTCCAGTAACTCCAGGAGGGATTCAGCGTCCGCCAGGCCCTTCAGCTCCTCAACCATCTCGTCCAGCAGCTCCTCCCCCAGCATGAAGCTCCTCAGCTCGTAAAGCGATTTGCCGATCCGATGATCCGTAATCCTGTCCTGCGGAAAATTGTACGTCCGGATTTTCTCCGACCTTCCCTTGGTCCCAATCTGGTAAAAGAAAAGTTGGTGGATAACTTGCAACTCCTGAAATGTTCCGTTTTGTCCTAAACAGAGATGTTTATACAGCGCAGAAGGAGGCCATTTCGGCCCATCGTGTCCTCGCCGGCCGACAAAGAGCTATCCAGCCTAACCCCACTTTCCAGCTCTGGGTCCGTAGGCTACAGCATTTTAAGTGCACATCCAAGTATTTTTAAAAAATGTGGTGAGGATTCCTGCCTCTACCACCCTTTCAGGCAGTGAGTTCCAGATCCCCACCACCCTCTGGGTGCAAACATTTCTCCCTAATGAAGTCAGCGGGATTTATTAATGGCAAACAACCTGGACTTAAAGGCAATGTTCCCGCTAATGTTTATGTTTGGTGCGTGGTCCCTTTAAATTTGCCACGCGCCTGCGCCTGCGCCTGCGCGTGTCTTATCCCCCGGAATAGCTGGTCAGTGTCCGCGCTGCCTCGGGGGGAATGTTGCTCAAGGAGTGATCGAATTGAGGTGTTTAAGATGATTAAAGGATTTTATAGAGTAGTTAGAGAGAAACTATTTCCTCCGGTGCTTTATAGATAGAGACAGAATACAAAAGCCGGTAAGTCCTGCTAACCCTGTGTAAAACACTGGTCCGGCCCCAACTGGTGTATTGTGTCCAATGACACCGTACTTTAGCAAGGGCGGAGGGCTTTGGAGAGGGTGCAGAGAGATTTACTAGAATGGTTCCAGGGATGAAGGCATACAGTTACGTGTATAGACTGGAAAAGCTGGGGTTACTCTCCTTAGAGCAGAGAAGGCCGAGAGGAGATTTGTTAGAAGTGTTCTAAATCATGAAGGGTTAAGACAGAGTAAATAAAGAGAAATTGTTTCCAATGGCTGACGGGTCGATAAGCAGAGGGCACAGATTTAAGGTGACCGGCAAAAGAACCAGAGGCGACATGAGGGAAAATATTTTTACCCAACGAGTGGTTAGATTTGGAATTCACTGCCCGATAGGGTGCTGGATACAGATTCAATACTAGCCTTCAAAAGGGAATTGGATAAATACTCGAAGGAGAAAACATTGCTAGGATATGGGGAAAGAGCGGGGGGAGTGGGACTGACTAGATTGTTCTTCGAAAGAGGCGGTGCAAACTCGATGGGCCGAATGGCCTCCTTCTGTACTGTACTGTTCTATGATTCTATGATGGGGCAGCCATAACCTTAAAATTAGAGCCAGGCCGTTCAGGAGTGATGTCAGGAAGCACTTCTTCACACAAAGGGTCGTGAAAATCTGGAACTCTCTCCCCCACAAAGCTATCGAGACTGGGGGTGAATTGAAAATTTCACAAATGAGATTGAGAGATTGTTGTTAGGTATGGATATTAAGCATTACAGAAGCAAGGCGGGTAGATGGAATTACGATACAGATCAGCCATGATCTAATTGAATGGCGGAACAGGCTTGAGGGGCCGAATGGCCTCCTCTTGTCCCTATGTTTACATTGTAATATTGTGTCACAGGACCTCTAATGCAAACTAATTTTCACCTCAAACTGCTCCAACCACCTGCGACAGCTCAGTAAGCACCAGGTCTTCACCCCAGTGTTACAAATCTGGACTCTAACAAGGTGTCAGCCGTGGCTCAGTGGGTAGCACTATCGTCCCTGGGTCAGAAGGTTGTGGGTTCAAGTCCCACTCTAGAGACTCGCGCACGCCCCCAGTGCAGTACTGAGGGAGCACTGCACTGTCAGAGGTGCCTTCTTCCGGATGAGGCATTCAACCGAGGCCCCGTCTGCCCTCTCAGGTGGACGTAAACGATCCCACAGCCACGATTTGAAGAAGAGCAGGGGAGTTATGCCAGGTGTCCTGGGGCCAATATTTATCCCTCAACCAACATAGCTGGTCAGGCAGCTTCTATGGACAAAGAGACAGAGTTAACATTGCAGGTCGAAGACTTTGCATCCAAGCTGGAAGCTGTTCGTGATAAGCAAGGGAAAAGGGTGCAGGGGAAGAACAAAAGGGAAATGTCACAGATAGAAGGGGGAATGACAAAAGTAACAATACTGCAAGGCAAAAGGTGGTGACAATGAGAAGGATACTAGTACCTATGGCATCACAGGATTGTACAGCGTAGGAGGCCATTTGACCTATCGTGCCTGTGCCTGTCCACCCCACACTCATATACAACCTTTGCCCTGGCGCTGTTAACTCCGTTCCTCCCTCCACAGATGCTGCCTGACCTGCTGAGGATTTCTGTTTTTTCAGATTTCCAGCTTTCGCAGTGTTTTGGTTTTATCAGAACAAGAGGGGAGATGAGAAGAATTTTTTTAATGCAGCAAGCTGTTATGATCTGGACTGCACTGCCTGAAAGGGCGGTGGAAGCAGATTCAATAGTAACTTTCAAAAGGGAATTGCATATGGAGTTGTATATATATCTATGGAAATATTTGGGAAAAGAGTAAGGGAATGGGACTAATTAAAAAAAAAATCATTCCTGGGATGGGGGCATCCCTGGAAAGGCCGGCATTTATTGCCCATCCCTAATTGGCCTTGAGAAGGTGGTGGTGAGCCGCCTTCTTGAACCGCTGCAGTCCGTGTGGTGAAGGTACTCCCACAGTGCTGTTAAGAGGCGAGGGGGGGGGGGGGAAGTTCCAGGGTTTTGACCCAGCGATGAAGGAACGGCGATATATTTCTAAGTCAGGATGGTGTGTAATTTGGAGGGGAACTTAAGAGGTGATGGTGTTCCCATGCACCTGCTGCCCTTGTCCTTCCAGGCGGTAGAGGTCGTGGGTTTGGGAGGTGCTGCTGAAGCCTTGGTGAGTTGTTGCAGTGCATCTTGTGTATGGTACACACTGGAGCCACGGTGCGCCGGTGGTGGAGGGAGTGAATGTCGAAGGCGGTGGATGGGGTGCCGATCAAGTGGGCTGCTTTGTCCTGGATGGTGTCGATTTTTTGAGTGTTGTTGGAGATGCACTCATCCAGGCAAGTGGAGAGTGTTCCATTACACTCCTGACTTGTGCCTTGTAGATGGTGGTAAGGCTTTGGGGAGTCAGGAGGCGAGTCACTCACTGCAGAATACCCAGCTTCTGACCTGCTCGTGTGACCACAGTATTTATGTAGCTGGTCCAGTTAATTTTCTGGTCACTGGTGACCCCCAGGATGTTGATGGCGGGAGATTCTGCGATGGTAATGCCATTGAATATGGTTACACTCTCGCTTGTTGGAAATAGTCATTGCCTGGCACTTGTGTGGCGCGAATATTATTTGCCACTTATCAGCCCAAGCCTGAATGTTGTCCAGGTCTTGCTGCATATGGGCATGGACTGCTCCATTATCTGAGGGGTTGCGATTGGAACTGAACACTGAAAGGGCTATCCAAGTGCACAAAGAGCCGGCACAGACACAGGCAGGATGGTCCAAATGATGGCCTTCTATGCTGAACTCTGAAACAGATGATCTGGTCATATAAACAAAGGCAAAATACAGCAGGTGCTGGAACATAGGAACAGGAGGATGTCATTCAGCCTCTCGCTCCTGCTCTGCCATTCAATGAGATCATGGCTGATCTGCCACCGAACTCCATGTGGAAATCTGAAATAAACACAGAAAATACTGGAAACACTCAGCAGGGTAACTCAAATAACTAGTTACCATTCTCTGTATTCTTGGGTGTGACATAGTCCACTATCTTACAACAGTGACTACACTTCAAACGTATTTCATTGGTTGTAACGCACTTTGGGACGTCCTGAGAAAGGCGCTATAGAAAGAACGTGCTTATTTGTACTGCAAAAATGGCCGCCATGCTCCACCCTTTGTAGAAACATAGAAAATAGGTGCAGGAGTAGGCCATTCGGCCCTTCTAGCCTGCACCGCCATTCAATGAGTTCATGGCTGAACATGCAACTTCAGTACCCCATTCCTGCTTTCTCACCATACCCCTTGATCCCCCTAGTAGTAAGGACTTCATCGAACTCCTTTTTGAATATATTTAGTGAATTGGCCTCAACAACTTTCTGTGGTAGAGAATTCCACAGGTTCACCACTCTCTGGGTGAAGAAATTCCTCCTCATCTCGGTCCTAAATGGCTTCCCCCTTATCCTTAGACTGTGTCCCCTGGTTCTGGACTTCCCCAACATTGGGAACATTCTTCCTGCATCTAACCTGTCTAAACCCATCAGAATTTTAAACGTTTCTATGAGGTCCCCTCTCATTCTTCTGAACTCCAGTGAATACAAGCCCAGTTGATCCAGTCTTTCTTGATAGGTCAGTCCCGCCATCCCGGGAATCAGTCTGGTGAACCTTCGCTGCACTCCCTCAATAGCAAGAATGTCCTTCCTCAGGTTAGGAGACCAAAACTGTACACAATACTCCAGGTGTAGCCTCACCAAGGACCTGTACAATTGTAGCAACACCTCCCTGCCCTTGTACTCAAATCCCCTCGCTATGAAGGCCAACATGCCATTTGCTTTCTTAACCGCCTGCTGTACCTGCATGCCAACCTTCAATGACTGATGTACCATGACACCCAGGTCTCTTTGCACCTGCCCTTTTCCTAATCTGTCACCATTCAGATAATAGTCTGTCTCTCTGTTTTTACCACCAAAGTGGATAACCTCACATTTATCCACATTATACTTCATCTGCCATGCATTTGCCCACTCACCTAACCTATCCAAGTCGCTCTGCAGCCTAATAGAATCCTCCTTGCAGCTCACACTGCCACCCAACTTAGTGTCATCCGCAAATTTGGAGATACTACATTTAATCCCCTCGTCTAAATCATTAATGTACAATGTAAACAGCTGGGGCCCCAGCACAGAACCTTGCGGTACCCCACTAGTCACTGCCTGCCATTCTGAAAAGTCCCCATTTACTCCTACTCTTTGCTTCCTGTCTGACAACCAGTTCTCAATCCATGATTGGTCCCCTTGGAGGATAAGCCACACCCTGAAGTTTCACAGGAATTGTCACTGGAACCGCCCATCCCAAGGTCTCACTGACTTTGCAAATTGTAACTCGATCCACTTTGACTTCCTGAAGCGACAGAGGACAGAGCTCCCCAGAAGACAGCAAGGGTCAGCCAAAGTACTTTACCCCAGTCCAAGTACATCCCTCCCCCAGCCGAAGTGCCTGACCCCAGTCCAAGTGATTTTCTGGCTATGATTAGTCAGATAAGAATGGAACCACTCAGATAAGAGTGCAGACTCACCCAGCTGGACAACGGAGGAGAGGCGTTGGAGAAGGATGGAGTGGTCAACCGTGTCAAAGGGTGCAGATAGGTCAAGAAATACGAGGAGGGATAGATTGCCTTTATCACAGTCAGAAAGGATGCCATTTGTGACGCTGATGAGAGCAATTTCTGTACAGTGGCAGGGGCGGAAACCGGATTGGAGGGATTCAAACATGGAATTGCGGGAAAGATAGACACGGATTTGGGAGGCGAAAACACGTTGAAGGACTTGAGAGGAAAGGGAAGTTGGTTTTTTGAGGAGACGGCAGATTTGAGGGGTGACAGTACCCAAGGAGAACTGTTTGCAATGTCGGCTAACATGGGAGACAGAAAAGGAAGTTGGGTGGTCAGCAGTTTGGTGGGAATAGGGTCAAGGGAGCAGGAAGTGCGTCTCATGGACAGGATGACTTAGAAAGGTCATGACAGAAGATCAGAGAGAAACTGGAGAAAGAGGTGAGGTCAGGGCTAGGTCAAGGGGGACCCTTAGAGGACGTTTGGCCCGGTGGGCTAGGGGTGGGAAGGGAAGAGGCAGAGGCGGGCGAACGGATGGTCTCAATCTGAGACACAAAGTCCTTGAGCTCCTCACACATATTGTCAGAGGGGACGGTGGAGACGAGGGAGAGGGGTTTAAAAGGATGTTTAGCAGTGGCGATTAGTAGCTGGGGTTTATCTTTACATTCTGGAATAGTGAGCAGTTTTGGCAGACGAGAGCAGGACCCGATAGTCCTTTATGTGGTCCAACCAGATCTGACGGTGAATGGTGAAACCAGTTGTCAGCCATATTCGTTTAAGTCTGCGCCCCTTGGTCGCTGAGGCACGAGTCCGGGGAACGTCGGAGGCCTATAAAGGCCCAGCCAATGCAGCGGGAGTTCGTGGTCGCTGAGGTGAGTGTCCAGGGAACGTCGGAGGCCTATAAAGGCCCAGCCGATGCAGCGGGAGTTCGTGGTCGCTGAGGTGAGTGTCCGGGGAATGTCGGAGGCCTATAAAGGCCCAGCCGATGCAGCGGGAGTTCGTGGTCGCTGAGGTGTGAGTCCGGGGAACGTCGGAGGCCTATAAAGGCCCAGCCGATGCAGCTGCAGCAGGGAGGCAAAAAAGTAGAAAGAAAACGAAAGGTGACGTCACAGCCAAGGGGGTAAGTGATTGGTAAGTAGTTTTTCGTTCTCTTTTCTTTATCAGTAAGTAACATTTATCATTGTTGTTGCCAAGTTAAGTTTATCTAAGGGTTAAGTCATGGCAGGAGAGCTCGGACACGTGTTATGCTCCTCCTGTACTATGTGGGAACTCAGAGATGCTTCCGGTGTCCCTGACGACTACGTGTGCGGGAAGTGTATCCGCCTGCAGATCCTGACAGACCGCGTTGCGGAATTGGAGCTGCGGGTGAATTCACTCTGGAGCATCCACGATGCTGAGAATGACGTGAATAGCGCGTTTAGCGAGGTGGTCTCACCGCAGGTAAAGGATACACAGCCAGATAGTAAACGGGTGACCAACAGGAAGCGCAGTGCAAGGAAGGTAGTGCAGGGGTCCCCTGCGGTCATCCCCCTGCAAAACAGATACACCGCCTTGGGTACTGTTGAGGAGGATGACTCATCATGGGAGGGCAGCAGCAGGCAAGTTCATGGCACCGTGGCTGGCTCTGCTGCACAGGAGGGCAGGAAAAAGAGTGGGGGAGCGAAAGTGATAGGGGATTCAACTGTAAGGGGAATAGATAGGCGTTTCTGCGGCCGCAACCGAGACTCCAGGATGGTATGTTGCCTCCCTGGTGCAAGGGTCAAGGATGTCTCGGAGCGGGTGCAGGACATTCTGAAAAGGGAGGGTGAACAGCCAGTTGTCGTGGTGCACATAGGTATCAATGATATAGGTAAAAAACGGGATGAGGTCCTACAAGATGAATTTAGGGAGCGAGGAGCTAAATTAAAAAGTAGGACCTCAAAAGTAGTAATCTCAGGATTGCTACCAGTGCCCCGTGCTAGTCAGAGTAGGAATCGCAGGATAGCTCAGATGAATATGTGGCTTGAGCAGTGGTGCAGAAGGGAGGGATTCAAATTCCTGGGGCATTGGAACCGGTTCTGGGGGAGGTGGGACCAGTACAAACTGTACAGTCTGCACCTGGGCAGCACCGGAACCAATGTCCTAGGGGAAGTGTTTGCTAGTGCTGTTGGGGAGGAGTTAAACTAATATGGCAGGGGGATGGGAACCTATGCAGGGAGGCAGAGGGATATAAAAGGGAGACAGAGGCAAAAGATAGAAAGGAGAATAGTAAAAGTGGAGGGCAGGGAATCCCAAGGCAAAAAAAAAAGGGCCACATTGCAGCAAAATTCTAAAGGGGCAAGGTGTGTTAAAAAGACAAGCCTGAAGGCTCTGTGCCTCAATGCGAGGAGTATTCGGAATAAGGTGGACGAATTAACTGCGCAGATAGCAGTTAATGGATATGATGTAATTGGCATCACAGAGACATGGCTCCAGGGTGACCAAGGCTGGGAACTCAACATCCAGGTGTATTCAACATTTAGGAAGGATAGACAGAAAGGAAAAGGAGGCGGGGTGGCATTGCTGGTTAAAGATGAAATTAATGCAATAGTAAGGAAGGACATTGGCTTGGATGATGTGGAATCGGTATGGGTGGAGCTGCGGAATACCAAAGGGCAGAAAACGCTGGTGGGAGTTGTGTACAGACCACCAAACAGTAGTAGTGAGGTTGGCGACAGCATCAAACAAGAAATAAGGGATGTGTGCAACAAAGGTACAGCAGTTATCATGGGCGACTTTAATTTACATATAGATTGGGCTAACCAAACTGGTAGCAATGGGGTAGAGGAGGATTTCCTGGAATGTATTAGGGATGGTTTTCTTGACCAATGTGTCGAGGAACCAACTAGAGAGCTGGCCATCCTAGACTGGGTGATGTGTAATGAGAAGGGACTAATTAGCTATCTTGTTGTGCGAGGCTCCTTGGGGAAGAGTCACCATAATATGGTAGAATTCTTTATTAAGATGGAGAGTGACACAGTTAATTCAGAAACTAGGGTCCTAAACGTAAGGAAAGCTAACTTCAACGGCATGAGGCGTGAATTGGCTAGAACAGACTGGCAAATGATACTTAAAGGGCTGACGGTGGATCGGCAATGGCAAACATTTATAGATCACATGGATGAACTTCAACAGTTGTACATCCCTGTCTGGAGTAAAAATAAGACAGGAAAGGTGGCTCAACCGTGGAAAACAAGGGAAATTAAGGATAGTGTTAGATCCAAGGAAGAGGCATATAAATTGGCCAGAAAAAGCAGCAAACCTGAGGACAGGGAGAAATTTAGAATTCAGCAGAGGAGGACAAAGGGTTTATTTAGGAGGGGGGAAATAGAGAGGAAGCTTGCCGGGAACATAGAAACTGACTGCAAAAACTTCTATAGATAGGTGAAGAGAAAAAGATTAGTGAAGACAAACGTAGGTCCCTTGCAGTCGGACTCAGGTGAATTTATAATGGGGAACAAAGAAATGGCAGACCAACTGAACAAATACTTTGGTTCTGTCTTCACAAAGGAAGACACAAATGACCTTCCGGATGTACTCGGGAGCCAAGGGTCGAGTGAGAAGGAGGAACTGAAGAATATCCTTATTAGGCGGGCAATTGTGTTGGGGAAATGGATGGGATTGAAGGCCAACAAATCCCCGGGGCCTGATTGTCTGCATCCCAGAGTACTTAAGGAGGTGGCCCTAGAAATAGTGGATGCATTGGTGATCATTTTCCAACAGTCTATCGACTCTGGATCAGTTCCTATGGACTGGAGGGTAGCTAATGTAACACCACTTTTTAAAAAAGGAGGGAGAGAGAAAACAGGAAATTATAGACCAGTTAGCCTGACATCAGTAGTGGGGAAAATGTTGGAATCAATTATTAAGGATGAAATAGCAGCGCATTTGGAAAGCAGTGACAGGATCGGTCCAAGTCAGCATGGATTTGTGAAAGGGAAATCATGCTTGACAAATCTTCTAGAATTTTTTGAGAATGTAACTAGTAGAGTGGACAAGGGAGAATCAGTGGATGTGGTATATTTGGACTTTCAAAAGGCCTTTGACAAGGTCCCACATAAGAGATTGGTGTGCAAAATCAAAGCACATGGTATTGGGGGTAATGTACTGATGTGGATAGAGAATTGGTTGGCAGACAGGAAGCAGAGAGTCGGGATAAACGGGTCCTTTGCGGAATGAGAGGCAGTGACTAGTGGAGTGCCGCAGGGCTCAGTGCTGGGACCCCAGCTCTTTGCAATATACATTAATGATTTGGATGCAGGAATTGAGTGCAATATCTCCAAGTTTGCAGATGACACTAAACTGGGTGGCTGTGAGGAGGAAGCTAAGAGGATGTAGGGTGATTTGGACAGGTTAGGTGATTGGGCAAATGCATGGCAGATGCAGTATAATGTGGATAAATGTGAGGTTATCCACTTTGGTGGCAAAAAACACGAAGGCAGAATATTATCTGAATGGTGGCAGATTCGGAAAAGGGGAGGTACAACGAGACCTGGGTGTCATGGTTCATCAGTCATTGAAAGTTGACATGCAGGTACAGCAGGCGGTGAAGAAGGCTAATGGCATGTTGGCCTTCATAGCTAGGGGATTTGAGTATAGGAGCAGGGAGGTCTTACTGCAGTTGTACAGGGCCTTGGTGAGGCCTCACCTGGAATATTGTGTTCAGTTTTGGTCTCCTAATCTGAGGAAGGGCATTCTTGCTATTGAGGGAGTGCAGCGAAGGTTCACCAGACTGTTTCCAGGGATGGCTGGACTGACATATGAGGAGAGACTGGATCAACTGGGCCTTTATACATTGGAGTTTAAAAGGATGAGAGGGGATCTCATAGAAACGTATAAGATTCTGACGGGACGGGACAGGTTAGATGTGGGAAGAATGTTCCCGATGTTGGGGAAGTCCAGAACCAGGGGACACAGTCTTAGGATAAGGGGTAAGCCATTTAGGACTGAGATGAGGAGAAACTTCTTCACTCAGAGAGTTGTTAACCTGTGGATTTCCCTGCTGCAGAGAGTTGTTGATGCCAGTTCATTGGATATATTCAAGAGGGAGTTAGATATGGACCTTACGGCTAAAGGGATCAAGGGGTATGGAGAGAATGCGGGAAAAGGGTACTGAGGTGAATGATCAGCCAGGATCATATTGAATGGTGGTGCAGGCTCGAAGGGTCGAATGGCCTACTCCTGCACCTATTTTCTATGTACTTCAGGGAACGAAGATCAGAGCTGCACCAGGGGGAACGTGCACCTCATCTACCTGTTCTACTACCTTCAGGGATCTGTGGACATACCTGCCAAGGTCCCTCTGTTCCTCTGCACATCTCAGTATCCTACCATTTATTCTGTATTCCCTTGCCTTGTTAGCCCTCCCCAAATGCATACAAACAATGATGGACCCTCTGCTCCATTGAGTCTGTCCCACACAATTGCAATACTTTGTGTATCACAACATATACTCTCCACCCCATCCATGCGATCTCCTGGGAGAGGCATAAAACCATTACCTCACACTTCTTTGGATTGAGTTGCATTTGCATTTGACACTTTTGTGCCCACCTGACCAATATAAGGTAGTCACTAATAAATCCAATAGGGAATTCCAAAAAAAAAAAAGACTTGCATTTATATAGCGTCTTTCACGGCCACTGGAAATCTCAAAGCGTTTTACAGCCAACTAAGTACTTTTGGATTGTGGTCACTGTTGTAGGAAACGCGGCAGCCAACTTGCACACAGCAAGCTCCCACAAACAGCAACGTGATAACAAATACAGATTATCTGGTCATTATGTTGATTGAGGAATAAATATTGGCCAGGACACCGGGGATAACTCCCCTGCTTTTCTTCAAAATAGTGCCATGGGATCTTTTAGGTCCACCTGAGGGGGCAGACGGGGCCTCGGTTTAATGTCTCAGCTGAAAGACGGCACCTCCGACAGTGCAGCACTCCCTCAGCTGATAGCACGAGATGAAGCAGGCATGGGAGGAGGCTATTTTTTTATTCATTCACAGGATGTGGGCATTGCTGGCAAGGCCGGCAGTTATTGCCCATTCCTAATTGCCCTCGAGAAGGTGGTGGTGAGCTGCCTTCTTGAACCGCTGCAGTCCGTGTGGTGATGGTATTCCCACAGTGACTTTGTCATAGTGGTTTGGTACAATGAATGGCCATTTCAGAGGACAATTAAGAGTTAACCACTTTGCTGTGGGTCTGGAGTCACATATAGGCCAGACCGGGTAAGGGCGGCAGATTTCCTTCCCTAAAGAGCATTAGTGAACCAGGTAGGTTTTTAACGATAATCTGCTCACCATTCCTGATATTAACTCTTATATTCTGGATGTATTTAATTAACTGAATTTAAACTGCCCGGCTGCCGTGGTGGGATTTGAACTCGTGTCTCTGGATCATTAGTCCAGGCCTCTGGATTACTCATCATCATAGGCAGTCCCTCGGAATCGAGGCAGACTTGCTTCCACCCTTAAAATGAGTTCTTAGGTGGCTGAACAGTCCAATACTAGTCTAGTAACATAACCACTATGCTACCATACTGTTCTCATGTGGAGCCTATACGCAGGCATGGATCTGTTGGGCTGAATGGCCCGTTTCTGTGCTCTACATTCTAAGCAAGGGCCTTACAGTGAATAAGGGAAGGGTGAAGATTGATCCGTGCCGATCATGTGGCTAACAATAATACAGGCCCGGCTGCAGTCCCACTGTGTTCCTGGCGGGGTGCTGTTGGCCAACTGGAGCTCTCTGCCCTCAGCAGCTCCACCTTCAGGAAGGCAAAGAGATTGCAATTATATTTCCTGGGATCCGAGCATTTAAAATGTGTCTTGCCTCTCAAGTGACACACAACATACACCACGGGTGCAGGATTGGGGGCTCGCCCGCGATTCCTCCCATGGTCAATCAGCCGGGCTCACACACAAAGCGGGTGGGCCTATTGGGCGAGGTAGCAGGTCGCTGCGGAACCTGAGCCAGGAGAGACAGGAGGAGAACCCGTAGAGATCGTAAAGTAAGGGACAGGGTACCTGAATCTTCCGGGCACTGTGACGTTTGCTGGTCTGTTCCTCGAGCTTCCTGCTGTACAGCTTGGCTCGCAACATCTGCATCGTCTTCTCTCGGTTCTTCAGCTGTGACCTTTCCTGCTGGCACTCGGCCACCACACCTGCCGAACGTCACAATTCACCACTTATTAAACGAAAGAATCTGCATTTATATAGCGGCTTTCCCAGCCTCGGGGACGTCCCAACGTGCTTTGCACCCAATTAAATACATTTAACGTGTAGTCACTATTTTAATGTAGGAAATGCGGCAGAGAATTCACCCCTGGAATGAGTTCCATTACCTTCCCATTGATATTCCCTCTTCCAGCGACCTTCCCCCCCTCCCCCAGCGACCCCTTCATCTCCCACCCCACCACCCCCCCCGCAAGCGACCCCCACGCCCTTCCCGCAGGCGACTCCTCAACCCCCCCCCCCAGGTGACCCCTCAACCCCCTCCAGGTGACCCCTTACCTCCGATGACCTCACTCCCCCACCATCCTCGGCGAGCCCTCAACCCCCCCACCCTCGGCGACCCCTCACCCTCCCCCACCCCCGGCGACCCCTCACCCCTCCATCCCCAATGACCCCTCACCCTCACCCCCACCCGGCGACCTCCCATCCACGTGGGCATAAAATCCATGCACCCCACGCCACCACCACCACCTCCCCCACAAACCCCGAGAAAAGGGCGTAATAGAAACACCAGCTTTAATATTTCTTGCCCTCCGTGTCAGCAACGATCTTGCAGTGACTGCGAGTGAAGTTGACGGACCGCACGAGGCTTGAGAGCGAGGGAGCGCCGTTACCTGTTGGGATGTGGAGGATGCGGACAGCACTGTCTGTTGTGTTCACGTGCTGACCCCCAGCCCCACTCGCGCGTTTAGTTTCTATCCGCAGATCTTTGGGGTTGATCGTGATGTCAATCTAATCGGAGGAAATATGAAGGCAACGGTGTTTAATCAAACTACGGAACCCATGGGTCAGCGTCCATCGGTCACAGAATATTCAATTCTGGCCTCTTACGCATGCCCGACTTCCTATATTCCTCCATTGGCCGCCAATGGGCCCCAAGTTCAGCAATTAATTCCTCTAACCTCTACGACTCTCTCTCTCTCTCTCTCTTCCTTTACGACGCTCCTTAAAACCTACCTCTAGGCAAGGCAACATTTACCCCGAGGTGGTGGTGATACAAATGAGTGGCTGAGGATCAGAGGCATGGACGATGTATAGAAGGCACCTCAAGTCGCTGGAGATATATCACCAACGATGTCTCCGCAAGATCCTGCAAATCTCCTGGGAGGACAGGCGCACCAACATCAGTGTTCTCACTCAGGCCAACATCCCCAGTATTGAAGCACTGATCACACTCGATCAGCTTCGCTGGGCAGGCCACATAGTACGTATGCCTGACACGAGACTCCCTAAGCAAATGCTTTATGCGGAGCTCCTTCATGGCAAACAAACCAAAGGAAGACAGCAGAAACATTATAAGGACACCCTCAAAGCCTCCCTGGTAAAGTGCGACATCACCACTGATACCTGGGAGACCCTGGCCGCAGACCGCCCGGAGGTGGAGAAAGTACATCCGGGAGGGCGTTGAGCTCTTCCGAGTCTCAACACAAAGAGCATGAAGAGGCCAAGCGCAGGCAGTGGAAGGATGGCAAGTTTCCAAAAGGACTTTAGTGAACGAGTTTGGGATTTAGCACACTTTTACTGATATATCTAGATTTTTAAAACTGAATTCCAATTTTCAAACTGGGATTGGAACTCACATTCTCTGGATCACTAGACCAGTAACATAACCACTACACGACTGGATCTTCTTGGGGAGGATGTTCCATATTTCCACTGTGTTTGATGGGACAATGTAGAGGGAGCTTTACTCTGTATCTAACCCTTGCTGTACCTTCCCTGGGAGTGTTTGATGGGACAGTGTAGAGGGAGCTGTACTCTGTATCTAACCCTTGCTGTACCTTCCCTGGGAGTGTTTGATGGGACAGTGTAGATGGAGCTTCACTCTGTATCTAACCCATCTGTACCTGCCCTAGGAGCGTTTGATGGGACAGTGTAGAGGGAGCTGTACTCTGTATCTAACCCTTGCTGTACCTTCCCTGGGAGTGTTTGATGGGACAGTGTAGAGGGAGCTTTACTCTGTATCTAACCCTTGCTGTACCTTCCCTGGGAGTGTTTGATGGGACAGTGTAGAGGGAGCTTTACTCTGTATCTAACCTGTGCTGTACCTTCCCTGGGAGTGTTTGATGGGACAGTGTAGAGGGAGCTTTACTCTGTATCTAACCCATGTTGTACCTGCCCTGGGGGTGTTTGATGGGACAGTGTAGAGAGAGCTTTACTCTATATCTAACCTGTGCTGTACCTTCCCTGAGGGTGTTTGATGGAACAGTGTAGAGGGAGCTTTACTCTGTATCTAACCCATGCTGTACCTGCCCTAGGAGTGTTTGATGGGTGTTTGCTATTCCCTGGTACAGACATCCCTTACATTAACGCAAGTCAAGGATTTAGCATATGCACAGCAAGCGGCCGGGATGGAAGAGGGTGAGAAGGATTGCGGTACCTCAGTGGGCTGCGGTAATATGGCCACAGTCATGGTGCTGGTGTGAGTCCTGCCTTGTTTTTCGGTTTTTGGAACCCGTTGCACTCGGTGCACTCCCCCCTCGTACTTCATGTGCTTGTAGGCCTCCCGGCCACTCACACTGGCTGCAGCATGGCGCAGACCTCCTGTGGAGAGGAAGCCCACCTTTAATACCAGGAATTAAAGGAACTGTAAAAACACTGGCTCCCGTTCCGCCAACTGCAAAATTCTATCTTTGTTTTCAAATCCCTCCATGGCCTCGCCCCCTCACTGTCTCTGAAACCTCCTCCATCCCGACAACCCTCCGCGATCTCTGCGCTCCTCTAATTCTGGCCTCTAGATCATCCCTGATGTCTATCGCTTATTAATCGACTGAAGAAAAGCTTACAACAACAAACTGCATTTATATAGCGTGTTAACACGGTAAAACATATCAAGGCTGCTTTCCAGGAACCTTATCCAACAAAATTTGTCACCGAGCAACATAAGGAGATATTAGGACAGGTGACTAAAAGCTCGGTCAAAGAGGTAGGTTTTAAGGAATGACTTAAAGGAGGAGAGAGAGGCGGAGAGATTGAGGAAGGGAATTCCAGAGCTTAGGGCTGAGGCAGATGAAGGCACGGTCACCAAAAGGCGATGTTCAAGAGGCCAGAATTGAAGGAACACAGAGATCTCAAAGGGTCATGGGGTCGGAGGTGGTTGCGGAGATCAGGAGGGGGTGATGGTCATGGAGGGGTACGAAGCTCGACGTGCATTATGAACCAAGCGTGCCTACCCAATTCACTGTGACGGTACTCCAGTACTTCGAAGTGCCAGTGCTTATAGGCTGCATAGTTCTGGTACATCGTGAACATCTCCGCCGTGAATAGCATGGACTCCTGCCCCCCTACTCCCGCTGTCAACTCCAGGATCAGGTCATTATTGTCCGCTTCTTCCGAAGGGATCAGGAGTGAAATAATCTGAAATGGGTGCAAAGAGTAACAAATTTCAAAACCACATCACTGGAAGCTGGAGATCTGGGTCGTCCGCTGGTGGACCAGACCTCTTGGGCTTCCATACTCTCTCTCTCTCTCTCCCCCCCCGTCTGAACTTTCTTCTCGGTCCTATGTCCAAATACGCCGCCCTTCTTTCTCCTTTTCCCAGCCTCACTGTGCTGAGATGAAGACTCGTCGCACACTCTCCCACGCTAAGTCCTTCTGCCGAGGTAACGCCCTCGCTTGTCCCTTGGAATTCAGAAGAGAGGTGATCTTATAGAAATATATAAGATTATGAGGGGGGGGGGGGGGGGGGGGCTGGTGGGGGAGACTAGAACTAGAGGGCATGATCTTAGGATAAGGGGCCGCCCATTTAGAACTGAGATGAGGAGAAATTTCCGAGGGTTGTGAATCTGTGGATTTCGCTGCCTCAGAGAGCTGTGGAAGCTGGGACATTAAATAAATTTAAGACAGAAATAGACAGTTTCATAAACGATAAGGGGATAAGGGGTTATGGGGAGCGGGCGGGGAAGTGGAACTGAGTCCATGATCAGATCAGCCATGATCATATTGAATGGTGGAGCAGGCTCGAGGGGCCTTATGGCCTACTCCTATTTCTTATGTTCTTATGTTCCCCCATAGCTTTACCTCGGCCCAGTCGGCAGCACTCTTGCCGCGGGCTCAGAAGGCATGGGTTCGGGCCCCGAGCAGACAGAGAGCTCCGTGCAGCATCGAAGAGTCTTGCACAATCGGAAGTGCCGTTCTTCAGTCCAGAAATTTGTTAAACCCGCAGGCAGGCAGGTCCCGCGGATCTGTTCCGCGCAAGAGCAGAGAGTTCTGCCGGTCTCCGGTCGAGCATTGATCCCTCGACCAACACCACCCAAAACGCATTCATTTCCGTTTGCGGCTGCTGGGACCTTGCTGTGCGCAACAGCCATTTCGAGATCCGTTGGCGCGAATGGTGCCAGGGATGGGGGACTGGAGAAGCTGGCATTGTGCTCCTTAGAGCAGAGTAGATTAAGGGGGAAGATTTAATCAGGGTGCGCAAAATGATGAAGGGTTTTGATGAGGAGAAAGCATTTCCAGTGGCAGGAGGCTCAATAACCAGAGGGAGAGGAGGAGAAGTTGTGTTTAATGCCATGAGTTGTTATGATGCACTGCCTGAAAGGGCGGTGGAAGCAGATTCAATAGTAACTTTCAAAAGGGAACTGGATAAATACTTAAGGAAAAATTTGCAGGGCTGTGGGGAAAGAGCAGGGAGAGTGGGACTAATTGGACAGCTCTTTCAGAGAGCGGAACAGGCACGATGGGCTGAATGGCCTCCTCCGTGCGGTATCACTCTTAGCTATTCCTCCAGGGAATGATGTTGGGGAGCACTGATTGACAAAATGCTTGAAACAGTCCACAGTCTCACATTGAGACATCCCAGTATCAGTAATGGTGTCCATGAGACGACCGGATTGTTGTAAAAACCCATCTAGTTCACTAATGTCTTTTAGGGAAGGAAATCTGCTGCCCTTACGGGGCCTATAGGTGACTCCAGACCCACAGTAATGACTCTTAACGGACCCTCTGAAATAGCCTAGGTGGCTCACCACCACCTTCACAATTGCAATTAGGTCTGGGCAATAAATGCTGGCCTTACCAGCAACGTCAACATCCCGTGAACTAATAGAAACATAGAAAGTTACAGCGCAGAAGGAGGCCATTTCGGCCCATCGTGTCCGAGCCGGCCGACAAAGAGCCGCACGGCCCTCGGTCAGCAGCCCTGAAGGTTACATATAAACCGATGAACAATGAACAACGGCGGACAGGTAAAGAGCATCAGGCCCAACCAGTCTGCCCCCCCACACACCTGCGATACACCTTACATCAAAACATTCTACACTCCACCCCAACTGGAGCCATGGGATCTCCTGGGAGGCAAAAAAAGATAAAAACCCAGACCAATTGGGAGAAAAGAAATCTGGGAAAATTCCTCTCCGACCCATCCAGGTGATCAAAACTAGTCCAGGCGATCACCCTGGCCGTATTCGATTCCCTGAGGTAATTACCATCGTATCTGCACCAGCCAACAAAGGGATATCCAGTCTAATCCCAATTACCAGCTCTAGGTCCGTAACCCTGCAGGTTACAGCACTTCAAGTGCCCATCCAAGCATCTTTTAAAATGTGGTGAGGGTTTCTGCATCCACCACCCTTCCAGGCAGTGAGTTCCAGACCCCCACAACCCTCTGCGTGAAGAAACCTCCCCTCAAATCATCTCTGAACCTTCCACCAACCACTTAAAAGCTATGCCCCCTCATAATTGACCCTTCCACCAAGGGAAATAGGCCCCTGCTATCCACTATATTCAAGCCTCTCAAAATTTTATACACCTCAATGAGGTCTCCTCTCAGCCTCCTCTGTTCCAAGGAGAACAAACCCAGCCTATCCAATCTGTCCTCCTCGCTAAGATTCTCCATTCCACGCAGCATCCTCGTAAATCTCCTCTGCACCCTCTCTCGTGCAATTATGTCCTTACTATAGAACGGCAACCAGAACTGTAGGCAGTACTCCAGCTGTGGCCTAACCAGAGTATTATACAATTTAAGCATAACCTCCCTACTCTTGTATTCTATGCCTAGGCCAATAAAGGCAAGCATTTCGTATGCCTTCTTAACCACCTTATCCACCTGGCTTGCTACTTTCAGGGACCTGTGGACAAGCACTGCAAGGTGCCTTTGTTCATCTACACTTCTTAAGTGGCCTTCCTTATTAGCTCTCCCCAAGTGCATTACCTCACACTTCTCTGAATTAAATTCCATTTGCCACTGTTCTGCCCACCTGACCAGTAGATTGATATCCTCCTGCAGTCTATGACTTTTCTCTTCATTATCAACCATACAGGCCAATTTTAGTGTAATCTGCAAACTTCTTAATCATACTCCCTATATTCAAATCTAGATCGATCATTGATGTATACCACAAAAAGCAAGGGACCCAGTACTGAGCCCTGCGGAACCCCAGTCACAAAAACATCCATCAACATTACCCTTTGTTTCCTACCTCCAAGCCAATTTTGGATCCAACTTGCCACTTTGCCCTTGATCCCATGAGCTTTTACCTTCGTGACCAGTCTCGCCACATGGAACCTTATCAAAAGCTTTGCTAAAGTCCATATACATTACATCGTACGCACTACCCTCATTGAATATTTCGAGGAGGTAACCAGGAGGGTCAATCAGGTTAGTCAAACACGATCTTACCTTAACAAATCCATGCTGCCTGTCCCTGATTAATCCTTGCCTTTCTAAATGTAGATTTATCCTGTCCTTCAGGATATTTTCCAATAATTTTCCCACCACTGAGGTTAGGCTGACAGGCCTGTAATCACTTGGCCTATCCCTTTGTCCCTTCCTAAACAAGGGTACCACATTAGCAGTCCTCCGGCACCATGCCGAAATCCAAAGAGGACTGGAAAATGATGGTCAAGGCCTCTACTATTTCCTCTTTTGCTTCGCTCAACAGCCTGGGATGCATTTCATCTGGGCCTGGGGACTTATCTACTTTCAAAGCTGCTAAACTCCTTGATACTTCCTCTCTCTCTATATTTATTTCATCCAGAATATCATACTCCTCCTCTCTAGCAGTTGTACAGGGCCTTAGTGAGGCCACACCTGGTGTATTGTGTACAGTTTTGGTCTCCTAACTTGAGGAAGGACATTCTTGCTATTGAGGGAGTGCAGCGAAGGTTCACCAGACTGATTCCCGGGATGGCGGGACTGACATATCAAGACAGACTGGATCAACTGGGCTTGTATTCACTGGAGTTCAGAAGAATGAGAGGGGATCTCATAGAAACGTTTAAAATTCTGACGGATTTAGACAGGTTAGATGCAGGAAGAATGTTCCCAATTTTGGGGAAGTCCAGAAACAGGGGTCACAGTCTAAGGATAAGAGGAAAGCCATTTAGGACCGAGATGAGGAGAAACTTCTTCACCCAGAGAGTGGTGAACCTGTGGAATTCTCTACCACAGGAAGTTGTTGAGGCCAATTCACTAAATATATTCAAAAAGGAGTTAGATATAGTCCTTACTACTAGGGGGATCAAGGGGTATGGCGAGAAAGCAGGAATGAGGTACTGAAGTTGCATGTTCAGCCATGAACTCATTGAAAGGCGGTGCTGGCTCGAAGGGCCGAATGGCCTACTCCTGCACCTATTTTCTATGTTTCTATCTGCATTGCCTCTTTCCTTTGTGAAAACAGATGAAAAGTATTCATTTAGAACCTTACCAACTTCTTCCACACAGAGATTAACCTCATGGTCTCTAATAGGCCCTACCCTTTCTTTAGTTATCCTCTTAATAGATTTATCGAACATCTTTGAGCTTTCCTTAAGTTTACTTGCCAAGAATTTCTCATATTCTCTTCGCATTCCTAATATCCTTTTTAATTTTACCTCTGAACTTTCTATATTCCTTCAGAGATTCTACAGTATTTAGCCGTCAGTATATGACATACGCTTCCCTTTTTTACCTTTATCCTCCCTTGTAAGTCCATAGACATCAAGGGGTCGCGAGAATTATTATTCCCAGCCTTTTACTTTAAGGGCACAAGTTTGGCCTCATCCCTCCAGGTCCCCTCGTTGAATGCCTCCCACTGTTCCGACACTGATTTACCTACAAGTAGCTGTTTCCAGTCCACTGTGACCAAATCACTTCTCAACTCAGCAAAGTAAGCTTTTTCCCAATTTTGAACTTTTATTCCTGGTTTATCCTTGTCCTTATCCATAACTACCTTGAATCTGACTATGGTCACTAGCACCCAAGTGCTCTCCCACTGATACCCCTTCAACTTGCCCAGCTTCATTCCCCAAAACTAAATCCAAAACCAACCCCTCCCATATTGGGCTTGTCACATACTGACTAAAAAGGTTCTCTTGAATGCATTTTAAGAATTCCGCACCCTCTATACCCTTCACACTATATTTGTCCCAATCAATATTAGGATAGTTGAAATCCCCTTCTATTACTGCCCTATAGTTATTGGACTTCACAGAAATGTGCCGACATATTTGCTCTTCTATCTCCCGCCCACTGTTTGGGGATCTATATACACGCCCAGCAGTGTGATCGCCTCTTTTTTATTTTTCAATTCGACCCATATGGCCTCATGTGACGATCCCTCCAACATATCATCCCTCTTGTGGAAGAAAGAATCTATGAATCTATGGCTTATGGAAAAGGGAAGGGTTAAATTCTGTTTTTGCTATGCTTAAAGAAATAATAGGACTAGAAAAATAGCCACGCTTTTTAGCCTTGAAACTTAGAGATGCAATTAAATGACCATCTGGTATTAAAAGGGAGTCTCCTGTTATCAGACTGTGAACAGGGAGAAACTATGCAAGGACAGATAGTGTGTGTACCTCCCGAGACGACCTTTGTACTCGCGGGACTAATGAATAAGATTCCTTTTATATTTCTGTATTCAATTTCTGTATAAAGATAGGGACAATTTGCTTGTACAGGAGAGTTTTGCCTTGGTACGGTCCAAGCAGGCTCTCCGAGATATCTCGCTTTTTAAAGTAAATTCTTTCTCTCGAAGTGCAATTCTGAAAGTCTCCGCCTGAGTTAATTTAAGCTAAATATTTCCTCGACACCTCTTCACAGCTGTAATAGGTTCTTTAATCAATACCGTGACCCTCCCCACCCCCCTTTTTACCCCCCTCTCTGTCTTGTCTAAAAATCCTGTAACCAGGAATATTGAGCTGCCAAACCTGCCCCTCTTTCAGCCATGTCTCTGTAATGGCTATACTCCCAAGTATCTATAAATAAATAAACTCCTGCACAGTACGAAGTTGTGATGCGGTTGTGCAGTGACCCATATTTGTCCGTGGCACGGGGTCGGTGATCAGGTCCAGATTCCTGACACCAATGGATTCCCACAACCTCCGTCAATGGGCTTGTTGAGTGTGTCACGGACCCTATTGACATTGCGTGTGACCCAATACATCTTACTGATGGAGGACAATTCCTGCCCTTTGACCCCGAGCTGAGCTTCCGACCCCATAGCCTCTCCATTACCGAGACCACCTACTTCAATCTCCATAACATGGCCTGTCCCCGCCCCAGCCTTAGCTCATCTGCCGCTGAAACCATCATCCACCCTGTGCGGAATGGCCTCCTCCTGCTCCTAATGTTCCTTATTGCCTATCCCGTCTTGCAATGAGAAATTTTGGTGCAATGGAGTGTCGGCAGTGACAGGGTTGACAAACCAAATATCCTTCTCCCATTCCCTAGTGCCCACTTCTCTGGCAGTCTCACACGTTCAGGGATTGGTTATTACCTTGGACTTTAGAGCTCGGATGGCCTCCTGGCAAGAACTTTCTTCACTTTCAGCAAGTCCCTTCAAGTCGGCATCCTCATCTGCAACAACAACAACTTGTATTTATATAGCGCCTTTAACGTATTGAAACGTCCCAAGGCGCTTCACAGGAGTAATTTGAGATAAAACAATTTGGCACCGAGCCACACAAATAGAAATTAGGGCAGGTGACCAAAAGCTTGGTCAAAGAGGTATGTTTGAAGGAGCGTCTTGAAGGAGGAAAGAGGTGTAGAGAGGCAGAGAGGTTTAGGCTGGGAGTTCCAGAGCTTGGGGCCTAGGCAACAGAAGGCACGGCCACCAATGGGGGAGTGATTATAATCAGGGATGCGCAAGAGGACAGAATTATAGGAGCGTAGACATCTCGGGGGGTTGTGGGGCTGGAGGAGATTACAGAGATAGGGAGGGGCGAAGCCATGGAGTGATTTGAAATCATGGATGAGAATTTTGAAATTGAGGCGTTGTTTAACCGAGAGCCAATGTAACACGGAAACAGCTCGGTACTTCTGTCATTCGGATCTCGCAGCACACCGTGAGTTAAGCACAGAACAACATAAACTGAACAGCACCAAGTGGATAATTCACAGGGGCCTCGGGAAAACTGAATCACAAGGTGGAGAAGGATCAGGAAGGTTGTTCATGCAGAACAAACCTACAGCTTTCCCCCCGCATTACGGTGACTTAATCAACCTTTCCCATTCCTATTCCACCCGTTCATTAAGCTGTGGCTCAGTGGGTAGCACTCTCGCCTCTGAGTCAGAAGGCTGTGGGTAATCCAGGCTGACACTGCCAGCACAGCTCTGAGGGAGCGCTGCGCTGTCGGAGGTGCCGTCTTTCGAATGAGACATTAAACCGAGGCCCCGTCTGCCCTCTCGGGCGGACCTAAAAGATCCCACGGTCACTATTTCGAAGAGGAGCAGGGGAGTTTTCCCCGGTGACCTGGCCAATATTTCAACCAACGTCACTAAAGCAAATTATCTGGGTCATTATCACATCGCTGTCTGTGGGAGCTTGCTGTGCACAAATAGGCTGCTGCGTTTCCCATGTTACAACAGTGACTGCAGTCTAAAAGTACTTCATTGGCTGCAAAGCGGTGGTCGTGAAAAGTGCTATATGAATGCAAGTCTTTCTTTCCTTCACAAGCCGTGAGCACAGGTAGAATTGTGAGTGCGCATCACTCGGTCTGATCCGAATACTGTAGTGCGTCACCCCTGAACCAAGCGTGTCCCTCACCTTTCAGCAAGCTCTCAATGTCCTGCAGCTCCTGCACCTTGAGCCGCAGTTGCTGAAGTTCTGTCACCACCGGTGCCAGCTCAGTCACTCTCCTCCGCAACGCCCTCGCCCGTTCCTCCTCCTCTTCCTCCGGGGAACCCTGGCAGGAGTCAAGCCTCTCCACAGACTCCGCGTACTCTCGCTCCAGCCCGCTCAGGTAACCCTGCAGAGAGCTGCGTACGAACAGCCCCTCCAGCACCCCGGCGCTGAAGGCACGAGCCGGCCCCGGAGCAGGGCTGCGGTGGGCGTGGGGCGGGCAGCGCACCCAGTGCCCGGCCAGCTGCCGAAAAAAACATCTCCCGAAGCAATGCAGCGGCAACTTTGCAAGGCAGCTCCGCGCGTGAAAGCGGCTGCTCGCTGCGGTCAGGAGAGTCCAACCGAGGGGCAGCATTTTCCCCTGCACCCAGAGTCCAGGTCCCTCACTGCCGCGTCTGGCAAGCGGAACAGAGTCTTGTTTCACAATGCCCCGGGAGCATTCAGATCCAACATCGATCTCGGAGGTTTTCAACCTACAGGACATAGAAAGTGAGCACACATACATTTCAGTGGTGTATACAGACCCACTTAACAAAAATACACTGCAATAATATTAAACAACATGGACTTAAAGATGAGACGTTAAACCGAGGTTCCGTCTGCCCTCTCAGGTGGACGGAAAAGATCCATATGGCACTATTTTGAAGATGATCACTACGTTGGAGTGTCCTAATCTTTCCCACACATGGCCCTTGGCCACTTGCACACCCTTCCTCGATGCAAGTGAAAAGATTTGCAGTTATAGATCTCCTATCTCATCCTTTGCAGCATTATTACTTTTAATTTAATAAGTCAGAAGGTTGTGGGTTCAGATTTGAGCACATAATCCAGGCTCTGGCACCGTGATTGGAGTACTGAGGGAGTGCCGCACTGTCGGAGGGACAGTACCGAGGGAATGCTGCACTGTCGGAGGGGCAGTACTGAGGGAATGCCGCACTGTCGGAGGGGCAGTACTGAGGGAGCACTGCACTGTCGGGGGGGCAGTACTGAGGGAGCGCCGCACTGTCGGAGGGACAGTACTGAGGGAGTGACGCACTGTCGGAGGGGCAGTACCGAGGGAGCGCCGCACTGTCGGAGGGGCAGTACTGAGGGAGCGCCGCACTGTCGGAGGGGCAGTACTGAGGGAGCGCTGCACTGTCGGAGAGACAGTACTGAGGGAATGCCGCACTGTCAGAGGGACAGTACCGAGGGAATGCTGCACTGTCGGAGGGGCAGTACTGAGGGAGCACTGCACTGTCGGGGGGGCAGTACTGAGGGAGCGCCGCACTGTCGGGGGGGCAGTACTGAGGGAGCGCCGCACTGTCGGAGGGGCAGTACTGAGGGAGTGCTGCACTGTCGGAGGGACAGTACCGAGGGAGCGCCGCACTGTCGGAGGGACAGTACTGAGGGAGTGCTGCACTGTCGGGGGGGACAGTACTGAGGGACGCTGCACTGTCGGAGGGGCAGTACTGAGGGAGCGCCGCACTGTCGGGGGGACAGTACCGAGGGAGTGCTGCACTGTCGGAGGGGCAGTACTGAGCACCTACCTATCTCAAGCACAGGCTCTGCAGACTACAGGCCGCGTGCCGCTCACTGCCTCCAGGCCACACCCTCTACCCACAATCCACTCCGCGCATAGAGCGTTTTCTTTGGCGCGGCGCATTGTGGGTTCTCCGATCGCCATTCCCGTTGTCATTTCCGGGTCCCAGCAGGCGCCACCCAGTGTTTCTTTAAATGATTTTTGTATACCATACTTAGAAATGTGATGTTTTACCTCTTGTTATCTAATCTATCATACCAGAAAATTTTATATGTATATTATTTAAGAAGTGTAGCTTTACACAGTCTTTGGGCTATCATCACCTTGTTGTTTTACAGAATATTAGGTCCTTCAATGAAACACCTGTGAACTCATCCCTTTTTGGCGTGGAAGTAGGTCATCCTCGATACGATGATGATGATGTTTTACAGAACCCTTGAGGGAGTTTCTATCTCTGTTACAGGATAAAGGGGGGAAAAAAGAGCAGGATTATTCGGAATTGGAACTAAAAACGGCAATGCTGATAATGCACAGGAAGAGAATGAAAGCTGCAGAATTCAGCCGTCTGGCCAATGGTGAGCAATCCTGCCTCCATTGATTGGCCCATGACCCTGTGACGTAAGACGCACGTTTGCTCTCCGTGCTGATTGGTGGAGCTCAGTGCAGCTCCTGCAAGTTAACTTGTTCCATATACTTAGAAAGAGTATGAACGTTTTATTAACAATGGATGGCGATGCCTACTCTTTAAAGAGATATCGATATATGGTGCCAGTGATTGTATAAAGGAAATGTCACTTTTGAGTGAAGCTAAACGACTTTAAAATTTACTCAAAAACTAAAGCGTGTGCATGATGGCGTCTGGGTATGCTCCACCAGTACCTCGGGCTCTCGATATCCACGAAGACGATACTGTTCTAAAGTGGAAGAGATTCGAACAAGCTTGGAAATACTACGCAATTACAATGCAGCTCAACTGGAAGCCAAAAATAATGCAGGTTGCGACACTTCTCCAGTCTACTACACATGATCGAACTGCGCTGAGGATGAAGACAAAGCTCTCTCAGTACTGCCAACCGTGTAAGAATGTTCCTTTTGAGATACAAGTTCAACACTGGACTGCAACAAACTGGTGAAACATACATCTAGCATTGTACGGTATTGTGGAAACTCGCCGAAGGCTGCAATTTCCTCTCCATAACATCAGAAGAAATGCTCCGAGACCAACCCGTGTGCGGGATTGCGGAGACGAAGGTGCGAGAGCGCGACAATTCGAGAGACTCATCTAACTCTGTTGAAGATGGACGAGATTTGTCACGCATCTGAAAGCCAAGTAAATTCCAAGGCGCGACAGAAGCTCCCCAAAGACTTGTGAGTTCTGGGACTGTGGAAAGAAACAAAAATTCTAAAGAGAGCCTTTGCCTTTGGGAAAGTATGCAGCAAAAATAACTACTTCACAGTAAAATTAACATAACAATGTAAGGATTAGGAGCAGCTGTAGGCCATTTGGCCCTTTAACCCTGATCTGCCATTCAATGAGATCATGGTTGATCTTCACCTCAACTCCAACTTCCCACCCTATCTACATACTCCTCGATTCCCTTAGTATCCAAAAATCTATCAGTCTCTGTCTTGAATATACTCAACGACTGAGATCCTCCACAGCAGTTTGGGGCAGAGAATTCTAAAGATTCACAACCCTCTGAGTGAAAAAATGTCTCCTTATCTCAGTCCTAAATGGCTGATCGTTCATCTTGAGTATATGTTCCCTAGTTCTCGACTCTCCATCCAGGGGAAACAAATCCCTGCATATACCCTGTAAGCCCCTTAAGAATTTTATATGTTTTAATGGAATCACCCCTCATTCTTCTAAACTCTAGGGATTATAGGCCGAGTCCTCAATCTCTCCTCATAGGACAATCCCCCCATCCCAGGAATCAGTCTAGTGAACCTTTGTTCTCACTCGAAGGCAAGTATATCCTTCCTTGCGTAAGAAGACCTGAACTGTACACAGTACTCCAGGTGTGGTCTCACCAATGCCCTGTATAATTGTAGTAAGACTTCTTTACTCTTATCCCTTTGTAATAAAGGCTAACATACCACTTGCTTTCCTAATTGCTTGATGTACCTGCATTTTTATGTACAGGGACACCCAGGATCCTCTGAATGCAAACACTTCCCAATCTTTCACCATTCAAAAATATTCTGCTTTTCTTTTTTTGCTGCCAAAGTGGATAACTTCACATTTCTTCCATTTGCCACATTCTTGCCCATCACTGATCTGTCTATACTCCTTTGCAGCCTCTTTGCATTCTCCTCACAACTTATTTTCCCACACAACTTTATCTTCAGCATACCTGGGTGCATATTACTTGGTCCCCTTGTCCAAGTCATTGATACAGATTGTGAATAGCTGGGGCCCAAGCACCGATCCTTGCGATACCCCACTAGTTACAGCCTGCCAACCCGAAAATGACCCGTTTATCCCTACGCGTTTTCTGTCCATTAATCAATCCTCAATCCATGCTGTTATAATACCCCCAATCCCATAAGCCCTTAATTTGCATAACAACCTCTTGTGTGGCACCTAATCGAATGCTTTTTGAAAATCCAAGTACACTACACCCACTAGTTTCCCCTTATCTACTCTGCTAGTTACATCCTCAGAAAACTCTTAACAGATTTATCAAACTTGATTTCCCTTTCATAAATCTGTATTGACTCTGCCCAATCCTATTATGATTTTGTAAGTGCCATGTTACCACATCCCTAATAGATTCGAGCATTTTCCCTACTACTGATGTCAGGCTAACTGGTCTGTAGTTCTGTGTTTTCTTTGTCCATCCTGTCTTGAATAGCAGGGGTTACATTTGCTACCTTCCAGTCTGCAGGGACCGTTCTGAAATCTTGGGAATTCCCGAAGATCAAAACCAATGCATCCACTATCTCTGTAGCCACCTCTTTTAAAATCCAAGGATGTAGGCCATCAGGTCCAGGGGATTTGTTGGCTGTTAGTCCCATTAATTTCTCCAGTACTAAATCTTCACTAATGCTAATTTCTTTACTCACTGAACCCTTGATTCGCCACTATTCCCGGAATGTTTTTTTATTTCTTCTACTGTGAAGACAGATACAAATTATTCATTTAATGTCTCTGCCATTTCCTTATTCCACCATATAATTTCTCTTATCTCTGCCTGTAAGGGGTCCACATTTACTCTCGCTAATCTTTTCTTTTTTGCATTCCTATAGAAGCTTTTTCAACCTGTTTTTTTTGTCTCTTAGTTTACTGTCATTCTCTTTCTCTATCAATTTCTTGGTCATCCTTTGCTGAATTCTAAAATCCTTCCAATACTCAGACTTACTACTCTTTTTGCCATCATTATAAGCCTCTTCATTTAATCTAATACTATCTTTAACATGTCTTGTTAGCCACGGTTGGACCACTTTTCCCGTTGGGTTTTTATTCCTTAAGGGAATGTATATTTGTTGCCAACTATGAATTCATTTTTTTTAATGTTTGCCATTGCTCATCGCTGAGAGCATGCAGAAATCAATCGCTGGCAGCGGAAAGAGTGTGCGGCAAACCAGTTCCACCCTCCCTTTCCCTCAACGACTATCTGTCCCACCTGTGACTGAGACTGTGGTTCTCGTATTGGACTGTTCAGCCACCAAAGAACTCATGTTAAGAGTGGAAGCAAGTCGTCCTCGATTGCGAGGGACTGCCTATGATTGATTGATTGACCATAATGGCGTCTGCCATTTGGGATCAACTCAACGCCAGAAGTACTCCATCGCAAGGTGCGTGAGCTGGTGGAACGACTGCAAGGGATAGAGATCATTGCAGATGATTTTGTAGTGGTTGGGATGGGTGAAATACTTGAAGTAGCAATTCGAGACCATGATAAACACCTGGAAGCTTTTCTACATCGATGCAAGGATCGTGGAGTGGTGCGCAACATGAACTACATGAAACTTTGTAGGCAGGAAGTATCTTTTGTTGGACACGTTGCTACAGGAAGAGGACCTCCATCTTGCGGTTGAGACATCAAAGCGAGGCCTCGTGGACGTAAAAGATTCCCTATGGCACTATTTTGAAGAAGAGCAGGGGAGTTATCCCTGATGTCTTGGTCAATATTTATTCCTCAATCAACGTAATAAAAAAAACCAGCGTAACAAGATCGGGTTACCAGGGTAACGAGGAACACACTGTGGGCTGAGGTTGCAAAATGAAACACATTCTGGCCAGCTCACAGCAACCTGCACGTTGCAGCAGCATCCCAGCATTAAATTATTAAAGTGTTTATCCCCCATTTCCACCCCCCGCCTCCCCCGTGCCCTCCCGGTGTCGGGTGCTACTCTTAATATATGCCTGAAACATAGAAACATAGAAAATAGGTGCAGGAGTAGGCCATTCAGCCTTTTGAGCCTGCACCACCATTCAATAAGATCATGGCTGATCATTCCCTCAGTACCCCTTTCCTGCTTTCTCTCCATATCCCTTGATCCATTTAGCTGTAAGGGCCACATCTAACTCCCTCTTGAATATATCCAGTGAACTGGCCTCAACAACTCTCTGCGGCAGAGAATTCCACAGGTTAACAAATCTCTGAATGAAGAAGTTTCTCCTCCTCTCAGTCCTAAATGTCCTACCCCTTATGCTAATGGCCTCCCCTGCCAGTGCCGGTTGCTGCTGCTAACCCTGGCCGAAGGGCCTCCCGCCCTCCTCTCACTTCTCCCTCTCTGCTGCTGCTGTCCGGGCTGTGGAACTGCATCTGCTGCACCGATTCTATTAACTGCCCAGAAGGTTTTTCCAGAGTGGTCACATACGCCGTCCAAAGAAAAATTGGAGTAAATCGTAGTTGGCCAAACTTGCTTTAATAGCCAGAATTGGTGACAGGTTACGCCCCCAATGAGGTAAAAATAAATCGTAGCCTGAAAAAAGTGAATTACGCTAGCATGGAAACTTCGGGGAAACTTTGAGATTTGAATTTACTCCAAAAAAAAACAGTGCAGGCCAAAAAAAATGCCGCAGATAATTGGGGAAAATCTAACTCCTTTTTGAATATATTTAGTGAAATTGGCCTCAACAACTTTCTGTGATAGAGAATTCCACAGGTTCACCACTCTGGGTGAAGAAGTTTCTTCTCATCTCAGTCCTAAATGGCTTTCCCCTTATCATTTTATCAAGGAGGCTTTGAGGATGTCCTTGAAACGTTTCCTCTGCCCACCTTGGGCTTGTGGTGCGTCACAGTGTAGTGGGACAGGAGCAGTTATCCCTGGTGCTCGCCAGCAGGTCCTTTCCTCTCTGGGTGGAGATAATGTGGAGCCTTGAGAGGCGATTGTTACAGGCAAGGATGTGCCTTGCACAATGCGGTGTTGGGCGTCTCAATTAGTCGAGTGACAACCAGGAATTGCGAGCACTCCAATCGACTCGGTCCAGAAATAAAGTCACAGTGTCATCATCATAGGCAACCCCTCGAAATCGAGGAAGACTTGCTTCCACTTTAAAAGTGAGTTCTCAGGTGACTGAACAGTCCAATACCGGAATTACAGTCTCTGTCACAGGTGGGACAGACAGTGATTGGAGGAGTCTGGTTTGCCGCACGCTCCTTCCGCTGCCTGCGCTTGCTTTCTGCATGCTCTCGGCGTTGAGACTCGAGGTGCTCAGCGTTCTCCTGGATGCTCTTCCTCCACTTAGGGCGGTCTTTGGTCAGGGACTCCCAGGTGTCGGTGGGGATGTTGCATTTTATCAAGGAGGCTTTGAGGATGTCCTTGAAATATTTCCTCTGCCCACCTTGGGCTTGTGGTGCGTCACAGTGTAGTGATTATGAAACAGAGACCTGGACTAATGATCCGGAGACGTGAGTTCAAATACCACCACGGCTGCTGGGGAATTTCAATTCAGTCAATTAAATAAATCTGGAATAAAGAGTTAGTATCAGTAATAGTGACTGTGAAAATATTGGATTGTTGTAAAACCCCATCTGATTCACTTAATGCTCTTTAGGGAAGGAAATCTGCTGCCCTCTGATCTATATGTGACTCCAAACCCACATCAACATGGTTGACTCTGAACTGCCTCCTGAAATGGTCTAGACGGCTCACCACTGCCTTCTCGAGGGCAATTAGGGATGGGCAATAAATGTTGGCCTTGCCAGCGATGCCCACATCCTGTGAACGAATATATTTTTTTAAAAAGCTACATGCATATTGGGTTGTGCTGGCATAGTGTAAGATTTCTAAATCTCTGGCATTAAATTGACAGCAAGACTGATTCTTTTAAAACAATTTGGAATAGTTTATTAAACACACACACACATGCACATCTATCAGCGGTCAGCTATCCTGCGGATCGACTTAGTTACAACAGATACAATGATGTTACAATAATGATTTATAAAACGGAATACTTCCCTCTGGCAAAGCACAAACACATGGCGTTCGTCCTTGCTTATGTTGTGTTGGGAGGTCCCTGCTTTGCCATGTGCTGAGGAGGAGAGAGAGAACCAGCAATCTTTGGCTTGACTTTTTATATCCCTTAAGGCCATTGTTTCTCACAAAGCCTCAGGATTGGGTATTATTTCCAGGGCCGCTCCTGATTGGCTTCTCCTCATTCATGTGTCTGTCTGGAGGGCCGGTGCCATTCCTTGATTAGGTTAATGGCTTTCCAATTAACACCTTTTCTAATTTGGTGAGTTTCAAAGCCATACTTCCTTTGTTCCTTGAGCTCTGCCCAGCCAGGAGACATGAACTTGGGGCAGTCATCCATTTTGTTTCATTCAAACTTGTCTTTTTGTGTAATCTACACTTTTAACATTTTTATATATACACAGAATCAATTTTATCATTACTAAACACTTTTATTCTTACAATAGCTGGATTTCATTTGTATTATTTTACCTGAAGTGTTTCTATAATAAATAAAAGAAAGTCTTACATTTATATAGCGACTTTCACGACCACCGGACGTCTCGAAGCGTTTTACAGCCAATGAAGTACTTTTGGAGTGCAGTTACTGTTGTAATATGGGACACGTGGCAGCCAATTTGCGCACAGCAAGCTCCCACAAACAGCAATGTGATAATGACCAGATAATCTGTTTTAGTGATGTTGATTGAGGGATAAATATTGGCCCAGGACACCGGGGATAACTCCCCTGCTCCTCTTCAAAATAGTGCCACGGGATCTTTTACATCCACCTGAGAGAGCAGACGTCTTGGCCGAGTTTGAGGTCTAAAGAGGTAAAATTTTGGGGACAGAACTGAAGAGCGAGTAGGCCTCTGCAAGGCCATCTCCCTCCGTCTGAAGAATTTTGGGGCCTTCCCACCAAATGTTCCCCGTAACTTTTGGTTAGGTGGGTGGCCCCAATTACAGGTTCGCGCATGCGCGAGTAACATAGGAAAAGCCGGTTCTGGGCTAGGCGGGAGCGGCAGAGAAGGGAACATTGTTCCCCACCATTCTCATAGGAACAGGAGGAGGCCATTCAGCCCCTTGATTCTGCACTGCCATTCAATTAGATCACGGCTGATTTAGATGAAGGAATTGAGTGTAATATCTCCAAGTTTGCAGATAACACTAAGCTGGGTGGTGGTGTGAGCTGTGAGGAGGATGCTAAGAGGCTGAAGGTTGACTTGGACAGGTTAGGTGAGTGGGCAAATGCATGGCAGATGCAGTATAATGTGGATAAATGTGAGGTTATCAATTTTGGTGGCAAAAACACGAAGGCAGAATATTATCTGAATGGCGGCAGATGAGGAAAAGGGGAGGTGTAACGAGACCTGGGTGTCATGGTACATCAGTCATTGAAAGTTAGCATGCAGGTACAGCAGGCGGTGAAGAAGTCAAATGGTATGTTGGCCTTCATAGCTAGGGGATTTGAGTATAGGAGCAGGGAGGTCTTACTGCAGTTGTACAGGGCCTTGTTGAGGCCACACCTGGAATATTGTGTTCAGTTTTGGTCTCCTAATCTGAGGAAGGATGTTCTTGCTATTGAGGGAGTGCAGCGAAGGTTCACCAGACTGATTTCCAAGATGGCAGGTCTGACATATGAGGAGAGACTGGATCGACTGGGCCTGTATTCACTGGAGTTTAGAAGGATGAGAGGGAATCTCATAGAAATATATAAAATTCTGATGGGACTGGACAGGTTAGATGCAAGAAGAATGTTCCCGATGTTGGGGAAGTCCAGAACCAGGGGACACAGTCTTAGAATAAGGGGTAAGCCATTTAGGACTGAGATGAGGAGAAACTTCTTCACTCAGAGAGTTGTTAACCTGTGGAATTCCCTACCGCAGAGAGTTGTTGATGCCAGTTCATTGGATATATTCAAGATGTGGCCCTTATGGCTAAAGGGATCAAGGGGCATGGAGAGAAAGCAGGAAAGTGGTACTGAAGTGAACGATCAGCCATGATCTTATTGAATGGTGGTGCAGGCTCGAAGAGCCGAATGGCCTACTCCTGCACCTATTTTCTATGTTTCTATGTATCTCTACTCCATCTTACCCGCCTTGGTTCCGTAACCCTTAATACTCTTACCGAACAAAAATCTATCAATCACAGTGTTGAAAATTTCAATTGACCCCCAGCATTGACGTCTCATCTGAAAGACGGCACCTCCGACAGTGCAGCACTCCCTCAGCACTGCACTGGAGTCTCAGCCTGGGTTTAAGTGCTGAAGTCCCTGGAGTGGGACTGGAACCCACAACCTTCTGACTCCGAGGCGAGAGTGCTGCCCACTGAGCCACCTCTGACAAATAAAGCTGAGGAACGTATGAATGAACAGGTGCAAATCTGCAACTCACCACTATGTGGCGCCATGTTCCTGTAGCTGAAAGGTTCAGCTTTTTAACAAAAACGGTCTGAAACCTTAGTTGGACCCCATGTGGATTACTGCATTCAGTCTGGGCAGCGCACCTCGGAAAGGAGTTGTTCGGTAAGAGTATTAAGGGTTACGGAACCATGACCTCTGAGGGAGAGCACTGCAGATTCACCAGATTGAAACCAGGGCTAAAAGGGTTAAATTGTTAGGACAGGTTGTACAAACCTGATTGATAGTCCCTTGGGTTTAGATAGTTGAGAGTGATATATTGAGGTGTTTGAAATGATTAAGAGATTCAGTAGAGTCGGTAGAAGAAACTATTTCCTCTGGTGGGGGAGTCCACAACAAGGGCGGGGGGTATAACCTTATAGTTAGAGCCAGGCCGTTCAGGCGGTGATGTCAGGAAGCACTTCTTCACACAAAGGGTGGTGGAAATCTGGAACTCTTCCCGTCAAAGGGCTGTGAATGCTGGGGATCAATTGAAATTTTCAAGACTGAGATTGATTGATTTTTCTTCGGCAAGAGTATTAAGGGTTACGGAACCAAGGCGGGTAGATGGAGTAGAGATACACATCAGCCATGATCTAACTGAATGGCAGAGCAGGCTCGAGGGGCTCAATGACCTCCTCCCGTTCCTATGAGAATGGTGGGGAGCACGTTCCCTTCTCTGCCGCTCCCGCCCAGCCCAGAACCGGCTTTTCCTATGATACTCGCGCACGCTCGAACCTGTGAATGGGGCCACCCACCCAAACAAAAGTTACGGGGAACATTGGGTGGGAAGGCCCCAAAATTCTTTAGACGGAGGGAGAGGGCCTTGCAGAGACCTCCTCGCTCTTCAGTTCTGTCCCAAACACCTTAGACCTCAAACTCAGACAAGGCCTAAAAAAAAATGTTCTGTTCCGTTTTCAGGATGGTTCCCACCCTTTAAGGTCCCTCCTCCGTTGCCCTGGTAGGGGCCTTAGCAGTGGGAATCCAGCGGTAAGCCCCCTGTCTTCATCATCATCACAGGCAGTCCCTCAGAATCGAGGAAGACTTGCTTCCACTGTAAAAGTGAGTCTTAGGTGACTGTACAGTCCAATTCGGGAATTAGTCTGTCGCAGGTGGGACAGACAGTGGTTGAAGGAAAGGGTGGGTGGGGAGTCTGGTTTGCCGCACGCTCCTTCCGCTGCCTGCGCTTGCTTTCTGCAGTGACCTCCTGACTGAGGAAATGGGTTGGGGCTGCAGTGGTACAATGCTGGATGGCTGGCTGGACTTCCTACCTCACTGGAACGCTGGTGTGTGGAGGGGAATTCAGCCCAGTGTCTCTGTGCCGTGCCGACAATGAAGGCCCCAAGGTGTGATCCACAGTCTCTGCTGACGTAGGAAACCTCAGCTGAAGTGGTGATGGGGGAAATCCAGAACGAGGGGGCATAATCTTAAAATTAGAGCTAGGCCGCTCAGGGGTGAAATCAGAAAGCAGTTCTTCAGACAATGGATGGTGGAAGTCTGGAACACTCTCCCCTTAAATCACCATGGATGCTGAGGGTCAGTCGGGGCTTTCAAGACTGTGATCGATAGATTTTTGTTGGTGACGGATTCAAGGAATATCGAGCAAAGACGGGTAAATAGAGTTAAGGTGTAGGTCAGCTATTATTTCACGGAATGGCTGAACAGGCTCTCGGGGCCGGATGGCCTACTCCTGGTCCTATGATGCCATTGGCCTATCTGAAGCGTGTGGCAGCTGTGGCTCAGTGGGTCGCGCTCTCACTCCTGGGTGAGGACGATGGGTTCAAGTCGTACTTGAGCACGTAATCTGGGTTGGCATCTCAGCGCAGTGCTGAGAGAGCGCTGCACTGCTAAAGGTGCTGTCCTTCAGCTGAGGTGTTGAACCAAGTTACCTGTTCAACATGCTATTTATAGAAGATCAGGGAGTTGTTCCAGTCAACATTCCCCTCTCCACTGAAGCCATCAATCCAAAACAAATTATGCATGTAATCATTGTAACTGTGTAAGACTTGCCACCAGAGGGCGCAACTGTTGGAGGCCCAAGGGTCACCTGCACACCTCGTGCAAGGGAGTATAAAAGGTTGTCTGCCATGCTGCTTAGGCACTCTGGAGTTGTAATAAAGAGACTAAGGTCACATCAGTTTTAGCTCACAGTATGCAGTCTTTTGGAGTTCTTCCATACTTAACAATTGACGACGAGTAACAGATTACGAACTTTCACGCAGTCATGGCTGCCGTTGGTATTAGGGGCCTCTGTGGAATGCAGCCAGACAGACCTTCCACAGAGCTCCCTTCTGCATTGTGTATGTGGTAGTCTATGGGCATTGCTAAAAATGCATTTTCCCTACCTCCGGCCTGGATTTTTGCTTTTCCTCAGTTCCCATGATGATGCGATGCCCTACTGTGGTTGTCATCACTGTCTGCCTTCCCTGGAAAAAAAAAATGAATTGCCAGGCCCGGTTGAAATGTATCCCAGGCTTTGAAGCGAAGCAAGGGAGGGAATAGCAGAGGCTCTGACAATCATTTTCCAGTCCTCTCTGGCTACAGGTGTGGTGCCGGAGGACTGCTAACGTTGTACTGTTGTTTAAAAAGTGAGAAAGGGATAGACCGAGTAATTACAGACCAGTCAGCCTAACCTTGATGGGGTTGAAGTCCAATAAATCCCCGGGGCCCGATAGTCTGCATCCCAGAGTACTTAAGGAAGTGGCCCTAGAAATAGTGGATGCATTGGTGATCATTTTCCAACAGTCAATCAACTCTGGATCAGTTCCTATGAAGGGTAGCTAATGTAACACCACTTTTTAAAAAAGGAGGGAGAGAGAAAACAGGTAATTATAGACCAGTTAGCCTGACATCAGTCGTGGGGAAAATGTTGGAATCAATTATAAAATAGCAGTGACAGGATCGGTCTAAGTCAGCATGGATTTATGAAAGGGAAATCATGCTTGACAAATCTTCTGGAATTTTTTGATGATGTAACTAGCAAAGTGGACAAGAGAAAACCAGTGGATGTGGTGTATTTGGACTTTCACAAGGCTTTTGACAAGGTCCCACACAAGAAATTGGTGTGCAAAATTAAAGCACATGGTATTGGGGGTAATGTACTGACGTGGATAGAGAACTGGTTGGCAGACAGGAAGCAGAGAGTCAGAATGGCAGGCAGTGACAAGTGGGGTGCCGCAGGGCTCAGTGCTGGGACCCCAGCTATTTACAATATACATGAATGATTTAGATGAAGGAATTGAGTGTAATATTTCCAAGTTTGCAGATGACACTAAGCTGGGTGGCGGTGTGAGCTGTGAGGGGGACGCTAAGAGGCTGCAGGGTGACTTGGACAGGTTAGGTGAGTGGGCAAATGCATGGCAGATGCAGTATAATGTGGATAAATGTGAGGTTATCCACTTTTGGGGCAAAAACTCGAAGGCAGAATATTATCTGAATGGCGGCAGATTAGGAAAAGGGGAGGTGCAACAAGACCTGGGTGTCATGGTTCATCAGTCATTGAAAGTTGGCATGCAGGTACAGCAGGCGGTAAAGAAGGCAAATGGTATGTTGGCCTTCATAGCTAGGGGGTTTGTGTATCAGAGCAGGGAGGTCTTACTGCAGTTGTACAGGGCCTTGGTGAGGCCTCACCTGGAATATTGTGTTCAGTTTTGCTCTCCTAATCTGAGGAAGGACGTTCTTGCTATTGAGGGAGTGCAGCGAAGGTTCACCAGACTGATTCCCGGGATGGCGGGACTGACCTATCAGGAGAGACTGGATCGACTGGGCCTGTATTCCCTGGAGTTTAGAAGGATGAGAGGAAATCTCATAGAAATATATAAAATTCTGACGGGACTGGACAGGTTAGATGAAGGAAGAATGGGGAAGTCCAGAACCGGAGGACACATTTTAAGGATAAAGGGTAAGCCATTTAGGACTGAGATGAGGAGAAACTTCTTCACTCAGAGAGTTGTTAACCTGTGGAATTCCCTACCGCAGAGAGTCGTTGATGCCAGTTCGTTAGATATATTGAAGAGGGAGTTAGATATGGCCCTTATAGCTAAAGGGATCAAGGGGTATGGAGAGAAAGCAGGAAAGGGGTACTGAGGTGAATGATCAGCCGTGATCTTATTGAATGGTGGTGTAGGCTCGAAGGGCCGAATGGCCTACTCCTGCATCTATTATCTATGTGTCTATGTTTCGTGGCCAACGAGCTGGATGGGGACGATAAAGCGATCAAGTGCAGGGCGATTCTCCTCACCGTGTATGGGTCCACAATATACGGCCTCATCAAGAATCTGCCAGCACCAGAGAAACCAGAGAAGACATATACAGAGTTGTGTACGCTGGTTCGGAACCACCTCAACCCGAAGGAGAGCGTCTTAATGGCCAGGTATCGCTTCTACACGCACCATCGCTCTGTGGGCCAGGACGTGGCGAGTTATGTCGCCGACCTGAGATGCCTTGCGGGAACTTGCAAATTTGCTGGATTTTTGGGGGAAATGCTGCAGGACTTTTTTGTGCTTGGCATCGGCCACTAGATCATTCTTCGCAAGCTGCTGTCCGCCGAATCTTTAGACCTGAGCAAGGCCATCACGATAGCCCAGGTATTCATTTCCACGAGTGATAGTACCAGACAGATATCTTCCCAGTATTGAAGCTCACCTGCAAGTACTGTGCATAAAATAACGTCGCCAGTAGGCAGAACTGCATATGGCAGGGTCTACACGCCTGTAGCTGCAAGACTCAACTAGAGTCCGCCATCGGACATGAATGTAAATCCATTGGCACCATGTTGGCACTGCGGGGGTAATCATCGAGCCCATCAATGTCGATTCAAGCACGACATGTGCAAAGGCTGCGAAACAATGAGGCACCTCCAGCGAATGTACAACAGTGCTGCAACTCACCATGTGGCAGAGTCGGCAGAGGATGATCGATCCGGCGTGGATCACGCAGAACAAACGAGAGGCAACTCAACCCGAGGAAGAGGTGTATGGGGTACACACCTTCACCACCAAGAGCCCTCCTAATATGCTGAAAGTCAAATTGAATGGTATTCTGGTATCAGTGGAGTTGGACACGGGGGCGAGTCAGTCAATTATGAGCCACAAGGCTTTTGAGAAACTGTGGGGCAACAAGCACAAAGGCCCAAACTGAGCCCGATTCAGACAAAGCTGCGCACCTACACCAAAAAGCTCATACCAGTCATTGGCAGTGCAGCAGTTAAGGTATTGTATGATGGAGCTGTGCATGGATTGTACCAGGTGATGGCCCAACGCCATTCAGCAGAAGCTGGCTGGGAAAGATTCGATGGAACTGGGACGACATCAAAGCACTATCTTCAGTGGATGATGCCTCGTGCGCCCAAGTGTTGAGCAAGTTTCCGTTGTTATTTGAACCAGGCATCGGCAACTTCACAGGCGCCAAGATGCAGATCCATCTAGTCCTCGATGCAAGGCCCGTTCATCAGCGGTTCCATATATGATGAGGGAGAAAGTCGAGATCGAACTGGACAGACTTCAACGAGAGGGAATCATATCGCCAGTCGAGTTCAACGAGTGGGCCAGTCTGATTGTTCTGGTGTTGAAAAGCGATGGCACGATCAGAATCAACAGAGTCTCGTTACAGGACCAGTATCCATTACCCAAGGTGGATGACCTGTTCGCAATATTAGTGGGGGGGGAAGTTGTTCACCAAGTTGGACCTAACCTCCGCCTACGTGACATAGGAGCTGGCTGAATCTTCGAAAAGATTACGTGCATCAACACGCACGAAGACTATTTATATATCACAGGTGCTCTTTTGGGATTCGCTCGGCTGCTGCCATTTTCCAGAGGAATATGGAGAATCTGTTGAAATCGGTTCCGCGCACCATTTTGTTTCAAGACGACATCCTGATCACCGGTCGTGACACCATCAAACACCGGCACAACCTGGAAGAGGTTCTAAGTCGACTAGATAGAGTGGGACTCAGGCTGAAACGCTCCAAGTGTGTTTTCCTGGTGCCAGAGGTCGAATTTCTGGGGAGAAAGATTGCGGCAGACGGCATCAGACCCATGGACTCCAAGACGGAGGCCATCAAGAATTCACCCAGACTACAGAATGTGATGGAGCTGCGTTCGTTCCTGGGACTCCTCAACTATTATGGTAACTTTCTACCCAAGTTAAGCACCTTGCTGGAACCATTGCACATGTTGCTACGTAAGGGTGACGACTGGGTTTGGGGTAAATCCCAAGAGACAGCCTTTGAGAAGGCCAGAAACCTACTTTGTTCTAATAAGTTACTTGTACTGTATGACCCGTGTAAACGATTAGTGCAAGCTTGTGATGCATCTTCATACGGGGTCTGCTGTGTGTTACAGCAAACCAATGTATCGGGCAAACTTCAACCGGTTGCATACGCATCTAGAAGTCTAAGGCTGAAAGAGCCTACAGTATGGTTGAGATAGAGGCGTTAGCATGTGTATATGGGGTTAAGAAAATGCACCAATACCTATTTGGACCTCGGTTTGAGCTCGAAACCGACCACAAATCGCTAATTTCGCTGTTTTCAGAAAGCAAAGGTATAAACATCAATGCTTCGTCCCGCATCCAAAGATGGGCACTAACATTGTCCGCCTATGACTATATTATCCACTGTGCTGATGCCCTTAGTCGGTTACCATTGCCCACCACCGGGGTTGAAATAGCGCAGCCCGCAGACTTGTTTCTGGTCTTTCTGGAAACTAAAAAATACAAACACTGCCTGTAGTTAGTTTCTAATAGGCAATCACACTGACACGAATATCATAGAGTGGGCACAAGGGGATCCCACTAGATTTACATCAACCCAACGCATTTACTGCAGTGTTTATACAACAATAATATTTGCAGTACTCCATAGACACAGTTTATTTAGTTTTAAAATGTAATTTCTAAATTGATAACGTGTCAAATATTAACAAAAATGCCTGGTTTGATTCACGGCGGGCTGGACTTTCTGCCTCACTATTGTCTGATTTTGGGTGGTCAAGGGCAGGGGAAAGATCGGGGCTGGGGGAAGTAAGCCAGATATTCAAGGGTATTCAACATTTAGGAAGGATAGACAGAAAGGAAAAGGAGGCGGGGTGGCGTTGCTGGTTAAAGAGGAAATTAATGCAATTGTAAGGAAAGACATTAGCTTAGATGATGTGGAATCGGTATGGGTGGAGCTACGGAATACCAAAGGGCAGAAAACGCTAGTGGGAGTTGTGTACAGACCTCCAAACAGTAGTAGTGATGTTGGGGAGGGCATCAAACAGGAAATTAGGGGTGCATGCAATAAAGGTGCAGCAGTTATCATGGGTGACTTTAATATGCATATCGATTGTGCTAACCAAACTGGAAACAATACGGCGGAGGAGGATTTCCTGGAGTGCATGAGGGATGGTTTTCTAGACCAATATGTCGAGGAACCAACTAGGGGGGAGGCCATCTTAGACTGGGTGATGTGTAATGAGAGAGGATTAATTAGCAATCTCGTTGTGCGAGGCCCCTTGGGGAAGAGTGACCATAATATGGTGGAATTCTACATTAGGATGGAGAATGAAACAGTTAATTCAGAGACCATGGTCCAGAACTTAAAGAAGGGTAACTTTGAAGGTATGAGGTGTGAATTGGCTAGGATAGATTGGCAAATGATACTTAAGGGATTGACAGTGGATGGGCAATGGCAGACATTTAGAGACCACATGGATGAACTACAACAATTGTACATCTCTGTCTGGCGTAAAAATAAAAAAAGGAAGGTGGCTCAACCGTGGCTATTAAGGGAAATCAGGGATAGTATTAAAGCCAAGGAAGTGGCATACAAATTGGCCAGAAATAGCAGCGAACCCGGGGACTGGGAGAAATTTAGAACTCAGCAGAGGAGGACAAAGGGTTTGATTAGGGCAGGGAAAATAGCGTACGAGAGAAAGCTTGCAGGGAACATTAAGACGGACTGCAAAAGCTTCTATATATATATGTAAAGAGAAGAAGGTTAGTAAAGAGAAACGTAAGTTCCCTGCAGTCAGAATCAGGGGAAGTCAAGACTGGGAACAAAGAAATGGCAGATCAATTGAACGAGTACTTTGGTTCGGTATTCACTAAGGAGGACATAAAAGGGGTCAGAGGGTCTAGTAAGAAGGAGGAACTGAGGGAAATCCTTATTAGTCAGGAAATTGTGTTGGGGAAATTGATGGGATTGAAGGCTGATAAATCCCCAGGGCCTGATTGTCTGCATCCCAGAGTACTTAAGGAGGTGGCCTTGGAAATAGTGGATGCATTGACAGTCATTTTCCAATATTTCATAGACTCTGGATCAGTTCCTATGGAGTGGAGGGTAGCCAATGTAACCCCACTTTTTAAAAAAGGAGGGAGAGAGAAAACAGGGAATTATAGACCGGTCAGCCTGACATCGGTAGTGGGTAAAATGATGGAATCAATTATTAAGGATGTCATAGCAGTGCATTTGGAAAGAGGTGACATGATAGGTCCAAGTCAGCATGGATTTGTGAAAGGGAAATCATGCTTAACAAATCTTCTGGAATTTTTTGAGGATGTTTCCAGTAGAGTGGACAAGGGAGAACCAGTTGATGTGGTGTTTTTGGACTTTCAGAAGGCTTTCGACAAGGATCCCACACTAGAGATTAATGTGCAAGGTTAAAGCACATGGGATTGGGGGTAGTGTGCTGACGTGGATTGAGAACTGGTTGGCAGACAGGAAGCAAAGAGTAGGAGTAAATGGGTACGTTTCAGAATGGCAGGCAGTGACTAGTGGGGTACCGCAAGGTTCTGTGCTGGGGCATTGTACATTCATGATTTAGACGAGAGGATTAAATGTAGTATCTCTAAATTTGCGGATGACATTAAGTTGGGTGGCAGTGTGAGCTGCGAGGAGGATGCTATGAGGCTGCAGAGTGACTTGGATAGGTTAGGTGAGTGGACAAATGTATGGCAGATGAAGTATAATGTGGATAAATGTGAGGTTATCCACTTTGGTGGTAAAATCAGAGAGACAGACTATTATCTGAATGGTGACAGATCAGGAAAAGGGGAGGTGCAACGAGACCTGGGTGTCATGGTACATCAGTCATTGAAGGTTGGCATGCAGGTACAGCAGGCGGTTAAGAAAGCAAATGGCATGTTGGCCTTCATAGCGATGGGATTTGAGTACAGGGGCAGGGAGGTGTTACTACAGTTGTACAGGGCTTTGGTGAGGCCACACCTGGAGTATTGTGTACAGTTTTGGTCTCCTAACTTGAGGAAGGACATTTTTGCTATTGAGGGAGTGCAGCGAAGGTTCACCAGACTGATTCCCGGGATGGCGGGACTGACATATCAAGAAAGACTGGATCAACTGGGCTTGTATTCACTGAAGTTCAGAAGAGTGAGAGGGGATCTCATAGAAACTTTTAAAATTCTGACGGGTTTAGACAGGTTAAATGCAGGAAGAATGTTCCCAATGTTGGGGAAGTCCAGAACCAGGGGTCACAGTCTAAGGATAAGGGGTAAGCCATTTAGGACCGAGATGAGGAGAAACTTCTTCACCAAGAGAGTGATGAACCTGTGGAATTCTCTACCACAGAAAGTTGTTTATACGCGCCCTACACAGTACCCACCCAGGCATAGTCATGATGAAGACTATAGCCAGGTTGCATGTTTGGTGGCCCGGCATTGACTCGGACTTAGAGTCATGCGCACACCAGTGCAACACGTGCTCACAATTGAGCAATGCACCAAGGGAGGCTCCCTTGAGTCTGTGGTCATGGCCCTCCAAACCGTGGTCCAGGATCCACGTAGATTTTGCGAGCCCATTTCTCGGAAAGATGTTTTTAGTTGTAGTGGACGCTTACTCGAAATGGATTGAATGCTTAATCGTCATCCAGCACATCCACTGCCACCATTGAAAGCCTATGTTCGGCACCCATGGCTTGCCTGACATCCTTGTCAGTGACAATGGACCGTGTTTCACCAGCTCAGAATTCAACGAGTTTATGACCCGCAATGGCATCAAGCAGGTCAGGTCTGCCCCGTTTAAGCCCGCATCCAACGGTCAAACGGAATGGGCAGTCCAAACTATCAAGCAGAGCTTGAAATGTCTGACGGAAGGCTCCTTGCAGACCTGCTTATCTCGGGTTCTGCTTAGCTATCGGACGCGACCCCACTCGCTCACTGGGGTTCCCCCTGCAGAATTGTTAATGAAGAGAGCACTCAAAACCAGCCTCTCCCGAGTCCACCCGGATCTAAATGATGATGTGGAAACTCAACGTCACCGACAAAACATGTAACCTTGATCGCCAGCTGTATCGCGTGACATTGATGTTAACGACCCTGTGTTTGTCTTGAATTAAGGTCATGGTTCTAAATGGGTTGCTGGCCGTCTTGGCCAAGGAAGGGAATAGAGTGTTTATAGTCAAACTATTGAATGGACAAACGTGTAGAAAGCATTTGGATCAGATCAAACTGCAGTTCACCGACAACCAGGAACAACCTGAAGAGGACATCACCATCATCGATCCACCAACACACGCCCAACCAGCAATTGACCCCGCTGTCAATCAAGAGGATGAACCCACCATTCCCTGCAGTCCTGTCAGACCAGCTGCTCCTCAGTGCAGCAATGGTCTGACCAACTCACCCATGCCTGAGTTTGAACTCAGATCAACCAGGGAGTGTAGGGCCCCGGATCGTCTCAACTTGTAAATTTGTATCAAAGACTTTGTGGTGGGGGGTGGGGGAGTGATGTTATGTATGTAAACATTGTAACTCTGTAAGACTTGCCACCAGAGGGCACAACTGTTGGAGGCCCAAGGGTCACCTGCACACCTCGTGCAAGGGAGTATAAATGGGTTGTCTGCCATGCTCTTAGTCTCTTTAATACAACTCCAGAGTGCCTAAGGTCACATCAGTTTTAGCTCACAGTACTCAGTCTTGTGGAGTTCTTCCATACTTAACAAAAATGAGTGAGGAACTGGTCACCATTTTGTTTGTGGGACATGAACGATACAAAATGGCCACCATGTGTGTCTATGCAGCAATGGTCAGTGTGCTTCTAAAGTAAAATTCTGGGATGTTTCACTGTGATCAATTGATTCCTGGGATGAGAGGGATGTCCTATGAAGAGAGATTGAGTAGATTGGGCCTATTCTCTCTGGAGTTCAGAAGAATAGGAGGTGATGCTTATAGTTAGATGAGGAAAGATGGGAGGAGGCTCGAAGGAGCATAAACACTGGCATGGACTGGTTGGGCCGTGTGGTCTGTTTCTGTGCTGTATATCCTGTGTAATGATCGAATTGAAATAGATAAGATACTGAGGGGTAGATGCTGAGAGGTAGTTTCCCCTGGAGAGTCTAAAACTAGGGGGCATAGTCTTTCATTTAAGACAGAGATGAGGAGGAATTTCTTCAGAGGGTTGTGAATCTTTGGAATTCTCTACCCCAGAGGGCTGTGGAGGCTGAGTTGTTGAGTATATTCAAGGCTGAAATCAATAGATTTTGGACTTGAGAGGATTCAAGGGATATGGGGATCGAGCAGGAAAGTGGAGTTGAGGTCAGCGATCAGCCATGATCTTATTAAATGGTGGAGCAGGCTCGAGGGGCCGACTCCTGCTCCTATTTCTTCAGAACATAAGAACATAAGAATTAGGAACAGGAGTAGGCCATCTAGCCCCTCGAGCCTGCTCCGCCATTTGAAAAGATCATGGCTGATCTGGCCGTGGACTCAGCTCCACTTACCCGCCCGCTCCCCATAACCCTTAATTCCCTTATTGGTTAAAAATTCCCTTATTGGTTAAGATCTTATAAGGAGCTAAAACATCATGAGTCTTTTATTAAATATAATTCTGCTCTACCCATGACCAAGAGACAAGTTTTTTCAACAAGCATTTTATTTACATCATGTTTAATGTTACATCGAAAATTGGCAAAGATCATTCATGAGGAGGCAGCCTTGTATCTGAAACATCAGCAGGCAAAAAAATAAATCCATAGCATCGTTCTCTATATTTATTATAAATCAGAATATTTTTTTTGCTTGCAATTAAATCATTTTGACAGACAACAAAAAATTTACTCCCAACAGTTATAAATAGATTTTCATTTTTCCATGAATCAAAATTCCTGTGTAAATTTCAAAGTTGGCATTTATATATATATTTCTTTTTAAAAAAAATATGAAACTGACTTGAAAACCTCATAATTTGCCCTTGTAGCAAGGTAATGTGTTGTCAGTTTCCAATGAAATTGGCATTGGAAATTACGGTATTTCTTCTGAAAGTAATTCATTTAAAATCTGCTCAAACCTTTGACCCTTGTGCCAGAATCACAGAACACAGGAGGAGAGGAGGTCACTCGGCTCTTTGAGCCTGTGCTGGACCTTTTGGATGAGCTATCCAATTAGTCCCATTCACTCCCTGGGACAAGATGGTATTTGCACGCTGGATTAGAGTCAGGGTCATCTTTGAACTGCGGGCCAAAGCTACGAATCCCTACCTATTATCACAGTCTGAATTACGAGGAGTAAATCCCACCTCCAGTTTTATCTAAAAGGGACGCGCTGTCTTTATATTTTCCCACCGACCTTTTTAACCTCTCCCTCAGTGGGCAGAGGTGAAGCCCTGCTGTATGATCAGGTGGAATTTCATCGCCAAGGCCCACGGTTCTGACCCGCTTACCATGAAAATGCCCTCTGACCTCCGCCCTTTGGCAACGAATAAAAGTCTTTGCCAGACAGTTTTCTGTGAAGAAAGTAGCCCTTTAAGAAAATTGGGTTGCCTTCCTCCCCCTTCAACTGCCAATCAAAAGGAAAGAAGAAAATATGAACAAATTCCATTTGCCAAACTGCTCCGACGTCCAATGGAACGCAGTCCCAATGGACCCAGGAGGGCAGCATGGGGTCAAGGCAGTACATTCAGTGGCCACAGATTCTCCCATTCTTTCCTGCACTGGGTTGACAACCTGTCTTCCCTCGCATCTTGCTATCAGGGTTTCTCTGCAGAGTCCCTCCCTTGTCAGGGAAGATCCGAATGTCAGAAGGATTAGGGGGAGGATGAATTACGAGATTTATCGCCATTGTTTTGGGGGGCATTCTAAAGCTGAAGGGATACTTTACATAGAGTTACCACCCCCACCCACAACACCTGCTTCAAGATCACGATCTTCCTCCCCCCCCCCCCCCCCCCAGTGTTGAAATCCAAGAGTTATCTCAACGGACTCCTTCTCCCCTTGGACCCCAGATCTCCTCGCCTCCCTCAGTCCCTTTCCTTCCCTCCTAAAACCCACAGTCTTTCAAAGCCCAGGCTTGGCTCCAACCACTTCCCGATTGTGCGCGTCGTGTGCCCAGCCTTTCCAACCTGACAGCTGTTCCGCCCGCCCGCACCGTGGGCCCTGAACCTCCGCCTCGGAAAACTCCTTTCAAAGTGCCCGAGCTGAAACCGCACCGTGCAGTATTAGTCATGGGCGTTTGCACCATATCGCGGTGTCTGCTAGTGATGGTGTCCCTTTAACCATTAAAGGGCCAGAGTCCCTGTGCAAGGCATCCAGCACAAGTCTCATGGAGATTGGTGTAATTCTTGTTTTTTGCTTGCTGACTGGACGAATCACATCTAGCCCATGCCTAAGCTCCAACGTTCCTCTCAAAAAAAACCAAGTATGGATGATGTAGAAGTGACAGACCCCCCTCCACCTCCACTGCCCTTGGTTAAGCTTGAACCCTTCCTTCCCTCCCTCACCCCAATCCTTGAAACATAGGAGCAGGAGGAGGCCATTTGGCCCCTCGAGCCTGTTCCGCTATTCAATTAAATCATGGCTGATCTGCATCTCAACTCCACTGACCTGCCTTAATCTGACCCAACACCTTTGCCTAATAAAAAATCCTGTAACTTTAGTAACTCACTGATACTGTTCTACCTGAAATAGTGATCTCTCTCTTCTCTTTGAGATGCTGACTGATCTGTATAGAATTTACAGCACAGAAACAGGCCATTGGGCCCAACAGCTCCGTGCCGGTGTTTATGCTCCACACCAGCCCCCTCCCGCCCCTCTTCATCTCACCCTATCAGCACATCCTTCTATTCCTTTCTCCCCCATTGGTTTATCTCGCTTCCCCTTAAATGCATCTATACCATTCGCCTCAACCACTCCCTGTGGTAGCGAGTTCCACATTCTCACCACTCTCTGGGTAAAGAAGTTTCTCCTGAATTCCCTGCTGGGTTTATTAGTGACCAACTTATATTTATGTCCCCTAGTTCGGGCCATCTTCTGACCCTGCACACACTGTCTGAGACTGGTTTGAGAGGTCAAAATCTTGTCTCGGATAATCTCGGGTAAACTACATCTCAGCACTTGCAGGTGAGCTATCTTTCTGTCTCTGGGTGAGGAGCAGGGGTGGGTGTGGTAAATGTGTTTGTGAAGATCTCCACTACTTGGGGATTCTGGCGAATAATTTGCTGATTCATAGTCAGTTAATTGACTCTGCAAATGTGTAAATGTAAGCGACTTTCTTCCCCCACCCCCTCCCCCAGCCTGAACTGACCAAGTGTATGGTCTCTCCCCGCCTCCCAGCTTCACCGGGGAGGGCACTGTATGGTGTACCTGGGACCCGGGGGGGGGGGGGGGGGATGGGGGTAGAGGAGGGTGGGGTGGGGGTAGGGGGGGGGGAGTAGAGAGGGGTAGAGGGGGGGCACTGTAAGGTGTACCTGGGGGAGACACTGTACGATGTACCCGGGGAGGGCACTGTAAAGTGTACCTGGGGGTGGTGCACTGTACGGTATACTCGGGGAGGGGTACTGTATGATGTACCCTGGCGGGGGAGCACTGTAAGGTGAACCTGGGATGGCCCACTGTACAGTGTACTCGGGGCGGGGGAGGAGGGCACTGTATGGTGTACCTGGAGGTGGGGGGACACTGTATGATGTACCCGGGGGGGGGGGGGGCACTGTAAGGAGTGGCCTGTTGTTACTCTGGATGTAAAATCTATATCTATATTGGGGTGGAGGGGTTTGGGGGAGTGTTGGTCTACAGGGTCCAGACCCGTGTGATAACGGGATGATACTCTGACATCACTGCCCTCCCTGCACTCTCACTGTGCCGAAATTACTCAGTTCTCCTCAGCCCCATCTTTCCCCGGACCTGAATTCAGTGGGCCTCTCTCCGTCCCTTATTCCTGGCTTCCTCCTGCAATCCACGGGCTATTATACCCAAGCTCTGAGACCCCCTCCACTATTCTCGCCTTACCTCATCTTGCTACCTATGTTTTTAAACTTGGTGTTCTGAACCCTGGCTTTAAACCCAAATTTGACCTTCCCCAGGAACTGAAGTTGGTTATCCTCCTCTGGCCTACACTTTGTTTTTAAACCCCTGTCTTTCCCCTGCCCTTCTCCTGAACGTCTGGTGCTGGGGGTAGGGGGTCCTCACTCGAGTGACCACACAACCTGTGTGATGTCGGACAATGAGTATCGCTAGAATATTCGACTACGGGCAGCATCACAAGCTGAGCTTAATGATTGCCCCGACCCAACATCTGTGCACTTTCCCCCTTCCCTCCCCTTGGGCTCCATTGGAGTTCCGAAACAAATTGGTTCGGGAGGACTGAATTAATGTCCTCATTGGCCCATGGACTGATGGGATACTAGTTAGCTCAAGGGGCGGAGTTTTCACCTTGTGGGGTGGGTGGGGGGCACGGAGTTTGACTACAGCTGCTGCCTTGGCTGAGGTCCTGGACCAGGGAGCCACCCTACTCTTTAGACCCTGGATCGTGACTTGAACCTTGGGCCTGAGGCCTTCCCCTCGAGTCCTCCACAGAGGAACCAGCAGCGGAGGGCAGCACAGGTCCTGCAGGTGAGCAACTGTTCCCTTGCTTGGGAACAAAGGAGAAGGACATTCAGCCCCTGGGGCCTGTTCTGCCATTCAATTAGATCATCAATCTATCAATCTCACTTTTGAAAGATTTAATTGACCCCCAGCTTCAGCAGCTTTTTGGGGGGAGGGCGTTCCAGATTTCTAATACCCTTTGTGTGAAGCAGTGCTTCCTGACATCACTCTGAACGGCCTGACTCTAATTTTAAGATGATGCCCCTTGTTCTGGACTCCCCCCACCAATGGAGATAATTTATCTCTATCTACCCCATTAACTCCTTTAATCATTTTAAATACCTCAATCAGATCACCCCTTAATCTTCTATACTCTGGAGAACCTAGTCCGTGCAACCTGTCTTCATAATTTAGACCCTTTTAGCCCCAGTATCACTCTGGTAAATTTAACATCTCCGATCTCGGAATGTAGAAACAGGAGGAGGCCATTCAGCCCCTTGAGTCTGTCTCACCATTCAACTAGATCATGGCTGATCTGTACCTCAACTCTGTTTACCTGCCTTGGTTCCCTAACCCTCAATACCCTTTGCCTAACAAAATCGATCTGTCTTAAATTTTCCAAGTGACCTAGCTTTTTGGGCGAGAGAGTTTAAAATTGAGATGAATCTTACTACAGTGGCGCTGTGTATTTCACACAACGCACTCAAGCACACACACACAAGACAAGAGGAAACTGAAAGAAGGCCTCGGCCATCCTTGAGGTTCAAGCATGTTTAACCCGCAGGAGCCTTTACATGGGAGGAGTGCAGCCGGCCACAGCTGAGCAGCTCCCTCTCCGTTAGTCCTTCACCTCCCGAGTACAAAGTAAAAGCCCGACCTGCAGAGAACTGACACCATCGTAACCCCACAAAAATGTGGGCGACACGTTTGAGCGGCTGGATTAACCACCACTTCATAGAATCATAGAAAATTACAGCACAGAAGGAGGCCATTCGATCTATCGTGTCCGTGCTGGCCGACAAAGAGCTATCCGGCCTAATCCCACTTTCCCGCTCTTTGTCCGTAGCCTTGTAGTTACGGCACTTCAAGTGCACATCCAAGTACTTTACGGGAGACAGGTCCTTCCTATCCACTCTATCCAGGTCCCTCCTAATTTTACATACCTCAATCAAGTCTCCTCCGTTCTAAATAAATCAACCCCAGCCTATCCAATCTGTCCTCATAGCTAAAATTCTCCAGTCCCGGCAACATCCTCGTAAATCTCCTCTGTACCCTCTCCAGTGCAATCACATCTTTCCTGTAATGCGGTGACCAGAACTGCACACAGTACTCCAGCTGTGGCCTGACTAGAGTTTTATACAGTTCTAGCACAACCTCCCTGCTCTTGTATTTTATTCATCGGCTGATGAATCAAAGTATCCCGTATGCCTTCTTAACCACCTTATCTACCTGTCCTGCTACGTCGGGGCTTGGGGTGGGCTGGGGGGAGGGGGAGAGAGGGCTGAGGGGGTAATCAGACAGAGAAAGCCAATCCCATAATCTTTTGCAGTAAGGACTCCGCAGTCCTGAGCAGGAACATGGATGCCGATGTTGTAATCTAAACGGGGGAGGTTGGGAGGAGAGGAGTTGAGGGAACTCTCCTCAGACCCGGGTCATGAGAACAGGCAAACCTCTTTCGAAAAAAAAAAGCCCCTTGAACATTCTTCGTCAGGAGAAGCCCTGAATTTATTGACTGAAAGCCCAGACTTCCTCCTCTTCCGCACCCTCACCCCCACCTCTATCTGGTACACCCCCACCTTCAAACACCTTCACCTCACCGTCTCTCTTCAAAACATATCGAGAGGCTGGAGCGGGAGCAGTTCAACAACTTGTGTGGTCACACATTCGGCAACAAGAGGTCAGCGTTACTGTCCCTTCCTTTAAAAGGCAGCAACATTTCAGAGAGAGGTTTTTTTCATTCAAACACACAACTTAACGCTTTCTCTCGCTCCACAGATACATGAAAATCATTACTTCTAAAATTCACGATCACATTGGCGTAAATACAGTATTAATTGAGGGAGGTTTGAACTGCCAGTGCCTCCCTGTGTAAACTCTACACATTTCTTTAATAGTGTCTATACGGCTTTGTAAATTGTACACCAGTAGACATCACAACAGCAACACATCCTTTGCATAGGGAAACGAGAAATAGCCCTTTTAAAATCATGTTTCCTGAATTCCTTGGAGGAGTTAGAAAAACTAATACGAAACGTGACGTGCTACTTTATTCTCTTAAAGTGAATTCAGTGACGCAAACAACAGTGATTTTAAATTTTTTGCCCGATATATATTGACAGCATATATATATATAATCTAAATATATACAACAGCGGCTGGGTATAATTAAAGTGTGTGATTTTGTTTAAAAATTGTAATCTAATGCAAGAGGAAGAGGGGAGGAAATGATCAAAATAAATGAATTAAATGTAGGCACAGCAAGGTGGTGGCAAACAGTTAGTGAAGAATAACGACGCCTCGAAGGAAAGCTCCAACTTACTATTTACACTGAAATAAAGGCAACGCTGTTTCATGTAGAGGCTTCCCAGGTCAATTTAATCCCGTCAAAACCATCGCCACAGTTTATTATTTTATTTTTTAAATTCCTGCCCAGGTAAGGCCGGGGTTAAGATGTTCTTTTCAGGGATCGTGCCCAGCTGTCAATCTCCACACGCCCCACTCCAGATTGCTGCCCCGTTCCTGCGTTCTCCACACCGCCGGGGGCGATTTTAACCCCACGACCCCCTGGGCCAGTAGGGTGTCGGGCGAGAGACTTCCCCCCCTCCTCCGCAGTCTGCGCGTGTGGCTGTCGGGATCCGCTGATGTAACTCGGACCCCGACTGCTATTGTAACTGCTGGCCTGGGCGGGGCAGCCCCATGTGGCCGGGACCCGGGTTTAGGGGTCAGTGTGCAATGAGGCGCAAGAGGTGCCTGCCAAGGTCAAGGTGGGGAGGGAAAGAGGGTGTGGGTCTGCCACTCTCCTCAGGACCTCGGGCTTTCGACTCGAGATTACTTCTCGTCCCCCTCCCCTCTCCGACTCCAGATTACTTCTCATTCCCCCCCCCCCGACTCCAGATTACTTCTCATTCCCCCCCCACCCCTGACTCCAGATTACTTCTCATTTCCCCCCCCCTCCCGACTCCAGATTACTTCTCATTCCCCCCCACCCCCGACTCCAGATTACTTCTCATTCCCCCCCCACCCCCGACTCCAGATTACTTCTCATTCCCCCCCCACCCCTGACTCCAGATTACTTCTCATTTCCCCCCCCCTCCCGACTCCAGATTACTTCTCATTCCCCCCCACCCCTGACTCCAGATTACTTCTCATTCCCCCCCCACCCCCGACTCCAGATTACTTCTCATTTCCCCCCCCCCGACTCCAGATTACTTCTCATTCCCCCCCCCCCGACTCCAGATTACTTCTCATTCCCCCCCCACCCCTGACTCCAGATTACTTCTCATTCCCCCCCCCCCCGACCAGATTACTTCTCATCCCCCCCCCCCCCCCGACTCCAGATTACTTCTCATTCCCCCCCCACCCCCGACTCCAGATTACTTCTCATTTCCCCCCCCCCCCGACTCCAGATTACTTCTCATTCCCCCCCCCCCGACTCCAGATTACTTCTCATTCCCCCCCCCGACTCCAGATTACTTCTCATTCCCCCCCCACCCCTGACTCCAGATTACTTCTCATTTCCCCCCCCCCCCCGACTCCAGATTACTTCTCATTCCCCCCACCCCCGACTCCAGATTACTTCTCATTTCCCCCCCCCCCCCGACTCCAGATTACTTCTCATTCCCCCCACCCCCGACTCCAGATTACTTCTCTTTTCACCCCCCCCCCCGACTCCAGGTTACTTCTCATTCCCCCCCCACCCCCGACTCCAGATTACTTCTCTTTTCACCCCCCCCCCGACTCCAGGTTACTTCTCATTCCCCCCACCCCCGACTCCAGATTACTTCTCTTTTCACCCCCCCCCCCCGACTCCAGGTTACTTCTCATTCTTCCCCCCCCCCCCCGATTCCAGAGAAGCCAGATTACTTCTCGTTTGCCATCCCCCCCCCCCCCCCCCGACTCCAGGTTACTGCTCGTTCCCCCCGCCACCCGGACTCCAGATTAGTCCCCACCTCCCCCCCCAAAATTTTGGATTACTCCTCGTTGCACGCCCACCACCCACCCACCCGATTACTCGGGATTACTCCTTATCCCCCCCCCCCACCTCTGCACGTCCGATTACAGTTTGTTTCCATCACCCTCGGCAACTCCGATCCCAGAATAAGTCTCATTCCTCACACTTCTCTGATCCTAGATTCGACTTCCCCCAACCCCCCACACCAGCCCTACCTCCGTCCCACCCTCAAAGGACAATCTTTAGCCGTTGCGTCCCTGCCCTGTTGAACTGTTTCCCTCTCTCAGCACTCCCTTTCTCTCTCTCTCTCTCTCTCTCTCTTCGAAAGCCTCCTGAAATCGATTTCTCCCTTTTTGCGTTCTTTAATTTTTTCAGGCCACCCGCTTCCCCTCGTGAAAGAACATTCACCACACGGACTGCAGCGGCACACCACCGCCTTGTCAAGGGCAATTGGGGATGGGCAATAAATGCTGCCCTTCCCAGCAACGCCCACATCCTGTGACTGAATAAATAAAAATGTAATACTTTTCACGACCTCAGTCCCAAAGCGCTTTACAGCCAATGAAGTACTTTTGAAGTGTAGTCACTGTTGTAATGTGGGAAACGCGGCAGCCAATTTGCGCACAGCAAGCTCCCACAAACAGCAATGTGATAATGACTAGATAATTTTTTTTTTTAGTGATGTTGATTGAGGGATAAATATTGGCCATGACACCGGGGAGAACTCCCCTGCTCTTCTTCGAAATAGTGCCATGGGATCTTTTATGTCCATCAGAGAGCGGACAGGGCCTCGGTTTAACGTCTCATCTGAAAGTCGACACCTCAGTGCAGCACTAAGTGTCTAGAACTATCGGTCACAGTCTCAGAATAAGGGGTCGGCCATTTAGGATTGAGAGGAGGAGAAATGTCTTCACAGAGGGTGGTGAATCTTTGGAATTCTCTGCCCCAGAGGGCTATGGATGGTGAGTCGTTGAGTATACTCAAGGCTGAGATCGATAGATTTGTGGACTCGAGGGGAATCAAGGGATATGGGAATAGTGCAGGAAGGTGGAGTTGAGTTAACAGATTAGCCATGATTATATTGAATGGCGGAGCAGGCTCGAGGGGCTCAATGGCCTACTCCTGCTCCTATTTCTTATGTTGTTAAGATCCTAGCACTGAGATGGTTTGAGATACATATGGAATATAGCATTATTCAGTCTGCTGCATGCAGATAGAGATCGGGCGGGAAAGTGGAGTTGAGGTAGAAGTTCAGCCACTATCTTAATGAATGGCACAGCAGGCTTGATGGGCCTTATGGCCGATTCCCGCTCCCATTTCTTGTGAAAATACTCTCTCACAATCGGAGGTCTTCTGTTTTCTTTTTGGCTTTTCCGCCTTCTGAGAGATGTAACTGAAAAGGTCGTGACCCCGGCCTAACTCGGTACCTGTCCGCTGCTTTAACATAGGGTTAGCAACCTTCCAGGATTGTGCTGGAGTACAGATTAATCACCAGGACATGAACATTTTTGTTTAAAAGTATTGGAGATGGGGGGGGTGGTGTGGTGGGGCGGGTGTTTAAGCTATTTGGCCGAGTGGGGCATTTGGAGGTGGGAGGTCATGTGATGAAACCTCTAGGAATAGATTGAAGCAGAAATGGCAACCCTACTTTACCGGCATCACCTGCGGTGGGACAGTAAACAGCGGGCGACAATGCAAGGATTGTGTCAGAACCATCAAATATCCATTGACGTCTTCCACTTCAGTGTTACAAAGAGAAATGGACCTCCCCACCCCTGTCATGTTACAACTACAGCTGTATGCTGGCAGCTTCCTGTTAAAATATACAGGAGGCAGAAGGAAATTAGGAGTTCTAAAGTAGTTCAAGATCCAGAAGGAATTCCTTTATAACTGACTGCATTGTTCCCGAATGTCACCTTCCCCTTTAAGGATGTATCGGTGACCGTATTGCCCTCCACAGTTAGTTTCCCCTTCAAGAGCCCACAGCAGTGACCCTGAGAATTACTTTAAGATGCCATAATTGCCAGTACTGATCCCAGGAGTTACCTTCCCCTTTAAGAACACGTTCGCGGCAGAATTGACGCCAAGAGTGACCTTCCCCTTTAAGATGCCACAATGGGCAGGAATGAACCTCAGGGTGTGACCTTCCCCTTTAAGGAGCCATCGCTAACCTCCCTTTAATGGCAGTTAAGCCCGACCATTCCTTTTAAAAACTAAATAAATTGGTATTTTTAAGCTGTGTGGATGTTAAGAGAAAGATAAATTGACCTCTGGGGAGCTCTGCCATCTACAACCTTGCTTCTTGTCCTTTCCATTTTTTTTTCTGAAGTAAAAATTTGTTTTAAGTTAAAGATCATTCAAAGATTGTTCTCATCAACAATGCATTTGTCATAAAGCTCTCATTTGGCATTGACTATTTATTTCTCCCTCTCCGCAGACGCTGCCATGTTGGAATGCGCAGTCCCCGTTGTACAAAAATAAGCATGGCCGATTCATAGCAGGCATGCAAAGCGAGACTGCGCTGTCCCTTTAAATAAAGGGGACTGTATCCCCCTGCCCTTTAACCTCATCTCACATCAATACGTGCAGAGGCGTTAAATCCAATAAACCAATGAGGGGACTTTCAAAATCGCCGCAATTTAAAAAAAAACACAAGTCGCCAATCAGCTACGACCTCTGACCCCCCTCTCCTGCAAACCACCTCTGACCCCAAGAGGTCACATCAACCTTTAACACCTACCCCCTTGAAGATCTCAGACACATTTCATTACGAATTAAAAATAAATATCTGTCAAGATCATAATTATATTTTTTTAATTTCATATATACTTTTCTCTATATTTAATTTATTTAGTTATCGATGAATACTTCAGAATTACAAAATAATCGGCGAATCTCTACAGATATTGGAATGGCACAGGAGGACAAGCAAAGTCTTTTGGAAGGCCGCAAGAGAGAGTTCAAAAGTCAAAGGGCCCCGGCAGTGATTTAACGCTACCAGTTCAAGTTTGAACATCGTAAAATAAAGATTTAAAAAACGTTAAATCGAGCTCCAGTGGAGGGACATCTTTTGTTGTTAGAAAACAAAAGAGGTGGAAAATAATTCTGATTGTGAGGGGGTTAGAACAGTGGTGTGAGCAACAGAAAGTGCTGGAAGTGCACATCAGGTTAGTAGTAGCTGAAGGAGATGGGTGGGGGTGTGGAGGGGTGTGGGTGTGGGGGGTGGAGGTTGGGGTGTGGGTGGGGGGTGGAGGTTGGGGTGTGGGTGGGGGGGGGGAGGTTGGGTTGGGGTGTGGGTGGGGAGGGTGTGGTGAGGTTGGGGTGTGGGTGGGGGGAGTTGGGGAGGGTGTGGGTGGGGAGGTTGGGGTGTGGGTGGGAGGGGGAGGTATGGGGGGGGGGGGAGGTTGGCTTGGAGTGTGGGTGGGGAGGGTGTGGGGAGGTTGGAGTGTGGGGAGGTGTGGGTGGGAGGGAGGTTGGGGTGTGGGTGGGGAGGGTGTGGGGTGGGAGGGGGAGGTTGGGGTGTGGGTGTGGGGGGGGGAGGTTGGGGTGTGGGTGTGGGGGGGAGGTTGGGGTGTGGGTGGGGGAAGTTGGGGAGGGTGTGGGAAACAAAAAACAACCAGCGTTTGAGGGGGCCTAACTGGCAAAGGGTCTTCCTTCCCTGGAGACTACTTTTGGCAGTTTCTGTTGGATTTCCCGCCTTTTTGTTCTTGACTTCCAGTCTTACAATAATGATTCCTTCAATTCGTTTCACCTTGGGCAAAATGGCCCCAAATGATTAACCCAAAAGTGCTCCAGTGTCATTCAGCTCTGTGGTGCTGTGCGACAGAATAACCATTCCCCTCGGCCCGTCCCTCTCACCACGACTCGAGCTCAATGCTGCCATCGATGCTCGCTATTTAAACTTTTAAACAAATAAAAACAGCAAGGTTTAATTTTCCTTTGGTAATGCAATGCTCTCACACATTTGTGTAAATCCCCATTGAGTGCTTGTTTAACACAAGTGATTAACCCTGTTTAGTTTAGAGTGGTTAAAACCAGTGTTAAAATGGCTCACAAAGTGTTGCACACGAAGGTATTGAGCAGCGCGTTACCAGACAAAGTTACCCTTACTGCACCGACTCGTTTATAAACGGCCAGTACTGATGACGGCACTGGGTTGGGTGGGAGGAAGGGTTATGCGGTTACACCGTGTCACGGAGCTGAAATGATGTACATACGGATGATGTGGAAGCATTCGGTGGGCTAATCATCGAGGCGGGAAGGGGGAGAGAGAGAGAGCAGATCTCTGTACCCTCCTTGTTGCACTGGTGCTCATTTTGCTACGTTGAACAGACACAGAGGGAATCCTCCCACAAAACTCTGCAAAAGGCAGTTCCCTCCTCCGCAGATCTGCTCATTCCCCCCTGTGGGGTCCTCCTCAAAATGCCACCAGTGTTCAAAGCACGGACACAAAAAAATCCATGAATTTTTGAGAATAAAAGAGAGGACATTAACAATCGAGAAATCAATTGTTCAAGTGGAACCCATTTCCTTCGAGATCCGGCGAAGGCTCTTAATCCAAAATATTCCCCTTGCCTTGTATCTTGGAGGCTCTTGGGCCCGATGTGTATTTCCAGCATTTTCTGGTATTAGTTCAGACATTTATTTCTTCTGCACTGGTTTTCCCCCCCCTCCCCTTCCCCCGCAGTGGGGTTGGGACCTCCCTTCTGCGGTACAGTTCTACAGCTGACGGTCCTGTTTTGGTAGCCTATCCAAGTAGCTATTGATATTTTTTGCGTGTGATGTCTGGTTGGGTGTGTCAGTGGGTACGCCCTGCTCGACGGTGGTGTGACCAGATTGTCAGGACGGAGCTCGACCCCGCCTTCGCCTGATGGCCACACACTTCTGCGAGGTGCCACTGGATACTGATTGCTGTGGTAGGCGGTGGTGGGTATGGGGAGAGAGGAAGAGACCCTAACTGAGTTTGTGCCCCCCCCTCCCACGCCCCAGGCCCTACCTGAGAGCCAAGATGCCCCCAGCACAGCTGTGACTGGACCCAGTGAACTCTGTGCGGGCCTGAAATCCAACCCACGGCCCTCCTATTTATGTTAATCTCCAAAGTTCTGTTGTACTTCTCTTTCTGACTGCCTCTTGAGGAGCTCGCCCACATTTCAAGCAGAGTCATATCGGTTGATTTAACAAGTGTAGCGTAGGCCACAGGCCTTATTCATGCACAGAACCACACCAGTACATTCAAACTCAGGGGTTAAACACCTCGCTTGTTCTGGCCATGTGGGTGACACAAGTGAGGCCATATTTATTGCCCATCCCTTCCTTGCCCCGAGACTAAGAGACAAGTACAGAGTGTGGGACTGGAGTCAGGTGCAGGCCAGACTGGGAGGGAGGAAGGCAGAGTCTTCCCTTTGAATGGACCAATTGGGTTTTTTAAAAACGCCAATTCGACAGCTTTTCGGGGTCAATTATTGCCGGCCCACAGGGTTACTGAATTGAATTTTCCAGCGGCTAGATTTGGACCCCCAGCCTCCACACTGGCTGACCCGACCCGACCCTGCCCAATTGGCAAAACACTTGGCAACAGGACGGGACTGAACAAGGAGAGGTTCCTTCTGTGGGAACTACCTGAGCGCGACCCAGACTAGAATACGCACCTCTGCCCCCACACGCTCTCTGCCCAAACCTCACGTGGTTTCGATATATACATATTCATATACATTGTTTTTAAATAATAAAAACGTGAAAATTACATACTGATTTTAAACAACGAACAAGCAATACATTTTTCTGCCCAGAAAGCTCCGTTGGCGATGGCAGCGAATTATTGTATCCGGCGATCACCCTCTGGCCTCCCTTTCAGTGCCGCAGTAACCCATTTGAAATCAAGGCAGCTCACAGAGGGTCCACAAGCCCTGGCCAGGGTGGAGATGATTGGATAATTCCCCTGTCAATCACGCCGGCAGCGTGTACTGCTGTAAAAGTGACTGGGGATTGTGTGGTGTAACTATCTTCCATTTTGCTGAGGAGATAATCCTGTTGCATCCCTGGTCAGGAGCTGGGGGACTCTGCTGTGGTCTATGAGTAAATTAAGGACCACGCATCCTACTGGCTGACACAGCAGTGTCACGATTCACAGGATTACATAGGATATACGGCACAGAAACAGGCCATTCGGCCCAACCAGTCCATGCCGGCGTTTATGCTCCACTCGAACCTCCTCCCATCTTTCCTCATCTAAATCTATCAGCATAACCCTCTATTCCCTTCTCCCTCATACGCTGGTCCAGCCTCCCCTTAAATGCATCGATATTATTCGCTTCAACCACTCCCTGTGGTAGCGAGTTCCACATTCTCACAACTCTCTGGGTAAAGAGGTTTCTTCTGAATTCCCAATTGGATTTCTTGGTGACTATCTTATATCGATGGCCTCTGGTTATGCTCTTCCCCACAAGTGGAAACATTCTCTCTGTATCCATTCTATCAAAACCTTTCATCATTTTAAAGACCTCTATTAGGTCACCCCTCAGCCTTCTCTTTTCAAGAGAAAAGAGATGCAGCCTGTTCATCCTTTCCTGATATGTGTACCCTCGCATTTCTGGTATCAGCCTTGTAAATCTTCACTGCACCCTCTCCAGTGCCTTTTTATAATATGGCGAGCAGAGTGCTACATAGTACTCTTAAGTGTGGTCTAACCAAGGTTCGATACAGGTTTAGCATAACTTTCCTACTTTGCTAAAACAAACTGGTTTCTGTCTGCGTTAGAAAGGATGGATAGAGGAATGTCAGAGGAACATGCTAACCGCTCGCTCGTCAAAACAAACCACAACGGAGATTCCCGGGCTTTCACTCACTATTTATATATATATTTTTTGCACGGTCTCTTTCAAGATAAATAAATACGCCCCTATAATCTCTCAACACGATCAGAATTACTGACATGGAAAACTTGCAGCCCCCCCCCCCCCAAAATTCAACATTAATTTTTTGTGCTTATTAAAATTCATAAAACCCTGCCGCCAGCTATAAAGAAAGACTTGCATTTACACGGCATTGCTGCACGACCTCAGGTCGGCCCAAAACTCTGCACAGCCAATGAGGTGCTTTCGAAGTGTGGTCACAGAGTCATGGAGAGGCTACGGTGACTCGCGGAGAGGCGAGTTTTTGGCGAATAATCCCAGGATAGCAGGCGTTGTCTCGGCAACCGATGTACCCAGTGCGTGAGCGAGCGTACCCGCCTACACAGGGGCACCTCTACAGTCGCCGCGCTCGCTCGGAACCACACGCTTGCCTCCCCGGCACGCCATAGGCATTTATCTACCTACACTACCAATGACCAGCTCGTCAAGTCGCTGCTGCAGGGAACACGAGTTGAATCTTGGTAAAACAAAACTTAAAAAAAAATCTTTTTTTATTAAAGAACATTCTTGGCTTTTGTATTTCTAACTGAGGCAGTGAGCAAAAGTTTTATTCGAACCGATATATATATATATATATATATATATAAAATATGTGTGTATATATATATATATATATATATATTTTTTTTTAAAGTGAGCTTAATATTCAATTTGTCACTACACCCTGAGATAAACTGGGGGTCGCCAGGACCCCAGCGTCAGGTCTTCCCACTGCTTCTCTTCATTGAATCATTATTATTTCCGCACATCTGTATGTTGGGGTGTGTGTGTGTGTGTGTGTGTGTGTGCACAAGCGTGATCATATGTGAACGCACAAGTGTGTCAGCGTCTGTAAGTACATTTGTGAGAAGGCATATATGCATGCACAGGGGAATGTGCTTTCATGTGCGCGCCCAAGTGTGCGTGTACACGTGTGTGTGTGTGTTTGTATAACCATGCATATTTGCACACATGTGAAGGTGACTGTGCAAATGTATGTGTGTGTGTGTGTGAGAGTGTGTGAGTGTGCGCGTGCAAGTGCGCGGATGCGTCCGAACTTCACCGTTCTTTTTCCTTTCAGGGTGTTCCAGATTAGCTTTCCGTCAGAGGAGTGGTGTCGTGGGGAACTTGCGGCTTTTCGGTGAGGGACTTGTACATCTCAGAGTTCAAGAACCGAGGGAAGGAGTCTCTGTGCATTAAGCTGTATATCTGCAGCTGGGCGTCCTCAAACATAAGAGGGCACGGATTCAGCAAGTTCCTGTTGACTATTTCCCGCACACGAGAGTCAAGACTCACCTGCAGACAGTACAAAGAAAAATAACTAAAGTGCACATTTTATTATTACGCAATCTAACTCAAGACTGGTCGGCAATTATCACTCTCTGACGCGAGCTCAAGGCTTCAATGCGGTCCACTCAAGGGGGCCAACCGCCCATAACCACCTCTTTCCTAAAGGCCATGAATGATCTGTGGGCACCGACGCTCATAAGAACATAAGAAATAGGAGCAGGAGTAGGCCATTCGGCCCCTCGAGCCTGATCTACTATTTAATATGATCATGGCTGATCCATTCATGGACTCAGGTCCACTTCCCTGCCCGCTCCCCATAACCCCTTATCCTCTTAGCATTTAAGAAACTGTCTATTTCTGTCTTAAATCTATTCAGTGTCCCAGCTTCCACAGCTCTCTGAGGCAGCAAATTCCACAGATTTACAACCCTATGAGAGAAGAAGTTTCTCCTCATCTCAGTTTTAAATGGGCGGCCCCTTATTCTAAGATCATGCCCTCTAGTTCTAGTCTCCCCCATCAGTGGAAACATCCTCTCTGCATCCACCTTGTCAAGCCCCTTCATATTCTTATAAGTTTCGATAAGATCACCTCTCATTCTTCTGAATTCCAATGAGTAGAGGCCCAACCTACTCAACCTTTCCTCATAGCTCCACTATCTTGCCCAAATGGGCTATTCATCGTGCCTGAGCCGAGACATTAACCGGTAGTAGGATATTCATCGGTAGAGGCATCGCCATCCTCACACATACACTCGAGCCTCCCAGAGGTCACAGGTCACCGTTAAGAAGCGAGGCTAATAATGGCCATTGATCCCAAGCCCGCCATGACCCAGCGAGTAAACACAGCGCTCAAATCCAAACTGAGCCATTCAGACTGGGAGGGCCTGGGAGCCAGTGCGTGATCTGTGCTTCATTACCTGACTGCACCGGTCAGTCTCATCAATGAGTACCATCCTCAGTGGTCACAGTCAAAGGCCATTGTTGGTATGTGAATGGCCATGTGAATGGTCAATGGTCAATATTGTGAGTGACCAGTGGTCAGTATTGTGAATGGCCAGTGGTCAGTATTGTGAATAGTCAATGGTCAGTATTGTGAGTGACCAGTGGTCACTATTGTGAATGGCCAGTGGGCAGTATTGTGAATGGTCAGTGTTCAGTTTTGTGAGTGACCAGTGGTCAGTATTGTGAATGGTCAGTGGCCAGTGTTGCGAATGGTCAATGATCAGTATTGGGAATGGTCAGTGGTCAGTTTGGGAATGGTCAGTTCTTATTGAAGTGAAAATGTTGCCCTACTCATATTGATAAGTTACTGCAGATCAATAAGCTGCCAAACTTATTTACAATGTGGCTATAAAAAGCACTTTTCAACAAAGGGCATGGAAACAGTATTGTGAATGGTCAGTGGTCAGTATTGTGAATGGCCAGCGGTCAGTATTGTGAATGGTCCATGGTCAGTATTGTGAATGGTCCATGGGCAGTATTGAGAGTGACCAGTGGTCAGTATTGTGAACAGCCAGTGGTCAGTATTGTGAATGGTAATGGTCAGTATTGTGAATGGTCAGTGGTCAGTATTGTGAACGGCCAGTGGTCAGTATTGTGAACAGCCAGTGGTCAGTATTGTGAATGGTAATGGTCAGTATTGGGAATGGTCAATGGTCAGTATTGTGAGTGGCCAGTGGTCAGTATTGTGAATGACAATGGACCATATTGTGAATGGCTGATGGTCAGTATTGTGAATGACAATGGTCCGTATTGTGAATGACAATGGTCCGTATTGTGAATGGTCAATGGTCAATATTGTGAGTGACCAGTGGTCGGTATTGTGAATGGTCAATGGTCGGTATTGTGAATGGCCAGTAGTCGGTATTGTGAATGGTAATGGTCAGTATTGGGAATGGTCAGTGGTCAGTATTGTGAATGGTCAATGGTCAGTATTGTGAATGGTCAATGGTCAGTATTGTGAGTTACCAGTGGTCACTATTGTGAATGGTCAATGGTCACTATTGTGAATGGCCAGTGGTCAGTATTGTGAATGGTCAGTATTGTGAATGGGCAATGGTCAGTATTGTGAGTGACCGGTGGTTAGTATTGTGAATGGCCAGTGGTCAGTATTGTGAATGGTAATGGTCAGTATTGGGAATGGTCAATGGTCAGTATTGTGAGTGACCAGTGGTCAGTATTGTGAATGGCCAGTGGTCAGTATTGGGAATGGTTAATGGTCAATACTGTGAATGGCCAGTGGTCAGTATTGTGAGTGACCAGTGGTCTGTATTGTGAATGGCCAATGGTCAGTATTGTGAATGGTCAGTATTGTGAATGGGCAATGGTCAGTATTGTGCAATGGTCAGTATTGTGAATGGCCAGTGGTCAGTATTGTGAATGGCCAGTGGTCACTATTGTGAATGGTCAATGGTCACTATTGTGAATGGCCAGTGGTCAGTATTATGAATGGTCAGTATTGTGAATGGGCAATGGCCAGCATTGTGAGTGACCGGTGGTCAGTATTGTGAACGACCAGTGGTCAGTATTGGGAATGGTCAATGGTCAGTATTGGGAATGGTCAATGGTCAGTATTGGGAATGGTTAATGGTCAATACTGTGAATGGCCAGTGGTCAGTATTGTGAGTGACCAGTGGTCTGTATTGTGAATGGCCAATGGTCAGTATTGTGAATGGCCAATGGTCCATATTGTGAATGACAATGGTCCATATTGTGAATGGTCAATATTGTGAGTGACCAGTGGTCAGTATTGTGAATGGCCAGTGGTCAGTATTGTGAATGACAATGGTCTGTATTGTGAATGGCCAATGGTCAGTATTGTGAATGACCAGTGGTCAGTATTGGGAATGGTCAGTGGTCAGTATTGTGAATGGCCAGTGGTCAGTATTGGGAATGGTTAATGGTCAATAATGTGAATGGCCAGTGGTCAGTATTGAGAGACCAGTGGTCAGTATTGTGAATGTCAATGGTCAGCATTGTGAATGTCAATGGCCAGCGGTTAGTATTGTGAATGGCCAGCGGTTAGTATTGTGAATGGCCAGTGTTCAGCATTGTAAATGGTCAGTGGTCAGCATTGTGAATAGTCAATGGTCAGTATTGTGAATGGCCAGTGGTCAGTATTGGGAATGGTCAGTTCTTATTGAAGTGAAAATGTTGCCCTACTCATATTGATAAGTTACTGCAGATCAATAAGCTGCCAAACTTATTTACAATGTGGCTATAAAAAGCACTTTTCAACAAAGGGCATGGAAACAGTATTGTGAAAGGTCAATGGTCGGTTTGTGAATGGCCAGCGGTCAGTATTGTGAATGGCCAATGGTCAGTATTGTGAATGGTCCATGGTCAGTATTGTGAATGGTCCATGGTCAGTATTGAAGTGACCAGTGGTCAGTATTGTGAATGGTAATGGTCAGTATTGGGAATTGTCAATGGTCAGTATTGTGAGTGGCCAGTGGTCAGTATTGTGAATGACAATGGACCGTATTGTGAATGGCCGATGGTCAGTATTGTGAATGACAATGGTCCGTATTGTGAATGGTCAATGGTCAATATTGTGAGTGACCAGTGGTCAGTATTGTGAATGGCCAGTGGTCGGTATTGTGAATGGTCAATGGTCAGTATTGTGAGTGACCAGTGGTCGGTATTGTGAATGGCCAGTGGTCGGTATTGTGAATGGTAATGGTCAGTATTGTGAATGGTCAGCGGTCAGTATTGTGAATGGTCAGTATTGTGAATGGGCAATGGTCAGTATTGTGAGTGACCAGTGGTCAGTATTGAGTGACCAGTGGTCAGTATTGTGAACGGCCAGTGGTCAGTATTGTGAATGGTAATGGTCAGTATTGAGTGACCAGTGGTCAGTATTGTGAATGACAATGGTCCGTATTGTGAATGGTCAATGGTCAATATTGTGAGTGACCAGTGGTCAGTATTGTGAATGGCCAGTGGTCGGTATTGTGAATGGTAATGGTCAGTATTGGGAATGGTCAGTGGTCAGTATTGTGAATGGCCAGTGGTCAGTATTGTGAATAGTCAATGGTCAGTATTGTGAGTTACCAGTGGTCACTATTGTGAATGGTCAATGGTCACTATTGTGAATGGCCAGTGGTCAGTATTGTGAATGGTCAGCGGTCAGTATTGTGAATGGTCAGTATTGTGAATGGGCAATGGTCAGTATTGAGAGTGACCAGTGGTCAGTATTGTGAACGGCCAGTGGTCAGTATTGTGAATGGTAATGGTCAGTATTGTGAGTGACCAGTGGTCAGTATTGTGAGTGGCCAGTGGTCAGTATTGTGAATGGCCAATGGTCCGTATTGTGAATGACAATGGTCTGTATTGTGAATGACAATGGTAAGTATTGTGAATGGCCAATGGTCCATATTGTGAATGACAATGGTCAGTATTGTGAATGGCCAGTGGTCAGTATTGGGAATGGTTAATGGTCAATATTGTGAATGGCCAGTGGTCAGTATTGTGAGAGACCAGTGGTCAGTATTGTGAATGTCAATGGTCATTGGTCAGTATTGAGAGACACCAGTGGTCAGTATTGTGTAATGGCCATTGGTCAGTATTGTGAATGGCCAGTGTTCAGCATTGTGAATAGTCAGTGGTCAGCATTGTGAATGGCCAGTGGTCAGTATTGGGAATGGTCAGTGGTCAGTATTGGGAATGGCCAGTGGTCAGTATTGGGAATGGTTAATGGTCAATACTGTGAATGGCCAGTGGTCAGTATTGTGAATGTCAATGGTCAGCATTGTGAATCTCAATGGTCAGTAGTCAGTATTGGGAATGTCCAGTGGTCAGTATTGTGAAAGGCCAATGGTCAATATTGTCAATGGTCCATATTGTGAATGGTCATTGGTCAGTATTGTGAATGGCCAGCGGTTAGTATTGTGAATGGCCAGGTCAGTATTGTGAATGACCAATGATCAGTATTGTGAATGGTCAGTGGTCAGTATTGTGAATGGCCAATGGTCAGTATTGTGAATGGTCAGTGGTCACTATTGTGAATGGACAGTGGTCACTATTGTGAATGGCCAGCGGTCACTATTGTGAATAGTCAATGGTCAGTATTGTGAATGTCCAATGGTCAGTATTGTGAATGGTCAGTGGCCACTATTGTGAATGGCCAATGGTCACTATTGTGAACGGTCAGTGGTCACTATTGTGAATGGCCAATGGTCAGTATTGTGAGTGACCAGTGGTCACTATTGTGAATGTCCAATGGTTACTATTGTGAACGTCCAATGGTTAGTATTGTGAATGGTCAGTGGGCAGTATTGCGAATGGCAGTATTGTGAATGGTCACTGGTCAGTATTGTGAATGGCCAGTGGTCAGTATTGTGAATGGCCAACGGTCAGTATTGTGAGTGACCAGTGGTCACTATTGTGAATGGCCAATGGTCACTATTGTTAATGGCCAGCGGTCAGTATTGTGAATGGTCAGTGGTCAGTATTGTGAGTGACCAGTGGCTAGTATTGTGAATGGTCAGTGGCCAGTATTGTGAATGGTCAATGATCAGAATTGGGAATGGTCAGTGGTCAGTTTGAGAATGGTCAGTGGTCAGTTTGGGAATGGTCAGTTCTTATTGAAGTGAAAATGTTGCCCTACTCATATTGATAAGTTACTGCAGATCAATAAGCTGCCAAACTTATTTACAATGTGGCTATAAAAAGCACTTTTCAACAAAGGGCATGGAAACAGTATTGTGAAAGGTCAATGGTCAGTTTGTGACTGGTCAAGTGGTCAGTATTTTGAATGGCCAATGGTCAGTTTGTGAATGGTCAGTGGTCAGTATTGTGAATGGCCAATCGTCAGTATTGTGAATGGCCAGCGATGAGCATTGTGAATGGCCAATGGTCAGTATTGTGACTGGCCAGCAGTTAGTATTGTGAATGGCAGCGGTGTGTGTGGTCAGTTTTACTGGTGGTCCGAATCATTGACCAGGCCAATCAATGATGGTCCTAATCATTGACCAGGCCAACCACTTGGGGTCCTAGTCATTGACCAGGTCAATCACTCGGGGTTCTAGTCATTCAATAGGCCTAAGCAGGAAGAACCATTGATAGTTCTCATTAACACTGCCAGTTATTAACACTACTAATGGTACAGTACTGATCATTGACATTCCTTGCCTTTCAGCATGCACCCTGGGTTAGAAGACAAAAATGAGCTTAGGCTCGTATTATCTGGGTCCCTTAATCTTGAGTTTGGCCACAGGAATTTGCTCACCTCTCTTGGAGACAGTATTGAAATGTAGTCCTCGTATATCATCCTGGCTCGCTCTTCAACCATCTTCTCATTCTTTTCCTTTTTGAATTCTTCGCAGGCCAACCAAAAGAGCATGTTCTCCTCGCTGTACTCTGTCCGCAGAAACTCGCGGAAAATGTTCCTGCCGGCTTCCGTCTTCATCACCTTATCAAAACCTTGTGTCCAGGATGTGATTTCCTCCAATGACAGTATTGCACTGCTAGTAAATAAAAGGAAATAAAAGCGTTGGTAAATCGATCAGCTCACACTAAAATTGTCTGATGTAAAAAATCTGCCTCCTTAAAATCCTTGTGTGGGAAACTGAGCAGGGCCCCATTTGGGGGCGGTTATAGCCGCTAGGTGGGGAGGGGGGGGGGGGTTTCTGCGGTAGGGACGGAGGCCCCGCCCCGCTCGTGATATTGGGGTTACTGCCCTCGAGAATGAATGGAGCGCAAAATGACGCACCCCACTTGCTGTGCAGGGTGCGAGAGGCACACGGAGAGGGGCACAGCGCTACATGCTGGGTCGCATTGCACTGCCGCGTAGAGAGGCATTAAAGGGGAAGGCCAAGCTGCTGACTGTGCAGGCCCCTACCTGGACCACTGGGGAGAGGGGTGCCGTGACGTCAGCCCGATGCAACGAGATGCAGTTTTTGTTTTCCCCGCACACGTCACCTCCCCTTTAATTCGCACCCCGCCAGCACCCTGCAGCCCGATACGCGCCCCCCACCCCCCCGAAGCTATCGCTGGCATTGCCCGCCGCCGCTTCAGGGGGACGCTTCCGAACGTTCGCCCTGGGGCTAAGAAGGGTCGATGCGTGCGGTGCTGACCTCGTCATCGCCGGCGCAGCGAAACGGGGCACGACCGCTTACCACCGCCGCTAATCTCCCGCGGAATTTAGCGGGACTCATTAGAGGAGCCGAGCCCAGGCGGAAAGTGGGTTGCGTCCCATGGGGGCGCTAATGGGAGGCGCAAACGACCCCAAGTTCTCCCCCCTTGTGTCTTTAGACTGTAGACGTTTGTAGCACAGAAGGAGGTCAGTTGGCCTCATGTCTGTGCCAGCTCTTTGTTAGAGCAGTCCAGCACTCTCCATATCCCTGTATCTTCCTTGGGTTCAAATATTGATCCAGTTGTCCCTTACAACATGCACAGCGTCTGCACTCCAACAACCCTCTGTGTAAAAATCTTTCTCACTCTCAATGGTAATCCCTCGTCCAATTCCCCAATCAGTGGAAATAAGTCTTCTCCATTCATTCCCTCAAAACACTTCCTTATTTTGAAACTCTCAATTAAATCTGCTCTTAGTCTTTTGTGGCTCAATGGAAATAGTCCCACGCTCTCAAGTCGCTCTGACAGAACTATAGTTTCCCGTTATTAACATCAGCCCAGTGAACTTCTGCCGTACACTCTCTATGGTTTCAATGTCCTTTCTATAACTGGTCCCTAAAGCTGTGCACAGGACCCGAACTGATCAGTACTGTGCTTCGTTACTCTTGTATGTTTTTGCCTCTATTTATAAAAACGAACATGCTGTTGGCTTTAAAAAAAAAATCTTGATCTATTTGCATGAAAACCTCCAGGGGATTATGCATTTGCATCCCTAGATCTCTCTCTTCATCTCCACCTGTCAGTGTCTGCCCACTGAATGCATATGTCCAGTGTTTTTTCTTCCCGAAGTGCATTACCTCACACTTATTTACATTAAATTGCATCTTCCACCTTTCTGCTCATCCTGCTAACCTGTTTACATCTCCCAAGGTCTTTCACAGTCCTCCTGGCTGTTTGCCCAAGCTGCTCAGTGTTGTCAATAAACATCAAGATTTGAATCATGGAATCATAGAATGGTTACAGCATGGAAGGAGGCCATTCGGCCCGTCAAGCCCGTGCCAGCTCTCTGCAAGAGCACCTCAGCTCGTCCCACTCCCCTGCCCTTTCCCCGTAGCCTTGCAAATTCTTTTCCTTCAGGTACCTATCCAACTCGCTTTTGAAATCCGTGATTGAAGCTGCCTTCACCACCCTTTCAAGAGTGCATTCCAGATCCTAACTACTCGCTGCGTAACAAAGTTTTTTCTTACATCGCCTTTGGTTCCTTTGCCAATCACCTTAAATTTGTGTCCTCTGTTTCTTGACCCTTCTGCCAATAGGAACAGTTTCTCTCTGTCTACTCTGTCCAGACCCCTCATGATTTTGAACACCTATATCCAATCTCTTCTCCTTATGCCCAAGTGCTAAGCAGCTATAGATACAGAGAACAAATGTGGACTCAGTGTTGATCTCTTGGGTCCAAGCAACACCGAATTACCCCAACTCTTTGTTTCTGGTCCATTGGCCAACCTTCCATCAATGCTACTACCTTTCCTCTCATACCATCTAAAAGCCTTTCAACACGCACCTTATTGAACACCTTCTGAAAATCCATATGCACAGCAACCCTTTATCTATTCAGTCATGTCTTCAAAAATGCTAACATTTGTCAAACACAGCTTGCATTTGACAAGTCCATGTTGACTGTCCTTGATTAACACATGCATTTCTACATATTCATTTTATATCTAATTTCAGATTCTAAGGGTTTGCCCACAATTGACGTCAGACTAATTGGTGTATTGTTATCGGTTTATCCAACTCTCCCTTCTTGAACACTATATTGTTGCACTTTTTGAGAAGGGAGCTTGTTGTGACGCACACAATCGTGATCAAAGGTTTCTCTATTCCTTAGTGAGGACAAAATCAAACATGCTTTTCATGCACGCACTTACAATTTCACTACAAATAAAAAGCAGAACACTTTCTCTGATCATTTATGCAGCGCACACACTGTTTTAGTTATGCATGGTTGAGATTTAGTAGACAGGCAATCTACTGAGCAGCACCATCAAGTCGCACGCCCGCAACACCTCGAGTGGTCACCACTAGCCAGAGGCGGAACTGGACCACCCACCTCAACACTGTGGCTACAAGAGTAGACCGAGGCTGGGTACTCAAGTGGATACCCTCCTGACTCCTCAAAGCCATGTACAAGTGTCAAGTCAGGTGTGTGACTGAATGCTCCCCATTTGCCTGGATGGGCACAGTCACAGCAACACTCAAAGAAGCACGACACCATCCAGGACACAGCAGTCCACATGGCCAATGCCACTGTATTCCATATCCATCCCTTCCACCTCCTCCCAGCCCAAAGACTCCCAAGAAGGACAAGAGCAGCACACCATCACTTTCAGCCTGCCCTCCAAGTCACACACACTATCCTGGGTTGGAGTTCCATGGCCGTTCCTTCATCGTCGATGGGCCAATATCCTGGAACTCCCTCCCAACACCATTGAGTGAGCAGCACCACACAAACACTGCAGAAACTCGAGAAGGTCCATGGTGCACCTTCTCAGGGCAGCTAGGGATGGGCAATAAATGCCAGCCTTACCCCATCGCAGACAACAAACGAGAACAAGATGCCATTTTGAAACAGTGGGAGAGGACCAGGGAGAGAGGAGCCTTCCTCGAGGGAATCATTTTTTCTTGATATTCCTCGTCTTTCTGCCCTTTGGGAGCCATCCCTGGTGTCCTCAGCATGCCAGTTGAGGACAGAATTGGGATCGGGCTGTGACGCACCACATGGTAGAATAATCGGCCGAAGGCTCACTCGCGCACAATAGCCAGGCTAAGTGGTGTGCTGTGACCCGCGACCAATTACTGCTTGAATAGGTAACTTGGGTAGGTAGAGGATTTATAGAAACATAGAAATTTACAGCGCAGAAGGAAGCCATTTCGGCCCATCGTGTCCGCGCCGGCCGACAAAGAGCCGCACGGCCCTCAGTCAGCAGCCCTGAAGGTTACATATAAACCTATGAACAATGAACAATGGTGGAAAGGTAAAGAGCACCCAGCCCAACCAGTCTGCCCCACACAACTGCGACGCCCCTTACACTGAAACATTCTACACTCCCCCACGGAGCCATGGGATCTCTTGGGAGAGGCAAAAAACAGATAAAAATCCAGGCTAATTTAGGGAGAAAAAATTTGGGAAAATTCCTCTCCGACCCATCCAGGCGATCCAAACTAGTCCAAGAGATCACCCTGGCCGTATTCTATTCCCTGCAGTACTTACCATTATATCTGTGCCGTCCAACAAAAGGTCATCCAGTCTAATCCCAATTACCAGCTCTGGGTCCGTAACCCTGCAGGTTTTTAAGTGCTCATCCAACCATCTCTTAAAAGTGGCGAGTGTTTCTGCATCCACCACTCTTCCAGGCAGTGAGTTCCAGATCCCCACAACCCTCTGCCTAAAGAAGCCCCCCCCCCCGCTCAAATCCTCTCAGAACCTTCCACCAACCACGGATAAGAGACACGAGGGATTAGACCGCACAAAACACAATATCTTAAATCAGCAATAGGACGCGACTTTTACCGGCGTTGCTCCACTGCTTTCTTTCCTTTCGTCCACCCTGTGAGGCCGTTTGACTGCATCGCTCTTAGTTCTGGCAAAGGATCACCACCCGAAAAGATAACCTGTCTCTGCTCTTTCAAACACGACGGCTCTGTTCTATTCCAGCACGCCCCCTTTTCTCTCTTTATACCACCTCTGTCACCATGGCTGTGGAACTGCTGCGATTGGCCAGGTCGGCTCGCCTGTTGCTGAGTGTAACGTGTGCAGAAAGGTGCAAAAACAGTGGTGGGAGGCACTCGGCCACGGAACACAAAACAAGTCCGTAAACAGGCGCCAAGCTGTCCCAACTCAACAACACAGTCTGTGCTAGGAGCACAATTCCCCAAAGGGGGATCCACTTCAACTGACACAAACACACTTGAAAGTGGAAAAAGTTACAGAGCTCATCTGCCAAAATAGCACACTGGGACACACCTCTCCTTCGCATGGATATCGGTTTTACTCACTCCACCAAATCGCCCAGATCTGTTTCTCCTCAAACTGGCCTGGGTGTTTTTGGGCTCTCCCAGGAAATGGAAAGGCTTGTGGTGAGAGGGCGGGGGTGGAGGGGAATCTTGTGGGACAGGCCGAGATGACCGGAGGGTCTTTTCTTGTCCGTACGTTCTGGAAGGGGTTGCTTCAGCAGCCTGCAAGACCATCAGCAGGCCGGGGCCATTGGAGGGAGCAGCGTGCAGTGGCCCAGCCCGGAAAACGGCGTGGTCCCGGCCTGCGAGACCATCAGCAGGCCGGGGCCATTAGAGGGAGAAGCGTGCGGCGGCATACCACTGCAGAGAGCAGCGCGTGCTGCTGCAGGAGGGCGATGGCGACTGCAATACGGGCAGGTATAGAAGGAGCTGCAAGAGTTTGTAGAGGGATGTGATCAGTGCCCAGGAGAGGCGTGAGTTCGGGGCCCAGGAGAGGCGTGAGTTCGGGGCCCAGGAGAGGCGAGGGCCCAGGGGCAGCACGGACCAGCCCACACTGCGATACATGCGCGCACTAGGTCCGTGCAGCAGAGCTGGTCTCCAGTCGCTGGACCAAGACTTAGCTCTGTCAAGCCCGTGTGGTGGCTGGTGTGCAATGGCCACCACACATTAAAAAATCCACGCACAGGCATCATTCACCCTTCAACATGTAGTTCGGGATCTGGAATATTAGGTCCTTCATTGAAACACCTGTGAACCCTTTTCGGCCTGAAAGCAGGTCATCCTTGTTTCGAGGGACCACCTATGATGATGATGATGCTTCAGTGAGGGTGCGATGTGGGTGCACACCCTTCACCACTGCTCACTGACCCCCAGTTGCAGATGCGCGAGCGAGTCTGAGACTTGAGCTACGGTGCGGATGAAACAATGCCAAGCGCATCATAAAAAGGGACAACTATATTTTCTGTGTGGGTCTTTTTTTTGGGGGATGGGGGTGGGGAATGGGGTAGACAGGTAAATCGCCCTCGAATCCCGAGTGTGCAGGCTGATCAAATCCACCCGCTCCCTATCCGGGAGCCTTTTGATCCCGAGCCTTTTGACACAACAACTTGGGCCTCGGTTGTATTTCTGCACACAGCCCCATCGTTCAAACCTCGCCACCTCTCTATCCTCCGACAGGACGCTCCTTAAGACATACCTCTTTAACTAGGCTTTTGGTCACACGCTCTAACGCGGCACAGTGTCAGCTTTTAAAATCTCATAATACTCCTGTGAAGCGCCTTGGGACGTTTCGCTACAATAAAGGCGCTATATAAATACAAGCTGTTGTTGCTATTGCTCGAATCAAAACATGTTTGGCAACACATTCTAAGGCTCCTTACACATTGCGAGAGGTGTGTGGCTGTCTCACCAACCGCTCACTGCCACATCTCCCAAAACCAACCCCTTTATTTGGTTTAAAATCCGAGTCTGTCAGTGAAGTGCGGATGGGACAATCCGGAACGTGGGGAGCAGACCGCAGAAGGTTTATCGGTCTATGTACACATCAGGGCTCTGTCTCTCCACATTTCTGTGCCGCACTTTTTTTTAAAGTATTAAAGGAAGAGGGGAATTCTTTTTTCCCAATTTAACCTATTACAATAAGTGACCTCATTATTTTCTGAAAGCAACCAAGCTTTAATTGGTCAAGGCATAGAAAATAGAAACTAATTGACACTGGGGTCATTCTGAGCAAAGGTTATGGCCGCCACACTCTTATTAAGAATGTCACGGCCTTGGAGAGGATGCAGAGGAGATTTACTAGAATGGGACCATCACAGGCAGTCCCTCGAAATCGAGGAAGACTTGCTTCCATTCTAAAAGTGAGTTCTCAGGTGACCGAACATTCCAATTCAGGAATTACAGTCTCTGTCACAGGTGGGACAGACAGTGGTTGGAGGAAAGGGTGGGTGGGGAGTCTGGTTTGCCGCACGCTCCTTCTGCTGCCTGCGCTTGTTTTCTGCATGCTCTCGGCGACGAGACTCGAGGTGCTCAGCGCCCTCCCGGATGCACTTCCTCTACTTAGGGCGGACTTTGGCCAGGGTCTCCCAGGTGTCGGTGGGGATGTTGCATTTTATGGGTGTACTTGAAATGTTTCCTCTGCCCACCTGGGAGTCGTTTGCCATGTGGGAGTTCCGAGTGGAGCGCTTGCTTTGGGAGACATGTGTCAGGCATGCGAACAATGTGGTCCACCCAGTGTGTGGTCAGTGCTTCGATACTGGCCTGATGCTGGGATGTTGGCCTGATCGAGGACACTAACATTGGTGCGTCTGTCCTCCCAGGGGATTTGCAGGATCTTGCGGAGACAGCGTTGGTGGTATTTCTCCAACGAGTTGAGGTGTCTACTGCATATCGTCCATGTCTCCGAGCCATACAGGTGGGCGGGTATCACTACAGCCCTGTAGACCATGAGGAATTGCAGTTATGTGGAGAGACTGGAGAAGCTGGGATTGTTCTCCTTGAGCAGAGAGGGTTAAGAGGAGATTTGATAGAAGCGTTCAAAATCATGAAGGTTTTTGAGAGAGTAAATACTGTTTCCAAAGGGAGGGAGGTCAATAAACTGAGAACACAGATTTAAGGTAATTGCCAAAAGGAGGGAGGTGAGGCAAATTCTCTTTACACTGCGAGTTGTTGTGATCTGGAATACTCTGCCTGAAAGGGCGGTGGAAGCAGATTCAATAGTAACTTACAAAAGGGAATTGGATAATACTTGAAAAGGAAAAATTTGCAGGGCTATGGGAAAAGAGCAGGACTAATTGGATAGCTCTTTCAAAGAGCCGGCACAGGCACGATGGGCTGAATAGCCACATCCTTCTGTGCTGTATCATTCTATTTACAATAATAATGGAGGATAAAGAGTTGGCAGAAATATTAAATTAATATTTTCCTCCACTGTAGAGAAGGATTCAAACTCAGACGCGAGATTAGTTTCAGGGCAAACGCTTAGCGGTTCATATAAACAGAAGGATTATAATAGATAAAGTAATGGATCTTAGGCCAGACAAATCCCTAGGCCCAGTCGGTTTCAACCCGAGTGTAGGAAAGGAAATGGACAAGGAAATTGGATACGCTATAATCTTTCCAAGCTTGCTAGATTCCGGGCTAGTACCAGAGGATTAGAAGGCACATTTAGTGACGGACTGCAAAAGCGGAGGTTACAAATTAAGTCATTAAAAGTGGCGAGCTTAAAGGCATCGGTGGGAAATTTTCCAGAATGCATTATCGGAACTGAAGTGAGCACTTGGAACAGCATCAGCTGATTAGGGGGAATGGACGTGGGTTTGTCAGAGAGAGGTCATGTCTCAACAAGCCTACCCGACTTCTTTGAGGCAGTGGCTGCTGGAAGGTCAAAGGTTACCAGAGGCAGTCGACTTTGGTAAAAGCATTTTTTGATGTTCGGAACAAAAGACTGCCAGCTAAAAGTAGGGTGCATGGAACTGGAGCAATAAGGGGCCGCCCATTTAAAACTGAGATAAGGAGAAATTTCTTCTCTCAGAGGGTTGTAAATCTGTGGAATTCACTGCCTCAGAGAGCTGTGGAAGCTGGGACATTGAATAAATTTAAGACGGAAATAGACAGTTTCTTAACCGATAAGGGAATAAGGGGTTATGGGGAGCAGGCAGGGAAGTGGACCTAAGTCCATGATCAGATCAGCCATGATCGTATTAAATGGCGGAGCATGCTCGAGAGGCTGTATCGCCTTCTCCTGCTCCTATTTCTTATGTTCTTATGTTGCTTCGCAAATAGGGAACTGGTCAGAAGACAAGAGAATTAAGCAAACCCAAGCATGTACTTCTTCAATTAAACAGACCACTGCTCAGACCACATCTGCAATTTAGTTTTGGGCACTGCACCACAGGAAGGATACACAGGCCTCGAAGGATTTCCCAGCAATCATTGCCAGGTAATGCAGGAAGATTTCCTTCCCTAACAAGCACATTAGTGAACCAGTTGGGTTTTTAATTACAATCCCACAGCTTTAATGGTCACTTTTTATCAACTCCACTTTTTTATGCCCGGATTGATTTTTTTAATTTAAAAATCTGAATTTAAATTCTCAAAACGGCCATGGTAGGATTTGAACTCGCATTCATAGAATCATAGAAAGATACAGCACATAAGGAGGCCATTCGGCCCATCGTGCCTGTGCTGGCTCTTTGGTAGAGCCACCCATTTAGTCCCACTCCCCCGCTATTTCCCCATAGCCCGAAAAATGTTTTCCCCCTCAAGTATTTATCCAATTTTCTTTTGAAAGTTAATATTGAACCTGCTTTCACTGCCCATTCAGGCAGTGCATTGCAGATTGTAACAACTCGCCGTGTAAATAACTGTTTCCTCGTGTTGCCTCTGGTTCTTTTTGCCAATCACCTTAAACCTGTGCCCGCTGGATATCCACCCTTCTGCCACTGGAAACAGTTTCTCCTTATTTACTCGACCAAAACCGTTTATGATTTTGAACATCGCTACCAAATCTCCCCCTTAGCCTTCTCTGCTCTGAGGAGAACAACCCCAGCATCGCCAGTCTATCCCTCATCCCTGGAACCATTCTAGTAAATCTCCCCTGCACCCTCTCCAAGGCCTTGACATCCTTCCCAAAGCGCGGTGCCTAGAATTGAACACAATAATCCAGCTGAAGCCTAATCAGTGTTTTATAAAGGTTTAGAAACATAGAAACATGGAAATCTACAGCGCAGAAGGAGGCCATTTCTGCCCATCATGTCCGCGACAGCCGACAAAGATCCACACGGCCCTCGGTCAATAGCCCTGAAGGTTACATGTAAACCAATGAACAATGGTGACAGGTAAAGAGCATCCGGTCCAACCAGTCCGCCCCACACACCTGCAACACCCCTTGCACCAAAACATTTTGCACTCCACCCCAACCGGAGCCATGCGATCTCCTGGGAGAGGCAAAAATACAGATAAAAATCCAGGACAATTGGGGAAAAAATATCTGGGAAAATTCCTCTCCGACCCATTCCAGGCGATCAAAACTAGTCCAGGAGATCACCCTGCAGGTTACGGCACTTCAAGTGCCCATCCAAGCACCTTTTAAATGTGGTGAGGATTTCTGCAATCACCACCATTCTGGGCAGTGAATTCCAGACCCCCACAACCCACGTGTGAAGAAGGCTCCCCTTAAATCCCCTCTAAACCTTCCACCAACCACTTTAAAACTATGCTCCCCCATAATTGACCCCTCCACCAAGGGAAATAGACTCTTGCTATCCACTACATCCAGGTCCCTCAAAATCTTATACACTCAATGAGGTCCCTTCTCAGCCTCCTCTGTTCCAAGGAGAACAAACCCAGCCTATCCAATCTGTCATCATAGCTAAGATTCTCCATTCCAGGCAGCATCCTCGTAAATCTCCTCTGCACCCTCTCCAGTGCAATTATGTCCTTTCTATAATACGGCAACCAGAACTGCACGCAGTATTCCAGCTGTGGCCTAACCAGAATATTATTCAATTTAAGCATAACCTCTCTGCTCTTGTATTCTATGCTTTGGCCAATAAAGGCAAGCATTCCATATGCCTTCTTAACCACCTTATCCACCTGGCCTGCTACTTTCAGGGATCTGTGGACAAACACTCCAAGGTCCTTTTGTTCATCTACACTTCTAAGAGGCCTATCGTTTAATGTGTGTACCCTTTCCTTATTAGATCTCCCCAAGTGCATTACCTCACATTTCTCAGAATTAAGTTCCATTTGCCACTGTTCTGCCCACCTGACCAGTAGATTGATATCCTCCCGCAGTCCATGACTTTCCTCTTCATTATCAACTGCACAGCCAATTTTATAGTCATCTGCAAACTTCTTAATCATACCTCCTAGATAATTGATGTATACCGCAAAAAGCAAGGGACCTAGTACTGAGCCCTGCGAAACCACACTGGAAACATCCTCCCAGTCACAAAAACATCCATCAAACATTACCCTTTGCTTCCTACCTCTAAGCCAATTTTGGATCCAACTTGCCACTTTGCCCTGGATTCCATGGGTTAGAAACATAGAAAATAGGTGCAGGAGTAGGCCATTCGGCCCTTCTAGCCTGCACCGCCATTCAATGAGTTCATGGCTGAACATTCAACTTCAGTACCCCATTCCTGCTATAAAGGTTCATGACCAGTCTGGGACTTTATCAAAAGTTTTGCTAATATATATACTACATATATACACTACACCGTACGCACTACCCTCATCGACCCTCCTGGTTACCTCCTCGAAAAATTTAGTCAAACACGATCTTCCTTAACAAATCTGTGCTGACTGTCCCTAATTAATCCTTGCCTTTCTAAATGTAGATTTATCCTGTCCTTCAGGATTTTTTCCAATCATTTTCCCACCCCCGAGGTTAGGCTGACAGGCCTGTAATTACTCGGCCTATCCCTTTCTCCCTTCTTAAATAAGGTGCCACATTAGCAGTCCTTCAGTCCTCCGGCACCATGCCTAAATTCAAAGAGGACTGGAAAATGATGGTCAAGGCCTCTGCTCTTTACTCTTTTGCTTCGCTCAACAGCCTGCGATGCATTTCATCTGGGCCTGGGGACTTATCCACATTCAAAGCTGCTAAACCCATTAATACCTCCTCTCTCACTGTTTATTTCATCCAGAATTTCACACTCCTTCTCGATAGCAGCATCTGCATTGCCCCTTTCCTTATTGAAAACAGACGCAAAATATTCATTGATAACTATACCATCATCTTCCGCCTCCAAACAGAGGTTACCCTCATGGTCTCTAATAGGCCCTACCCTTTCTTTAATTATCCTTTTAATATATTTATAGAACATCTTTGGGTTTTCCTCAAATTTACTTGCCAAGAATTTTTCATGCTCTCTCTTAGCATTCCTAATATCCTTTTTAATTTTGCCTCTTAACTTTCTATATTCCTCCAGAGATTCTACAGTATTTAGCCGTCAGTATATGACAAGCTTCCCTTTTTTTCTTTATCCTCCCCTGTAAGTCCGTAGACATCCAGGGCGCTCTAGAATTGTTATTCCCACCCTTTTTCTTTAAGGGCACATGTTTGGCCTGAGCCCTCTGGATCTCCTCTTTGAATGCCTCCCACTGTTCCGACACGGATTTATCTACAATAGCTGTTTCCAGTACACTATGGCCAAATCACTCCTCAACTTAGCAAAGTTGGCTTTTCCCCAATTTTGGATTTTTATTCCTGGCCTATCCTTGTCCTTATCCATAACTACCTGAATCTGACTGAATTATGGTCATTGGCACCAAAGTGCTCTCCCACTGATACCTCTTCCAACTGCCCAGCTTCATTCTCCAAAATTAGATCCAAGACCGCTCCCTCCCGTGTTGGGCTTATTACATACTGACTAAAAAAGTTATTTTGAATGCATTTTAAGAATTCCGCACCCTCTATACCCTTCACACTATATTTGTCCAATATTAAGATAGTTGAAATCCCCAACTATTACTATCCCCTATGGTGTTTGGACGTCACAGAAATTTGTCTACATATTTGGTCTTCTATCTCCCTTCCACTGTTTGGAGGTCTATAATACACACCCAGTCGTGTGATCACCCCTTTTTTATTTTTCAGTTCGATCCATATGGTCTCATTTGATGATCCCTCTAACATATCATCCCTCCTCACTGCTGTAATAGTTTCTTTAATCAGTACTGCGACCCCTCCCTCCCTTTTTACCCCCGCTCTGTCTTGTCTAAAAATCCTGTAACCAGGAATATTGAGCTGCCAAACCTGCCCCTCTTTCAGCCATGTCTCTGTAATGGCTATAATGTCATACTCCCAAGTGTCTACCAGTGCTTTCAGCTCATCCGCCTTATTCGCTATACTCCTTACATTAAAGTATATACCATTTAGCACAGGAAGACCTCCTTGCTTACTACATATTAAGCCCTGTTTCCTCTGTCTTACAGATTTGCATTCTAGATTCTTGCTATCCAATTTCTGCTTTACTTCTTTCCCTATTCAATTTGAATTGAGCATAACTTGCTTGCTTTTGAACGTCACTCTTCTATTAATAAAGCCAAAAGTCCCATATGCTTTAATAGCCTTCTCAACGTGTCCTGCTAGCTTCCTAGATTTCTCTACATACACTCCCCAGTCTCAATTCTCTGGATTACTAGTTCGATAACAGAACCACTACACCACTGTGGCTAGTAAATGCATCTGTGAAGATTTTCCCTTTTGCATTCAAGTACTGAGCTAATAATCTAGGCCAACAATTCATTGCGGCACTCTGGGTTTGCAGTATAGTCAGAGGTTCCGTCTTTCAGAAGAGATGTTAAACTAAGCTGTCTTTGCCTGCTCAGATGGATGATACAGAGCTCATGGCATTATATGAAGAGCAAAGAGTTCTCCTAGTGTCTCAACCAACATTCCTCATCCGAACAACAGAACCAAAAGACAGGTTTAATTGAGCACAGACGCGGTTTGTGGAATCGAGCAGAGGACCAAAATGGCTGCCACATTCATCTGCCTAGCAACAGCGACTGCGTCTCAAAGTGATTCGAAATGAAGCAGGTTGGGACATTTCTAAGAGATGTGTTGAGGCAGAATAAAAATAGAAGTCCCTTTGATCCTTTTCTATCCATCATGTCCTTTCAGAATGGCAGCTGGAAACCTGAACAGAGAAAATCGTCACAAGAACCTTATAAGAACATAAGAAATAGGAGCAGGAGGAGGCCATGTGACCCCTCGAGTCTGCTCCGCCATTCAATCGGATCATGGCTGATCTGATCTTGGGCTCAACTCCACTTCCCTGCCCACTCCCCATAACCCTTGACTCCCCTATATAGTTCAAGAATCTGTCTATCACCACCTTAAATATATTCAATGACCCAGTCTCCACAGCACTCTGGGGCAGAGAATTCCAAAGATTCATGACCCTCTGAGAGAAGAAATTCCTCATCATCTCAGTTCTAAATGGGCAATCGCTTATTCTGAAACTATGCCCCCTAGTTCTACATTCCCCCACGAGGGGAAACATCTTCTCGGCATCTACCCTGTCAAGCTCCCTCAGAATCTTCTGTTTCAATAAGATCACCTCTCATTCTTCTAAACTGCAATGAGTATAGGCCCAACCTGCTCAACCTTTCTTCATAAGACAATATGTAATATCTCTTCATATAGCGTCTCAGAGCAGCAGAATTTGACCTAGTGTCCTGGTCCAATATTTATCCCTCAACCGACATCACTCAAAAACACACAATCTGGTCATTATCACATTGCTGTTTGTGGGAGCTTGCTGTGCACAAATTGGCTGCCACTTTTCCTGCATTACAACAGTGACTACACTTCAAAGTAGTATTTCATTGGCTGTGAAGCGCTTTGGGACGTCCGGAATTTGAGGAAAATGCGATATAAATGCAAGTTCTTTGCTTTTAGGGGAACTCCTGCCCACAGCGTTAAGCATTAACAATACAGCAGCAAGCAGAGCATCACTGAGGGAGCTCTATGTTTGTGGAGAGAAATAACTGTGGTCATGGATAACCAAACATTTGAGGAGGGGGGGGGGCAATAAAAATGTGTAAACTCATTCAGTCCGGAAAGTAAACCCAGCTGGAAGATCTTAACTTTGCCAAAACAAATAAATGTCCTCATAAAAGCAGACATAGTTTCCGCTGGACTCGGCAACAGCGTGGATCACTCAGCTGCTTTCACTAAATTTACCAGAAGGAAGCATTCAAAGGAATGCTAAGCCCTTCCAATCCTATGCTCCGTTTGCACAATCACTCTTTCCACAAACTACATCCAATCCACTCCGTAATATCGCCCGTCTCCGCCCCTTACCTCAGCCCATCTGCTGCTCAAACCCTCATCCATGCCTTTGGAAGCACCAAGCTTATGGTCTACAGGGCTGTATTGATACCCGTCTCCTGTATGGCTCAGAGATGTGGACCATATACAGCAGACACCTCAAATCGCGAAGCAATACCACCAACGATGTCTCCGCAAGATCCTACAAATCCCCTGGGAGGTCAGACGCACCAACATCAGTGTTCTCACTCAGGCCAACATTGAGGCACTCACCACACTCGACCAGCTCCCGTTGGGGGGGGGGGGGGGCAAATTGTCCGCATGCCCAACACAAGACTCCCAAAGCAAGCACTCTACTTGGAACTCCTACATGGCAAGCGAGCCCCAGGTGGGCAGAGGAAATGTTTCAAGGACACCCTCAAAGCCTCCCTGATAAAGTGCAACATCCCCCACTGACACCTGGGAGTCCCTGGCCGAAGACTGTCTTAAGTGGAGGAAGAGCATCCGGGAGGGCGCTGAGCATCTCGAGTCTCGTCGCCGAGAGCACGCAGAAAGCAAGTGCAGGCAGCGGAAGGAGCATGCAGCAAACCAGTCCCACCCACCCTTTCCTTCATCCACTGTCTGTCCCACCCTGTGACAGAGACTGTAATTCCCATATTGGACTGTTCAGTCACCCGAGAACTCACTTTTAAAGTGGAAGCAAGTTTTCCTCGATTTTGAGGGACTGCCTATGATGCCATGCCTTTGTTACTTTGACTATTCCAATGCACTCCTGGCCAGCCCTCCATAAACTTTAGCTTATCCAAACCACTGCTGCCCGTGGCCTAACTCGCACCGAGTCCCATTCCCCCCTGACCTACATTGGCTCCCAGTCCAGCAACGCCGATTTTAAAATTCTCACCCTGGTTTTCAATTCCCTCCATGGCCCCACCTCTTCCTATCCCTGTAAGCTCCTCCAACCCTCCGAGATCTCTGCGCTCTTCCAATTCTGGCCTCTTGCGCATCCTTGATTTTAATCGCTCCACCATTGGTGGCCGTATCTTCAGCTGCCGAGGCCCTAAGCTCTGGACTTCCCTCCCTAAATATCTCTACACCTCTCTTTCTCTCATTTAAGAAGCTCCTGGAAACCAAGCCTTTGGTCATCTGTCCCCATATCTCCTTATATGGCTCGGTGTCAAATTTTGTTTGATAACGCCCTTGTGATTGGGACATTTTACTACGTTAAAAGCTCTATATAAATGGGAGTTGTTGTTGTTGTCGTCATGGACTTTGATGATCATTTCTTTGATTCTTAACCAATAAAGGAATAAGGGGTTATGGGGAGTGGGCAGGGAAGTGGATCCGAGTCCATGATCGGATCAGCCATGATCTTATTAAATGGTGGAGCAGGTTCGAGGGGCCAAATGGCCTACTCCTGCTCCTATTTCTTATATTCTTATTTAATGCACTTCATTGTTGTTCATTTCCCGACAAAATGACGTTGTCTATTGTATGGGTTTCTTTTGGTGGGGGGGAGTTTGTGTTGCAGTAAAATGTCTGTTTGATCCTTTGCCATTGGCGTCTTGTGCATCATTCCGACGTTCACCGGAGATGTGCCTTTATGGGGGCACGTAGGGTGTCCAGTATTAGCTCCATCCCTCAGTTTCCTCCAATTAGGAGAACTGGTACATTATGAGCTGGCGGCATGCGACTCTTGGTCCGGATATCCAACGGGGGCCTCACCAGGCTCCCCTGGCAATAGCATGGACCGTGATACGCTGGCGAACTAGTATTGCCCTCATTAAATTCGCACTCACCTTGTAGGGGCATTGTAAAGGCAGATAAAAGTGCCGTTTGCAAGTCGGAGCTTGACGCAGCGTGCTGGGCGCAACCGTTCCCGTCAGTGTGACCTGCGATGCAAGATCCTCCTCCCTCCATTTAAATACGCCACAAATACTGCCTGCTGCACCCTGGGAACATCTGCTTTTTTAGACGTTTCCTGGGGAGGGCGTTAAATGAGGCGTTAGGCCGAATTTTTCATCCAGGGTGCTAGTGGAGCATTGCACGATAATTAACGTCAGGATCTCAGTGAAACTAGAGGGCGGGGCGATAAGTCTTTGCGCCGCCGCAAACCATGAGCCGAATTTGCCGGCGGGGCAGTAATAACTGGACGCCCGAAGTAACATCTAGAAACACCATTTACCACTCCTCCGGGCTGCGAACAGAAGTGCAAGCGAGCCGAAAATCCAGCCTGTAATGTTTCAATGAGATCACCTCTCATCCTTCGAAACTCCAGAATATAGGCCCATTCTACTCAATCTCTCCTCATTGGACAAACCTCGCATCCCAGGAATCAATGTAGTGAACCTTCGTTGCACCATTTCAAATAAATGGTCTAGTGTCTTGCTACAAAAATGGATGGGAGAGATAAATACTTACAGCCTAATTTGATTAAGTACGATCTCACAGCCTGACTTCTATCTCATTGGCAGCCACATTTACAACTCGCTCTTTTTAAAAGATGTCAAAAGAAGTACTTTGGTTCAGAAGCTGTTCTACATAAACACAGCTGGGAAATAGAAAAATAGAAACATAGAAAATAGGTGCAGGAGTCGGCCATTCGGCCCTTCGAGCCTGCACCTCCATTCAATATGATCATGGCTGATCATGGACTTCAGTACCCGATTCCTGCTTTCTCTCCATACCCCTTGATCCCTTTAGCCATAAGGGCCACATCTAACTCCCTTTTGAAGATACCTAACGAACTGGCCTCAACAACTTGCTGTAGTAGAGAATTCCACATGCTCACAACTCTGAGTGAAGATGTTTATCCTCAGCTCGGTCCTAAGTGGCTTACCACTTATCCTTAGACTGTGACCTCTGGTTCTGGACTTCCCCAACATCGTGAACATTCTTCCTGCATCTAACCTGTCCAATCCCTCTCATGCTTCTAAATTCCAGTGAATATAAGCCAAGTCGATCCAGTCTTTCTTCATATGTCAGTCCTGTCATCCCGTAAATCAGTCTGGTGAACCTTCGCTGCACTCCCTCAATAGCAAGAATGTCCTTCCTCAGAATAGACCACCAAAACTGTACACAATATTCAAGGTGTGGCCTCACCAAGGCCCTGTACAACTGCAGTAAGACCTCCCTGCTCCTATACTCAAATTCTCTCACTATGAAGGCCAACATGCTATTTGCCTTCTTCACCACCTGCTGTACCTGTATGCCAACTTTCAAATCCTGACTAACATGGAAACATATGAAGGTGGTTTTCTTATAAAACACCGGGTAACTCGGAGCTCTGGGACGATTGTGCTTCTCACTTTGAACATCCATTGGGCCAGTCAGAAATACCAACCGACAGCATAGGAACAGCATAATGGGATGGAATCATACAGCACAGAAAGAGGCCATTCGGCCCATCGAGCCTGTGTAGGTTCTTTGAAAAAGCTGTCCAATTAGTCCCAATACCCCCCCTGCTCTTTCTCCACAGCCCTGCACATTTCTCCTTTTCAACTGTTTATCCAATTCCCTTTCGAAAGTTGCTACTGAATCTGCTTCCACCGCCCTTTCAGGCAATGAGTTCCAGATCATCATAACTCTGTAGAATTTACCAATATTTCACAAAGATTCCTTGTACCTTTCCCCTGAAGAGGAGAAGAGTCCCTCTTTGGACTTTTAAAATGAGTTTAAAGGGCAGACGAGGCCTGCAGGGGATAAAAGGATGCATTCATGGAGACCCCCCCCCCCCGCCAAGTGTTTGGACTCATAGGTTCGGAACTCGATGAACATTTTGGTATCCTAGGAAAAGCTCTGAGAAAGATACCTAAGAGCTTTACAAGTTTGAGATCTCTAAAGGAGCATGTTGGAAGAGACAGCCAGAACTGGACTTCGCTCAGGAATTGAGTATTGGAGCTAATTCAATTTGTCTGGGAGAATGAGTCAATCGATAACTAACAAGAACTAAGAGGCATAAAAATTCGCTCCCTAGGACATAAACGCTTCAAGAGCTATCAGGCTAATCACCGGAGACTATTATTGGCACACATGTGCAAATAGACCTATAGAAATCACGGGCCCAGCCAAACGGCCCAAGAGTTTAAACACTGCTTCAACAATGCCAACCGGTGATTTTCCACATTACCACATCATAACCAAATTACTGCTGAACGAGCCCGCCAAATTCTGACAGAGAGCTCAAAACTAATGAGCAGCTCCCTTGAAACAAAGAGCTGGGCCAGATTTGGCGGGAGATAAGGAAGCCTCTTTGGGGTATAACTATTCCCAGTTTTACAAGCAGCCGGAGGTGGGGAGTGAAGAAACGGAGTAGTGGAGAAAGCTACAAGAAACCATCAAGGATCAACCGAGCACGCCAACAGCAAGAGGCCCACGAAACGGAAGGTTTTCAGGAACCAAATTGACAATCCAAGCCATTACAACCAGCAAAACGACCAACCGAAACCAACTCAGCAAAATCCAAAGAATCGACATTTATTTCCACTCTACAATCTACTTCTGAATGACCAACAGGTGAGAAATTACCTAAAAGGACTAACTAAAACTATTCCTAACCAAAGAAAGTGGGTACTTACCCCATACATCCAAAACGCGACTTACCGCATCAGCGGACTCACCCCAACTGAAGACTACGCAGTCCGAAGTCCTCTCCTCCGTCCGGGATATGGCTCGCCTAGAAGGCAAAGTGCAGCGAACCCCGAAACCGTGATTCACCGGCAACTGTCAAAAGGGATTGGTGAACATAACCCCCTGAACCCCCAGAGCTATAACTTAGTTAGTTAGGGGAATTGGGAGCGGGGAGGCTGGGATAACTTGTGTAAATGTATCTGCATTCTCCTCTTTACCCCATTTAGAGTTTAAGCTGTATTCTTTTTCTCACAGGCTGTATTTTGACATTTTATTCAATGTGTTGTTCCCCTCAGTGTGAATTGTTGTGTGTGTTATTAAAGGTGTGCCTTTTACTTCTTTTTAAACACAATAAAGCCATACCTGCTTCCTACCTTGAAACCGATTGTCTGTCCAAGTCTGTCACAGGCCCTTCATAATTCCAGAGTCTAGAACCAAGGGTGTGGGAGCGATTCGAAACCGCTCATATAAGGTCAGAAGGGAAAGCTGACCCCCTGAAAACCACCCCTTACAGGTAATGGCGACCACGAAGGGACACTGGGGCAAGGGACCTGATAAGAGAGAGACTGGTTTCAGGAAAAGAAGCAAAATGGAAGAGGGGATTTCCTCGTATGTGTTTAAGAGGGTAAATGTGGCTAAGGAGTGGGTACTCGATCTGTTGTATGCTGAGCGTCCAGAAGATGCTGTAGTTCAATGGACCAAGAGCAAGGACCATTACAGGTCGATAGAGAAGGCCATTTGGCTAGTTTGCCTTCAGTGACAGATCCGGCTTCTCGATGAGGAGAATGAGAAATTAAAGGGAGTATTGAGGCAGGCAGAAGAGAGGTCCAGCGCAAGGGTCACAGTCGGGGAAAGGTTGTGGACAGAGGTAGGACAGTTAAAGGAAAGTAGAGAGCTCACTCAAGAAAGGCACAAAACTCAAATGGGCCTTTTACAGTGTCAGATTTTTGAAGCCAAGAATAGCGAACGGGCGTTGCGGGAAGAGAATTCCTGCCTCGCCAAGCAAGTTAAAGAGTACGGGGAGAGGGTGAGAGATATTCAGGTAGCCTATAAGGTAGCCAGTACCAGGGAATTTGAGGCAGGAGACCACGGCCCCTGCCAGCAGCAGATCCAAAGCTTGAACCTTGCTCTATCCCGGGCTAAAGGCATGGTGTGCCTGATAAACCCGGGTTTAGCCCAGGAACACCTGGTAGAGCAAGGAGAAACCCCTCAGTCACCGCCTGCAGCTCCCAGGAATGGCCCGGGGCAGCAGGGGTGTCAGCCAGGGTGCGGGGCAGGCAAGGATTGCGAACTACCAACACCGGCAGCCCCGAGTTTTAACTCGGCTTGGCAGCAGGGGGAAGCGGGCGAGCCAATACAAGAAGGGCCGGAACCAGAGCCAATGCACCCAGTCCGGCAGCAGAAGTTTGGCCCGCCTGATGCCAATGGGGCAGCAGGACCCTCGAAAGCAACTTTGTAGTCCCCCACGACACCCAAAAACTGAGGGCTATGATAGGCCACCTAAGTAAGCTCACCCAACAGGGGGATCCCTCGGTACACTTCCTGGAAGTGGAACACACAGGGGATATTAACGGGTGCGATGATTCAGAGCAGGCTCAGCTGTTGCTCTTCTCGCTAGACACCAAGCTGTGCCATTCCCTCTCTGCAGACAGCAGAAAGGGGCGAAACACGTACGCTACGGTTAAGGAGGAGGTTCTAGAGGCCATGGGTATGAACGACGGGAGTCCTTTCTCCCAAGTGGAGAAGACAGTGCAGCTCTATGGGGAGACTCCACAGGCTTTCGCTGACAGGTTGTGGCCGGTCTACGAAAAGGCCTGTAGTGGGGTTCTTGACCGGGCCCACCTGAACCCTAACGAACTGGCTCACTGGCTCCGCAGCCTGGTGGCAAACAGCTTACCTGGAGTAAAGGCAAAAGCCCAGGTCTGGTTCGATCCAAGAGATCCCAGAAACACCGAGGAGACAGTGGTCAGACAGCTGACTCTGGCTTACCGGAACAGTAGAGGGACAGAGGAGCCCTCCTCTAAAGGGAGGGTCCATGAGATTAAACCCAGCCAAGGCAAGAGAGAGTGGCATCAGGAAGGTGGGAACCCTCCCCACAAAGGGGGCGAGTGTTTTGGGTGTGGGAAAAGTGGAGGAAGGACTGTTGGAACCCGTGGAAAAAGACTTAGGGAAGGGCCACTCCAGCCCCAACCTGTAACGCTGGGGCAGGAACACCCAACTCATATGAGACACTCGTAGCCGCCCTACAGACACTCAAACGGACAGGGAGCAGTAGCTATCGCAACCGGTGTAGTAGCTGGTACGGTAAAACCCTCTGCTCCAACCCACCCAGATGCATGACTAAAGCCAGCGCAGCCTGTGTGCCTGTGTTCCCTAGAGTATGATGCCTGGAAGAGACCGTGCGTTACGATGGAGGTGGAGAAAGTGAAAGGGGCCTACCTGCTAGATACTGGTGCTTCCATATGCAGTTAACCCAGCTGCCTCACCTCTATCGAACGGGGTCCCGTACAGTCTAATGGGGTTCACAGGCAATGAGCAAACTGGTTTGTTTTCCATCCCGCTCACCATTCAGTTAGGGACACTCAAAACCAAATGGAAGTGTGTCCTGATGAAATGGGAGCAGAAGGGAAAAGGGATCCTGGGGGCTGATTTTATCATTAGCCACCAGATCCTAGTGGATCTCAGGAACCACTGTCTATGGGGAGCCATAGGGACAGACAGGGAAAGTGAGGTGGCGTTGATCCCAGAAAAAAGGGCCAAGGGAGCACTGTGTACTGTGAAGCCAAAGGAGGGTTACGACTTGGAATTACTAGTCAGTAACACCTCAGTGGAGTACCAGGCATATGTACGGGCACACCTTGCAGCATTCGCCACCCACAAACATGACTGTGGTAGGGTAACGGGGGTGGAAGTTAGTACAGAAGGGGACCCCATGACCCGACCACAAAAGCAATATAACTTCCCCAGGGAGGCAGAGGCAGACCTGACAACGGCGCTGGGATCACTGGTAGAGCAAGGGGTGTTAAGACCGATAGCAACCCATGTGAACTCTCCACTGTGGCCGGTTAAGAAACCGGACAACTCATGGAGGGCCACTGTGGACTATCGAGTACTAAATAAGAATATCCCTGCCTGTGCACCCACCGTAGCAGCTGTAGCGGATCTCATAGGGAGTATTCCAGCATCCGCGACCACTTTCACGGTGCTGGATATTTCAAATGGGTTCTAGTCCATTCCTTTAAAACGGGAGGACCAGTACAAGTTCGCCTTTACCTTTAAGGGCCAACAATACACCTGGAACTGTCTTCCACAACAGCCCCAGCATTTTTCACCAATGCATGGCGAACTGTTTAAAGGGCTTTAGCAGACCCCAGCAGTTGGTGCAGTATGTGGATGACCTGCTCCTGTTCACCGATCAGGGGGAGGAGCATGGCCCACTGCTGGCTGAGCTGTTGGAGCTGCTAAAAGAAGAAGGGTTTAAAGTAAACCCCAAGAAGGCACAGATCGGCCAGAAGGAAGTCAAATTCCTGGGGCTGACTGTGCACGCTGGGGAAAGGGCCATAGACAAGGCTAGAAGGGAGGCAGTACAGGAGTTACCAGCCCCCAACACAGTGACAGGGGTATGATCCTTTCTAGGGCTTACTGGGTACTGCAGAGATTTTATTGAGGATTATGCAGCCACCGCAGCCCCTCTGCTCAGGCTCCTACACAAGGGTGTAGAGTGGGACTGGGATGAAGGTTGTGAGGCAGCATTTAATCAGCTCAAGAAGGACTTGCAGACCGCACCAGCTTGAGGAGCGATAGATGTAGGAAAGGAGTTTTTCCTGGAGGTGGCAGCCAGCGGGGACAGCCTGAGCTCAGTGCTGCTTCAAGAGCGGCACGGCCAGCTGAGACCGATGGTTTACTCCTCCAGGATCCTCACAGATGTGGAGAAGGGGTACTCCAACTGTGAGAGACACCTCCTAGCCACACATTGGGCAGTGAAAAGATCCTTGATCTTCACAGGAGGGTCTCCTCTAACACTCCTAACCCACCACACACCTACTCAGATGCTCCTCGATGGGAGGATTAAAGACGGGACGGTGAGCAGTGCCCGCATTGCTCGCTGGACCATGCTCCTGTCCCAGATGGACCTCAGAGTAGAAGGCCCCCATGAGCCAAGGCTCGCAGTCAACCTAGTCTACCCAGGGAAAGCCCACAGGTGCTCCATAGAAGGGATATGGGAGGTGAACATTGGCCTTCGGGCTGGGTTACACCTGACAGGCCGGGACATCTACATGGACAGGTCCAGCACGGTATCTGCTGGCGAGCGACTCACTGAGTGCGGAGTCTATGACCCAAGGGCAGGTATTGCCCTGGCAATCAAGCTCCCCAGCACCATGAGCACCGAGCATGCTGAACTGTCCGCCGTAATATACGTGGTGACCCACCCCGAGGAATTCCCTACCCCGTACACGATTTGCTCGGACAGTATGTTCACCTGCAATTCATATACGGAGTACCTGGCTATCTGGTCCCGTCGCAGATACACGTCCGCTGACGGGTGACCCCTGGCAATCAAGCCCCTGCTGGAGAAAATCATATCAGCTGTGGGGGGAAGAGGGAAAGGTCTACATACATATGGTGAAGGCCCATTCAAAAACCGAACCCCGTGCAGAGGGAAACCAACAGGCTGACAAACTGGCCAAGGAAGGGGCCCGCACGGGAAAGTTCTGGGACCCCTATGACAGTGACCGCATAGCAGCGGTCAAGAATAGGAACAGGGCAGCAGAGAATACAGGGATAGCTTTGGCCCCGGACTTAAAAACAGTTCAGGCACAGGACCCGGTCCTGAAAGCTGTCCTGAACGCGCTAGCTAGAGGAGAGAGAGTAGAAGGTCCGTACGGCACAGCAGCCATTACCATTAAGGAAGGCATGCTGTTTAAAGAGGGACAATGGGTCGTGCCACAACAGCACCAGAGGGAATTCCTAAAACTGGCCCATGAGGGTCCAGGAGCGGGACACCCCAGGCCTGAGACCACCTGGCAACGGGTGGAACAGGCAGGATGGTGGCCGGGACTCAGGGAGGACGTCCGCGAGTTCTGTGCGAACTGCCTGGTGTGTGCTGCCAACAACCCTGACCCCCAGAAAAGGAAGGTGTACGTCAGGAGGGTAGAGGGACCATGGCAGTCAATCCAAATTGACTACATCGGGCCCCTACCCACCGCCCAGGGAGGCTACAAATACTAGAAACATAGAAACATAAAAAATAGGTGCAGGAGTAGGCCATTCGGCCCTTCTAGCCTGCACCGCCATTCAATGAGTTCATGGCTGAACATGCAACTTCAGTACCCCATTCCTGCTTTCTCACCATACCCCTTGATCCCCTTAGTAGTAAGGACTTCATCTAACTCCTTTTTGAATATTTTTAGTGAATTGGCCTCAACAACTTTCTGTGGTAGAGAATTCCACAGGTTCACCACTCTCTGGGTGAAGACGTTTCTCCACATCTCGGTCCTAAATGGCTTACCCCTTATCCTTCGACTGTGACCCCTGGTTCTGGACTTCCCCAACATTGGGAACGGTCTTCCTGCATCTAACCTGTCTAAATCCGTCAGAATTTTAAACCTTTCTATGAGATCCCCTCTCATTCTTCTGAACTCCAGTGAATACAAGCCCAGTTGATCCAGACTTTCTTGATATGTCAGTCCCGTCATCCCGGGAATCAGTCTGTAAAGCACTTTGGGGCGACCGGTGGTCACGAAAAGGCGCTACATAAATGCAAGTCTCCTTCTTTTATTTGCGACATCGTATATATTTTTAAACCCTGTCGGCATCCACAGAGGATGAGCCGTTCAACAAACCTGTAGGTTCAGGCACATTGTTAGGACTGCACAGGCAGTGCAGCAAATCGCAAATCCCACCAGGAGAAGTATCCTGCGCCCTGTGGATTCCACTATAGAAACTGCTGCTATGCTGCCTAGTCTTGGTGGACCGTGTTCGCAAAATGGGCTGAAGCCTTCCCCTGCCGAACAGCCACTGCACTAGGGGCAGCTAAGATTCTAGTGAGGGAAGTGTTCTCCCGGTGGGGACTCCCACAGTATGTGGAGTCGGACCAGGGGAGCCATTTCACCGGGCAGGTAATGCAGGCAACCCTTAAGGTGCTCGGCATTGAGGGGAAATGGCATGTTACCCATAACCTACAGTCATCGGGTATTGTAGAGCGTTTTAACCACACCATTAAAGAAAGGCTGTGGAAGGAGACGGGAGACTCAACCCAAAAGTGGGTGGAGGTCTTACCGTTGGTCCTAATGGGGATCCGAGCCAGCCAGTCAAAGAGCACGGGGTATTCCCCATACGAGCTCATGACTGGCCGGATCATGCGGACCCCCACCCATGTCCTAGCCCCGGTGCTCACAGAAGGTCAGCTCAGAGAGGTGAACTGGGACCGGTTTGTCAGGAACCTGTTTGAACACCTCGAACAGATTCACTGGCAGGCTGCTAGTAACATGGGCAAACAGCATCAGGGGAACCGATTGCTGCTAGATCCCAGCAAACACCACGAATGGGAGATAGGGACCAGGTCATGGTGAGGAACTATGCTTGGATAGGGGTTTTTGAAGCATTATATATGGGGCCATACAGCATTGTGGACAAGGCAAGCATGATGGTCTATGCTATAAAGCTGTCCCGCCGTACTTAGTGGTTCCACATCAACCAGTGCAAGCTGTACAACCCAGGGCCAGCCAAGCACAGAGGGCAGCCGCGAGGGGTGAACCGTCCTCAGGACAGGGACCCTCCGTTGGCCACCCCCGACGGTGGAGGGCCCACAGGGAATGTGGCAGGCTCAGAAACCGTGCCTATAGGGGCGGTGAATTGCAGTACTGGAGGGGCTATCTCACCCATCATTTGGGATTCGGACGCACCCGCAGTAACCCAAGCCCTGAGAAGGGCCCGCCGTACACCACGGCCAAAGATACCGTGGTCACCGGCATCTGAGCCTCAGCGATTCTACCCTCGAAGAAGGGCAGCCCGACAGGAAAGGTCGAAGGTCAGAAGTACAAAGGTCGCTCAGAGTAGGGACCCCCAGCTAGCCGCCTCCAGCAGTGAGGGTCTCACAGGAACAGTAGCAATGAGCTATCCCAGAGACAAGGGTCTCCAGCTCACCGGCTGCGGGGAAACCCTAGCATCCAGGCGGCTATCAGGCCGCACAAGGCATGGGCCAGGCAGGGATTAACCAGGCCACCCGGAGATGGGTGGTGGTTGTACATAGCTCTAATTTTTAGCTTAAGGCAGCTGACTGCACCGTTTTACATTTTAAGTTTAGTTTAGAATTAAGGTTAATGTTGCAGTAATGTTTAGGTGATTGTTTTGAGTTTGTCTTTGTGTCAGCCAGCCTGAGAGCAGTTCTCAAGGGCAGGGCAGTGTGTTCTGTGCGTTTTACAGGAGTGGAAATGAGGGAAGGAACCAAGATGAGAAGGATCCTGTGTCTGCTCACCCTGGCAGGGGTAAGCATCGGGGACCGAGGTGATGTGGAGGAATCCCGCATTTATGGGTGCTCGGGAGGGAGAGCACGAATGATGACTACCGGAGGTGGCACACAGCGGGTGGAGGAGATTGCTGTTTATTCCCACGAGGGATGGTGGCCAGGGTGGCTGGGGTCTAACTCCACCCGATACTCCAGCCAGGATGGGTTCACCTAAGGGGAGGCTTCCATCCCATGTCCCAGGGTACAGGTCATAGAAACATAGAAAATAGGTGCAGGAGTAGGCCATTCGGCCCTTCGAGCCTGCACTGCCATTCAATGAGCTCATGGCTGAACATGCAACTTCAGTACCCCATTCCTGCTTTCTCGCCATACCCCTTGATTCCCCTAGTAGTAAGGACTACATCTAACTCCTTTTTGAATATATTTAGTGAATTGTCCTCAACAACTTTCTGTGGTAGAAAATTCCACAGGTTCACCACTCTCTGGGTGAAGAAGTTTCTCCTCATCTCAGTCCTAAATGGCTCACCCCTTATCCTTAGACTGTAACCCCTGGTTCTGGACTTCCCCAACATTGGGAACATTCTTCCTGCATCTAACCTGTCTAAACCCGTCAGAATTTTGAACGTTTCTATGAGATCCCCTCTCATTCTTCTGAACTCCAGTGAATACAAGCCCAGTTGATCCAGTCTTTCTTGATAGGTCAGTCCCGCCATCGTTGTGGCGCGGGTTAGTGTGACCGAGGGAAAACGGGTATGCCTTACCTGTAAAGGACAGATTCCTCTGGATAGGTGGTGGTGGCTCAGAAAACTGAACAGTGGCATGGGAGTCTTCACAACCGATTGGGAACGGCTGGGGAACGATACCTACCGGACTATCACGGGGACACAGCGGGGAGTGAGCGTGTTTGGGATAAGTGGTGGGAATCGGAACAAGGGATCTATGTCTGCATGTGGGAGTCAGGGAGGGTCTGTCCTACAGGCATGTCAATTGCCTTTGCCAGAAGATGCAAGATAACGGGGAAGCAATGGGATGGGACTCAAGTCTGCTTGCATGTGAGGTCGTATACGCCCCGGTCCCAGTTAATGCCACTGAACTGCTAGCACGCCCCAAAAAAACCCTGCCTACAATCCCAACTGGATGTACAGTAACTGATAGGTGTCCTACCACCACCGAGGGACCAGGGAATGGGCTAGTCCTCATACCAACCGACAAGTACTCTACCAGGGGGTACACTACGCCGTAGCTTCAGTCATCCTAAACCGAACTGAGGTGCACTTACCTGGATGGTGCCCCAAGGAAACAGAACTATTATACCAAGCATTGCTACGAGACATGTTTAAAAAAATTTACGAGTTAGAGTTTGGCAACGTAGGCAAAGCAGGCTTATATACATTCCATGCCAAAACCGACAAGGGTACCGGGAGACAAGAGGGGAACCTGGAATGACATTTTCACAGCATATAACACGGGATCCTCTGTGGTGAATAGTCTGAATGACATGGAATTACAACTACAAATAAATACTCTAAAGAACCAGCTACGTAAAATCCTAAAAGAGGAAAACACAGTGGTGGGCTCGGAACTAGATGAGGATCAGGCCATGACAGTTCATTTAAAAGAAATCATAGAAGAATTAGAAAGACATGCTAAAACGTTAAATGCACTGATATGGGAGGACAGGAATGCTTCAGATCAGGCTGCACAGAACGAGGTGTGCGAGGTGTGCGGGCTGTACGGGGCATGGTTGCTGGGCGAGGGTTGCAGCAACCTGGAGGATTTAAAACAAGGTTCAGTCCCCTCCTGGATCAGCAACAAGCACCTCGCAGCCCTCCACCCGTTTAGTAATTTGCTAAGCCCGTGTCAACTCCGTCTAGCTTCGGAAGCCTACCCTGTTCCAGTGGACTGTGGGCGTTCCAGTCACACTATCATGGGTATAGTGGTGAGGATGCTGGTCATGGGTGCAGAAGGTGGAGAATATTGGGGTCATTCAAGGGGGTGCACATGTCCATTACTCAGCGGGCCCACCTTATGTCATAAAGTGGGAGCACGCTATGACAGGTACTGACCTCTCTGGATGCCGGAGTCGGGGCACACACATAGTGCTGTGTCCCCAGCACTTGAACGCCTACTTGAGACTACAGTGCGGGTTTAAAGCTGCTGCTGCACAACCTATCAACTGTACCATGGAGGTAATTACACAAGACCATGTTTCCCCCACAGGTAGCATACATAGGAGGTGGGACATATTGCTTCACCACCACTACCAATATGGACAACACATATGGTGTCCGGTGAGTGAAAGCAGTTTTTGCTTTAAACCTGAGGCAAAAGTTCGAGTGGCCCAAGAACGGATTGTCCCCATTCCTGAACCCTCCACTGTTCACCTCACTGTAACAGAAAACTTTACCAACTTACAAAACTATGTCAAACATTGCGGTTATGCAATTCCTCCTCCACCTGAACATCTTACCTCTTTGTTGAAATTTGTGGAAGTATCGCAAAAACATTTCTACACACTAGAGCAAAAGACAACCGTAATAGAGAGCGAGATTTCAGACATCACAGTTCCACCCTGGTGGGACATTCTCAACAATATAGAAGTCCCTCCTTGGATTAGGATAGTCTCCCATCTTTTAGTGGTTTGCCAGCTTGGAATAATTCTATATTTATGGTGTTCTAAGTGTAACGGGAGAAAACAAAAGCGCCGATCCAGACATTACCGGGAGGCGGACAAACCTCAGGAGACCAATTGATGTTTAATTTTAATCTATGTTCTTCCTTCTGTAATGTGGTTGTATGTTGCCTACATTCTGGTGAGGATAATGTAATTGAAATGAAATGTAACTGTTCTGAAATGCAACTGTAGTGATTGAACCCCCTCCAAGTTGGGAGGGTGTAAATGTAAAACGTTTGTACCTGTAAAGGGAAAAGTGTGTATCTATGGTGATGTTGCGGGTTGTGTAGAGGACACAGAAAGGCTGCAAAGAGATTTAGATAGGTTAAGCGAATGGGCTAAGGTTTTGCAGATGGAATACAATGTCGGAAAGTGTGAGGTCATCCACCTTGGGAAAAAAAACAGTAAAAGGGAATATTATTTGAATGGGGAGAAATTACAACATGCTGAGGTGCAGAGGGACCTGGGGGTCCTTGTGCATGAATCCCAAAAAGTTAGTTTGCTGGTGCAGCAGGTAATCAGGAAGGCGAATGGAATGTTGGCCTTCATTGCGAGAGGGACGGAGTACAAAAGCAGGGAGGTCCTTCTGCAATGTATAGGGTATTGGTGAGGCCGCACCTGGAGTACTGTGTGCAGTTTTGGTCACCTTACTTAAGGAAGGATATACTAGCTTTGGAGGGGGTACAGAGACGATTCACGAAGCTGATTCCGGAGATGAGGGAGTTACCTTATGATGATAGATTGAGTAGACTGGGTCTTTACTCATTGGAGTTCAGAAGGATGAGGGGTGATCTTATAGAAACATTTAAAATAATGAAAGGGATAGACAAGATAGAGGCAGAGAGGTTGTTTCCACTGGTCGGGGAGACTAGAACTAGGGGACACAGCCTCAAAATACGGGGGAGCCAATTTAAAACCGAGTTGAGAAGGAATTTCTTCTCCCAGAGGGTTGTGAATCTGTGGAATTCTCTGCCCAAGGAAGCAGTTGAGGCTAGCTCATTGAATATATTCAAGTCACAGATAGATAGATTTTTAACCAATAAGGGAATTAAGGGTTACAGAGAGCGGGCGGGTAAGTGGAGCTGAGTCCACGGCCAGATCAGCCATGATCTTGTTGAATGGTGGAGCAGGCTCGAGGGGCTAGATGGCCTACTCCTGTTCCTAATTCTTATAAGTGTAATGCTTATTTTGGGTATTAGTTTAGTTAATTTACGGGGAAGGTTATCTCTTGGGAGTCAGGAATTTTGCTCGCCTGGAAGATGATACCATAAGTGTTATGGTATCACAGGGAGGACTGTAGAATTTACCAATATTTCGCAAAGATTCCTTGTACCTTTCCCCTGCAGAGGAGAATAATCCCTTTTTGGACTTTTAAAATGAGTTTAAAGGGCAGACAAGGCCTGCAGGGGATAAAAGGGGATGTATTCATGGAGACCCCCCCCCGCCCTCGCAGTGTTTGGATTCATAGGGAAGGGAATTTAATTTGGAACTCGATGAACATTTTGGTATCCTAGGAAAGACTCTGAGGAAGATACCTAAGAGCTTTACAAGTTTAAGATCTCTAAAGGAGCATGTTGGAAGAGACTGCCAGAACAGAGGGTGGGACTTCGCTCAGGAATTGGGTATTGGAGCAAATTCAATTTGTCTGGGAGAATGAGTCAATCGATAACTAACAAGAACTGTGAGGCATAAAAATTCGTTCCCTAGGACATAAACGCTTCAAGAGCTATCAGGCTAATCACCGGAGACCATTATTGGCATGCATGTGCAAATAGACCTATAGAAATCACGGGCCCAGCCAAACGGCCCAAGAGTTTAAACTCTGCTTCAACAATGCCAACCGGTGATTTTCCACATTAACACATCATAATCAAATTACTGCTGAACGAGGCTGCCAAATTCTGACAAAGAAGACAGCTCAAAACTAATGAGCAGCTCCCTTGAAACAAAGAGCTGGGCCAGATTTGGCGGGAGATAAGGAAGCCTCTTTGGGGAATATCTATTCCCAGTTTTACAAGGGAAAAAAACAAGCAGCAGGAGGTGGTGGGTAAAGAAATGGAGTAGTGGAGAAAACTACAAAAAAACCATCAAGGACCGACCCAGCCCGCCGACAGCAAGAGGCCCACGAAATGGAAGGTTGTCAGCAACCAAATTGACAACCCGGGTCACCACAACCAGCGAAACAACCAACTGAAACCAACTCAGCAAAAACCGAAGAATCAACATTTATTTCCACTCTACAATCTACTTCTGAATGACCAACAGGTGTGAAATTACCTAAAAGGACTAACTAAAACTGTTCCTAACCAAAGAAAGTAGGTACTTACCCCATACATCCAAAACGCGACTTACCGCATCAGCGGACTCACCCCAACTGAAGACTACGCAGTCCGAAGTCCTCTCCTCCGTCCGGGGTATGGCCCGCCTGGAAGGCAAAAAGTGAAGCGAACCCCGAAACCACGATTCACCGGCAACTGTCAAAAGGGATTGGTGAGCATAACCCTCTGAACCCCCAGAGCTATAACTTAGTTAGTTAGGGGAATTGGGAGGGGGGAGACTGGGATAACTTGTGTAAATGTATCTGCATTCTCCTCTTTACCCCATTTAGAGTTTAAGCTGTATTCTTTTCCCCACAGGCTGTATTTTGACATTTTATTCAATGTGTTGTACCCCTCAGTGTGTATTGGTCTCTGTGTGTTATTAAAGGTGTGCCTTTTACTTCTTTTTAAACACAATGGCCCCAAGTTTCCACACGCGGCAAAACAGGCACCCCTCTGAGCTGGGCGCCCGTTTTTCGCGCCGAAAACGGCGCCTGAAAAAAAACGCGCTATTCTCGAGCGCTTTGCAGCTCGATGTCTGCTTGGCGCGGCGCCCAGGGGGCGGAGCCTCCCACTCGCGCCGATTTTGTAAGTAGGAGGGGGCGGGTACCATTTAAATGAGTTTTTTTTGTGCCGGCAACCCTGCGCGTGCGCGTTGGAGCGTTCGCGCACGCGCAGTGTGAAGGAAACATTGGCACTCGCCCATTTTTGTAGTTCTTTGCAGCTGTTCATTTTTTAATCATTTTTTAATAAAAAGCACATTGCCCTTCCATGATCAGCACTGAGGCTTCTTGCAGCAGCGAGAAGGCTGCAGGAAGCCTCAGAAGTTGAGGCAGCCGTTTCCCGACGGGCCAGACCGACGGCAGGGGGGCCTCCCCCTCCTGCCATCGGGAATGGCTGCCTCAACCTCTGAGGCTTCCTGCAGCCTTCCACCCCCACCCCCCGCGGGAACGGCTGCTGCCGTCGGTCGGGCGGGCCCTCACTGCCTTTCCCCCCCCCGCGGGAATGGCTGCCTCAACTTGAGGCTTCCTGCAGCCTTCTCCCTGCCTGAAGCACTTTCACACAGGTAGGAACATGGTTTATTTAATCTTTTCTTTGCTTATAAATTTTTATTCAGGTTGGATTTATTTGTATAATATTTGTATAAGTATAACTAAGGATTTATTGTAGAATGTAATGACTTCCCTTCACCCCCCCTCCCCCCCCACCCTCGTTCCCGACGCCTAATTTGTAACCTGCGCCTGATTTTTTAATGTGTAGACAAGGTTTTTTTCAAGCCTACAAAAATCTTCACTTGCTCCATTCTAAGTTAGTTTGGAGTACGTTTTCACTGTGGAAACTTTCAAATCAGGCGTCAGTGGCCGGACACGCCCCCTTTTGAAAAAAAAAATTCTGTTCAAAAGTGAAACTGTTATAAATGACTAGAACTGCAGAAAACTTAAATGTGGAGAATTGCGATTTCTAAGATACTCCGTTCTCCACCAGTTGCTCCTAAAAATCAGGAGCAAATCATGTGGAAACTTGGGCCCAATAAAGCCATACCTGCTTCCTACCTTGAAACCGATTGTCTGTCCAAGTCTGTCACAGTCCCTTCATAATTCCAGAGTCTAGAACCAAGGGTGTGGGAGCGATACGAAACCGCTCATATAAGGTCAGAAGGGAAAGCTGACCCCCTGAAAACCACCCCTTACAACTCGCTGTGTGAAAAATAGGTTGTGTTTGGCAAAACTACTTGTGTGTGGGAAGAGAGTGGGCCATTCACCATATTTGTAATGACCTTACATGGAGCGTGGGGAGGCCCCAACCTGCGAGAAACCACCAGCCGCAGGTCGGGGCTATAAAAGGAGCGGAGGTGTGGCGGCCCGGGAGCAGCGTGGAGGCCACTTCAGGGAGCAGTGCGAGCTGGTGCAGGAGGCCGACGACTTGGAGAAGGGCGACTGGATTGGACGTCACCAAGATCAAGGTCTCTGATTGGAGCGTGGGCAGGTACAGAAGGAGAGGCGGCAAACAGCAGAGGAGCGCCGAGATCGGAGCGAAGGAGAGGCGAGCAACTGTAGAGGGATGTGATCGGGGCCCAGGAGAGACGCGAGTTCGGGGCCCAGGAGAGGCGTGAGTTCGGGGCCCAGGAGAGGCGTGGGCCCAGGGGCAGCACGGGCCAGCCCTCACTGCGATATGTGTGCGTACTAGGTCCGTGCAGCAGAGCTGGTCTAAATGTCGTCTTGGATAACCCTTGCCACTGGACCAAGACCGAGCTCTGTCAAACCCGTTTGGTGGCTGGTGTGCAACGGCCACCTCACGTTAAAAAAATCCACACACAGGCATCTTCCACCCTTCAACATGTAGTTCGGGATCATGAATATCAGGTCCCTCATTGAAACACCTGTGAACTAACTCATCCCTTTTTGGTGTGGAAGCAAGTCATCCTCGATACCAGGGACCGCCTAAGAAAAATGACCGAACAAAGCAATGATTGAATGACAAGTTGACTCTCAATTTCCCTTGGGCCATGAACTGCGGCCTCTCTGGGTGCGTAGGATGTGCGCACACCCAAAGAAGCCTCGCAACTTCCGGTTTTAGGCACGCTAACCCGATGCTCGCGATCTGTCAACATCGCACACATCCCCGGGAGAAGGCCCTTCGCGGGTGGAGAT